>NC_133651.1:92351786-92726675 GCF_009905375.1 Apium graveolens
CCCCACTCCTAATCTAATTTAATCTACTTCACACACTATATATACATACACCTATCCTACATATCTCCCACAAACTTCATACACTTAAACCCTCTCATAAACATCAAAAATCAGTTCTTACACACTTTTATTCACAAATCAATGGCACCCAAGAGAGCACGCACTATTGACAGCAGCAGCACAGTTCCTACTGCTGATTCATCAAGGGGTACTGCTACAAGGCCTCGGTTAACTGACAGAGCTGCGGAGGAGGAGTACACTAGGCTGTTGGGGAAGCCAATTCTGAAGGAGAGGGGGTTTTTACCATCAGGGAGGGATGGTGAGTTGTTGCTCATGATTGCAGAGAAGGGGTGGATAGCTTTTTGTGAGTCACCCGAAGCAGTACCGATGAGTGTTGTTCGCGAGTTCTACGCGAACGCGAAGGCTGAAAAGAATGGGTTTTCTGTAGTTCGTGGGCTGACGGTTGATTATCATCCTGCGGCGATTCGCCGTGTGATTGGACAGCGAGAGAGGAAGCCCGAGGAGGAGAACTGGAATGAAAAGACTGCTGAGGATTTTGACTTGGATTTGATTTGTGCGACTCTCTGTCGACCAGGCAAAGTTTGGAACCACAGTCCAGCCAATAATGAGTATCGTCACTTTTCGGCGATCGCCATGAACAGGTATGCCCGTGCATGGAATGCATTTATATGTGCTAATATTTTGCCTTCTTCACATGCACACGAGGTCACAGTTGAGAGAGCACAGTTGTTGTGGGGAATTCTGAATGAGGAATACTATGTGGACCTTGGTGAGTTTATTTACCAAGGAATTCTGAAGTTTTTGAGGGGAGCAAAGCATATGAACATCCCTTATGCATCAATGGTTACGAAGCTATGCCGAGCAGTAGGAGTGAACTGGCCGGCTCATGAGCAGTTGCAGTTGCCAGCAGCTCCGATAGATTCTGGCACTCTGAATGGGATGCAGGAGTGGACCGGTGGTGAGCCTGAGGAGCATGGGCTGGGTTATCGTCTTCCAGGAGGGCATCCAGCACGAGGTGCTACTATGGCTAGGCCAGGGCGTGGTGAGGCTGGTTCTTCGAGAGCTCAGGAGGGTGCTGGGATGGGTGATGCCCAGTATAGGAGGCTTTCACGGCGGATGGATGCCATGTATGAGACGCAGAGCAGGTTTGCTCAGGAGCTCACCCTTGCGTTAGGGACTGCTTTTCGAGGCCTTGGAGCTGATATCCAGTGGCCAATTTTTGGTGAGGACTCTGCATACCCGCCGCCTGATACTCCACCCACTGAGGGTGATGATGATGATGACTCCGAGTAGGTATACCCTGTGTTCCTTTCTACTACCTTCACTGGGGACAGTGAAGATTTTAAGTTTGGGGGTGGTAGTTAAGGAATATTTTGTGTGTGTCATATAGCTGCATATTCATGATAGTTAGTTCATATAGTTGCATAATTTTTGCCATATAGTTTTTTTTTATATAGCTTTATTTGTTTGTCATATCATATAGCTCATGCATATACCATGATCCCTTTTGCAATGATTTATCGACTGAATTGTGATATTGATGCGAGTGTAGTGATAGCATTAAAGTGTTATTAAGTTGTGTAGGTTGATATGCATGCTAGAAGCACTTGTATTTTCACTAAGTCTTAGAGAATGCTTAAGGGCTAGATTGTTGTTATGATCTGATTATTTTCGAGGATAATCTATTTATTATGCTTAGAATTTGATAATAGGTTCTTAGTGGTAAAGGCATGAAAAAGAAAAAAAAATGGAGTAAAAATGGAATTTGTTGCTAGTTGTGGCTAGGCGTCAAATGGCTAGTACCCGGCTCGCATGTTATGCGAGTAGTCTAGGGTTGAGCAAGATGGAGCGAAACGCACTTGCTCAGAAAAGAAAAAAAAAAAATTTGCATAATTGATCAAGAGTGGGTTCTTTGGTATTCGAGTTATTAAGTTCTTAGGGGACTTTGTGCCTAGTGACCTAAGGCTTTTAGAGTCTGGGATCCGCTAACCTAACGCTCGTTACATGGATACCATTGTATAAGTCTTTTGTGGACCTCACTCATTGCACGGTCAAATAAGCATTTGAGTTGTAAATAAAAAGCACGATTCCGTAGTAAGCTCCAAAGTTCTTGTAGTGTTGTATATCACTTTGTGCCTAGAATTTTTATTCTTTGTATAATCGTAGGATTGCCTTGAGGATAGTCTAGTCATAGTAATTGGTCTAGTTCCGAAGCATATCTGTTAAGCATTTGCACACACCACGTTTCTGGCTGTATGTCCGTTTGCATGAGTTTATTGATCTTTAGTGTCTAACTGCATTTGTTGAGACGTGACAATTTGGTTGGTTAATTGTAGTAAGGGGGATCGTTGCATTTTCATATAGATTGCATTCATGCATATTTTTAGTCTGTGACGCTTGAGGACAAGCATCAATTTAAGTTTGGGGGTGTGATAAGTGGCATTTTATACCACTTAGAACGTCTTAAAATGGATTAAATTGGTATCTTGAAATCAAGTATTTTGTGTATTTGATGCATTTTTCTAGTGTTTATGCATTTCAGGGTATTAGTTGCATTTCGGAGGAGGAATCATCAAGAATAAGCCTTGGCATGTGTTCACCATTGCGAGAGGAAAAGAACGGGCAGATTACGGCGAAGAAACGGAGCAAACCTGGAATTTTTCCAGTAGGGTCCCGCGCGCCCGCGCAGCAATGCTGAGCGGCCGCGCAGCAGCCTTGCGCGCCCGCGCAGAAATGCTGAGCGGCCGCGCAGGGTCGGGGAAAAAGCTGAATTATTTTAGACTTCTACTTCTGTTTGGCTTCCAACTTCTATGTAATCTGAGTTTTATGGGACTATTATATAAGTAGATTTGAGACGTTTTCATAGAGAATATGAAAGAGATTATGTTTTAGATTGTGTTTTGCGCAAGAAGCGAAGGAGATAAGAAAGAAGACCGATTTAGCACACCGCAACGAAGAGGAAGCATATATTCTTGTGATTCTTGTTTCGTTGTAACGTTGGATGCTAGTTTTCTTGCTTTGACTTATTTACTCTTGTGACGTACTCTATAATTAGTTTAGTTATTATTTTCTTGTGTCGTTTATCATGATTTCATATGAACCCATGATGGTGATAAGTTCTATTATGGGCTAATCGTGATCATGGGGTTGCAACGGATTTATTATGAAATTCTTTAGTTAATTGTTTAATACTTTAGTGTGTGATGATTGCATGATATCTAGTATTGGTTGTGCGTATTCGTCTTATGTGCGTCGCGAACATATAAGATAGGGTGTTAATCTCTTGTGAAGCGACGGTGGATCTTGAGATTTAGAACTTGCCATGCTAGCATAGGTTCATGTACGTTGTGCATGATTAGTGGGTAACTCTAACAGTTTTATTTGCCTTATGTAATCAAAAGGAATAACTTGTGCTTAAATCGTTGTGTTGTCAATTTCTGTAGACATATAGGAACTCAACATAATTGATGACTATTCAACTTCTATCTTAATTGTGGATGCTTGGTAGAATGGTATTAGTACAATGAAAGTTGGCTTTTATCAGTTTCGTGTTATTCGATTAATATCATCACTGTCACATGCTAAAGGTAATAACAATGGCTATAGAAGGAAGTAATAATGAAGTTGTGATCTCATGAGTGTTTTATTATTGATAAATTGAAGTGTTAGTTAAGTGGTTAAGTAAGTAGTTAATTATAGTTAATATTTAATCAACAATTTTAAGTGTTATCTTAACATTGAGAAGTAATCATACATTGGTGAGTGAGTTTAATTAGACAATAACTTAGTCTGAGTCTCTGAGGGAACGAACTAGAAAGTATTCTATATTACTTGCGAACGCGTATACTTGCGTGAATATTAGTGCGTGATTTCGCCCTAACAGCTCTACTGGGTATAGGAATTTGTACACGAAGATAGTGTATGATCAATAAAGGATCTACCCCTTCCAGTGAAGGAAGAGAATGTTCAATGCTGATCCACTTATGCTAGTTCAGGAATCTCTGGCCAGAGTGAATGAAATTAGAAAGGAGTTTCTAATTTACATTAAATAGAACTAAGCATAGTGAATGGGAAAGCAAATGATTAAATAAGATAGGCTTGACACAAGTTTCATGCCTTGTATTTAATCATGACATTGCAGGATAGAAGGAATTGATTGTACGGTAACTACTCACTGAATAGGTTCTTGGTATTCTAAACAGTGAATTCGTATTATCCGAATAGTCGCGATATGCTGAGAAGTATCCCTCACGATGTAGAATAAATATGATTAATTTATTCATTAATCATATTTAATGAATTAGAAAATTTATATAAATAATGATAAAATAGTTTTATTATTATTTATTTCTACTACCGGCTTAATATTGAACCTACAGGGTCACACCATAAAAGAGAATGATTTAATGGTGGAGGAATTAATTAATAATGGCTGGTAATTATTTATTTGTGAAGTAAATAATTAATTAGCAGATTTAATAATTGATTAAATGAGATTTAATTAATTCTTAATATTATTAATTAAGAATTTAATTTTGAAAATTAAATCAAGTGAGATAATTATTTTTCTAAAGTGTGTAGAAAAGGGATTAATGATTAAAAGGTGTTTTAATTATTAATTAATTGGTTAATAAGAATAATCAATTAAAGGGTTAATAATAATAATATTTTATGGAAAATTTTTAGCTGAAAATTTTGCCAATAAATATACTATTATAAACCCTATTTGCCTTAACCCAAATAATTAACCCTAATTCTAAAGTAGAACAAGAGGAAGGCAACTAATTCTCTCAACCTCTTCCTCCTCCATCACATTTTACTCTTGGTGGATACCGGTGGAGTGTTTCACACTTGAGGAGCAGCTGCTAGGGATTTCCGTTCATCGTTCTTGGATCGCTATTAAAGACCTCCATCTTTCCATTAACGTAAAGCTTCTTAAGGTAAACCTATTGAACTACGAATTAAATATTATTTTTCGCATGGATCCTGCAGAGGGTTTCGGTTTTTTAAGATTTAAATTTACGTTTTCGTTGCGTTTATGTGCTAAAAACCCTTCAGTTGTCATATCCAAAGATTATTGACGGAATAGCTTTTGTCAATCATATTTTATTGTGAGGCTCTTTCTTTGATCATATGCCTTGAGTATGAATTACCAAGAATACATAAGAATCAATTGACCTGTTATGTCCTGCACTCACAAATGGATTAACAGTTCTTGGTACCCAACTTATCAGTTTGGGTCCAGATGAATTAGAGATATTATTATAATCAGAGATAACAACAGCTACAACCTTATCATGCTAATTCTTATCTTTGACTGACCATTTTCTCCATTTTAATACCCTGGACAGATTTGTCTCTAGGCTAGGGGAAAATGGTTCCTTATTACTTTTTCAGTTAATCTTGGCCTTTGATCTTGTACTCTTCAAGCTGCTTTTGTAGACTTTTCAAATCAGTGATTGATTTGTTTGTTGATTGATAATCTTGGATATTTAACTGATCTGCATTCTATACTTGTTATGCATCGAGATCTCCAGTTTGGTATATAGAGAACTCAACATCTCGATAAGTATAATGGCTTATCGAGTTCTCTTATTACTCTATAGTTGTTGTGACTTATCGAAGTCTCTGAGTTCTCGAATGTGAAATTGACTTTTCGAGATCTTGAGTTCTTGAGTATGGTCTTGACTTATCGAGATCTCTGAGTTCTCGAGTATGATCTTGACTTATCGAGATCTCTGAGTCTTCGAATGAACTTGACTTATCGAGGTCTCCATTTCTTTGCATGTAGAAATAACTTACTGATATCTCTGAGTTCTCTAGTGATATTTAGAGTTGTCGATATCTCAGAGTTCTCTAGTAAAGAAATGACTTGTCGATATCTCCAATCTTCATGTCCTCAATTTGGCTTGTCGATATCTCTGAGACTTCTCTATAAGCTTTTCTTGACTTCTCGATAAGTCATTCTGGAGTTCTCAAGTGACTTCTCTATAAGACTTAATTTGTGATTTTTAGATTTCTTGACTTAGAATATTTTTCCCAAAATAGATTTATTCAACTCCAAGCTTCTTCACATTTTCTCTGAGGCATGATCATCATGATCTTCTTCCAGAGCTTATTCTTAGGCTTGAGACTGTTTACAGAAAAATACTCCAGTCTAATGTATTTACACTTTTACAAACTTTAGTGATACAATACAAAATGCAAACTTAGATTATCATACAACTTACTTAGGGCTGTAAGTTTGACTTAGTCTTGTTATAGTACAAGCATGTCTTGCACAACAACGGCAGTTAGTCAAAATGGTGCACATTGAATTAAAATTAATAGATGGTGATGCATTCTGCTTAAATTATTAATTTGGGACCAAAGTGAAAAAATAAATATTTTTAAGAGGCGCAAAGTGTGATTTACTCTAGTTATTAACTCCTCTGGGTGTTAATCAGTTAAAGAGAAAAATGTACATGAATTTTAAACAATTCAAGGTGAACCGCAAATATTGTGAATATACACAAAGCGGATGATGGGTTGTAAATATTAGGCAGTAAAAGGAATAAGCTGTTTTTTATGTTTGCTTACCTTTTTTGAATATTTTTCCATTCAAGTAAATTTATTGAAATGCACGTAAATAGGCACTAACCCAGGATCAGAAACTGAATGACGTCTACCTGACATTTTTTAAAATATTTTGCAGCCTAAGTAATTTTACATTCTTATCCCTTGTTGCAAGATTTTTGTAATAATATGAACTAAATTAAGAAAGGCATAGTCGGTAGATCAATGTAAAAAGTATTTAGGAATTATAATATACTTAGATAGAGTCAAATTCTATGGAGACCACGTTTTCGTTGGAGACAACGGAGACCACTTATGTTCTGCAACTAAAATTTTACATAAAAACATTGCAAAACGTATTATTTTGCGAATAATGTTCTATAAAGATAATTATTTTATTCAAAATCTTGAATATCATACATGTACTGCATGTAGAACATCATAAAAAGTTTTATTCTACAAAACATGTTTAGTTTGCAGAACATTTGTTCAAATTTCAGAACATACACATTATACTTATTAAACTTAAATGATCTTCAACAATTTTAATGAATTAATGATATTCATATAATATACTTCACAAAATAATATATTTTACAATATCTTGATTGCATAACATAGGTGCTCTTCGAGGTCTCCGATAAAAGTATGGTCTCTAGAGAACTTTTCTCCACATGGATAATAGATAGATGATTATATTCATTTTACATTACCATTGAACATGTTACAAGACTAAGTATAGTCATAAATGTTTGAAAATTGGATTTTAGATCATAATTTTATTATGTTCTTGTTAGGAATATGTTGTGAACTTGATGATAAGTTAAACAAAATACCTTATTAAATTTAACTTAGTGAAATTTGTAGCTCTCGACGGATGATCTAATATAGTCCCGATGGATGGACGGATGACAATTTGACATCCATCGATGGTGTAGCTTATGTAACAAATAAGTACTGTAGCACATTTCTGCAAACAACATGTTTTAGTCTAGTAGATTGTATAGGGTTATCTAAGTAATGTTGATTACTAGATTGATATGCAAAATAGGTTGACTAATTGTAAATATGAGATGTCTTGTAATTCTGTATAAGTAAAATAGAGTCAAGTGGCAGATAGATTCCCGACGGATGATCTACAAGACTCCCGACGGATGATCAACAAAGCTCCCTACGGATAATCATCAAGACTCCCGACGGATGACAAACATAGTCCCGATGGATGATCAAATTCAAAATAGTTGTTGATAGTGACAACATAGTCACATGCGTTGGGTGTTTGCAAAAGGAATGTGGCAGCCTGTTAAGCAGGATTTTGAGAACAAAGAAGCATTACCATTTCCATGCAAATGTGAAGATATTCAAAGATGCTGGAATAGAGTAGTGAAAAAGCATGGAGTTAGACTAGATATGTTTTGTTTTTATTATCTTGTCATATTGTCATGTAAACTTGGTGATATATAAACCAAGTGTAGCAAGTAGAACATTTAACTAAGCAAATACACTTTCCAGAGAAACATATCAAGTTGTATTCTATAAGAATTTCCCTGTAGTTTGTTTGTTCTACTTGTAAAGCAGCTGTGAGCTATTCAAAACTTCACAGAGTTCTTATTCTGATATATATATATATATATATATATCTTTGGTGGATACATTCAAATCCACCAGAAAGTTTTAAAGCCTTGTGTTTTATTACTTAGTGTGTTGATTTCAATTATCTTTCTATTCCGCACTTTAGCAAATCAAACACTGTTATATATATTAAGTTAGAACATTTTAAAATCAAGAAAAGAAGCCAGAATTACATTCAACCCATCTTCTGTAATTCCTTTTATATTGTTGGGGAATAACAATTGGTATCAGAGCGAGCTCTTCAAGTACAAAGAGTGTAAAGATCACAACAAACAACAAGATGAACAAAAAGGATGTTGGAGTTAAAATTCCATTTATGGACAATGATAATTATCACCACTAGAAGGTGAAGATGCACCTACATCTTCTTTCCCAAGATGAGGCCTATGTGGACTACATAGAGAGAGGTCCTCATGTACCAATGAGAGCTGCAACTGGCAATGAGCCATCTGTTCCAAAACCTAGGCATGAATGGTTAGACCTTGATATTGAGCTAGTTATCAAACATATCACCATCAACTCCATTGAACAATATGTTCATGGCCTTCTTATCAACCAACCAAAGAGGTTTGGGACACAATACAGATTATCTGTGATGGTACTGAGCAAGTAAGGGAGAACAAGATGCAAATCCTGATTCAGCAATATGAGCATTTCCACTGTGAAGATAGTGAGTCACTCACTGATATATTTAGTAGATTTCAAAAACTACTAAATGCTTTAAGCTGCATGGAAGAGTCTATCAAACAAAAGACTCTAACCTCAAGTTCCTTAGATCTCTCCCAAAAGAGTGGAAGCAAGTGACAGTCTCATTGAAAAATTCACAGGATTACAAGGAGTTCACCTTGGAGAGACTGTATGGAATCCTGAAAACGTATGAGCTTGAAATAGAGCAAGATGAAAGGATGGAGAAAGGAAGGAAGAAAGGAGGGTCCATAGCTCTGGTTGCTGAGTTAGAGAAGGTGAAAGAGATGAAGGTAGAAGCTGTTGAGTCTACTTCAAAGGACCGTGAAAGCAAGGGTAAAGGGCTGGTAGCTGAAAATGAAGATCAGTTGAGCCAAGATGACATGGATGATATTGATGAACATCTAGCATTCTTATTCAGGAGGTTTGCCAAGCTCAAATTCAAGAAGAATTTTGGAGCAGCTAAGCCAAACAGAAACATGGTTGATAAGTCAATATTCAAGTGTTTCAACTGTGGCTTGGCGGGTCATTTTGCCTGTGAATGTAGAAAGTCTGATTCCAGCTAAAAGAAGTTTGAGCCTGTTGATTATAAACAAAAATAATTTGAGTTGCTCAAACAAAAGGAAAGGGCTTTCATTATACATGAGAATGACTGGGCTGTAGATGGATTGGATGAAGAGCTATGTCAATCTAGCCCTAATGGCCAAATCTGATAAAACAGAAACAAGTTCTTCAAGCAATCAGGTAATCACCACTAACCTAGCACATTTATCTAAAGCTTAGTGTAATGATGCAATAAATGACATGTCCACGGAATTATATCACCTGCGTGTTACACTTAAGTCCCTCACTAAGGAAAATGCTAAAATTAAGGAAAATAATTTGTTTTTAAGTGAGAGGAATAATGTACTAAAGTCTCAGTTTATTGAATTTGAGAAATTGAGAATTGAGTGTAAGATTGCTAAGGATGAATTAACTGAGTCCTTGAAGAAAGAAGAGATTTTAAAGAAGAAGCTTGAACGACAGGAGGTGATTAAGGCATGGAAATTATCTAGAGATGTTCATGCTCAAATCACTAAAGTTCTAGGTATTGAGTCCTTTTCTGATGCAGCCTGGAAGAAGAGTAAAGAGAAGCTTGAGTCCAATTTGGTTGAAGGATTGTTGACATATGTGGACTCGACGGATGATGAAAATCATTCGTCGGATAATCAAAAAGATTATCCGTCGAGAGACAAGGAGCCACATTCGTCTGCTGTGAGTAAACCAGTTAGCAAAGCTAAGCTTGCTAAGTTGAATGAGAAATATGGACCAGTTTCTAAAAACTTTATTCCAGGAGAATCAAGTCAAGTCAGAAAAAAAAAAGAAAGTTAATGTTGGTCATTTGTCAGATTAGAAAAGATTGAGGTTAAAACAGAAGCTAAAAAGAAAAACAATAGAAATGGGAAAGTAGGAATTAACAAACATAACAACAACATACCTGATAAATATGCACTAAGAAAAATCTGTGTTAAGTGTGGTAGTGTTAATCATTTGTCTGTTAATTGCAAACTTGCTACGCCTACTCCCATGTCTGCACCCTCTTCTTTCCTAACATGACCGCCATGCCTACCATGCCTACGAATGCTATGTCTACTCAGAATATGAATGCACAATTTGCTAATATGCCATTTGCACATAATCCTTATTATGCTGCATTTAGTATGCCTCAAATGCCATTTAGCATGCCTTGCTGGAATAACATGTTTGCAAATAGCATGTTTAACATCCGGGAAATATCGTGTAATTATTAGTATCAATATATGATTATTATGTGAATATTATATGAATTTTTGGTGAATTATCTTATGATTGATAATAATATTTGGATGTTTGTATATAATAAAATGTGAGTATGTTAATTTTAATATGTCCAGAATAAAATATAGATAACTAAGGTATTTTTCTGGTAATTTTTGGAGTGTTATATGATTTTATAATAATTTAAGAATTTATTAATTATTTTCTGAATAATTACAAAATTATTTTATAAAGCCGGGAATCGTCCAACTTCAACCGTTTTTACATTTTTACAACCCGAAACTCTTCCAGAAACTCCTTCCTAACCTAATCTGGTAATTCCAGACATTTTCCGTGTTTCGATTTTTTTGATCCGGATTACGGTTTGATCCGTGCGCGGCCAGACGCAAGATTTTCAATACGATAATCATTTCAACGAATCAACGAAACCCGTATTCTCAAAAGACGGGATAACATTACATTATTTTCGTATAAAGTGTTTTATAAAAAGCCCAGTTTGGATAATTATCCAATACGGGTATCAAATCGGATCATTTTCGTGGTTACTTAGCGGCTAAGTAACTAATTTACCAATCCAAAACGATCTAAAATGAACCAATATTCCGTAAATATAAATAGCATATTTCTTATTTCATTTTATTTGTTTTTCATTTACAACCAGTAAAAATATAGTAATTACAGAGAAAAACCCTAAAAACGATACGTTCTTGAAGATCAAACGCACGAACGAAGGCGTTATCGAACTCCGATTCAAGCGTGTAATATATCAAAACGAAGCTCTCAAAATCTTCTTTCTGAATTAACCATTTGTTTTTGCCCAGAAATCAAGATATTTTTCTGAGTTAATTATTTTATTTCGAATTTATTATGGATTAAATTATGGATTTTTGTTCTTGATGTTTTTATATGATTTGATGATTTCATCGTGTAGAGAATAATTTTCTGATCATTTTGGTATATCATATGTTTGATTTTGAGCTTCACATCATATAAAAACAGGTGTTTGATTTTCGAAAATTAAAATTAGGGTTCTTGGGTTGAATGTTCTTAATTAAAAATTGGGGGATTTTGATTCTGGGGTTATTGGATGAAATTGATGATTGGGATAGCTGTATCTTATCATTTGCAATCGATTCCCATATTTAGTTGAACCAAACGATTCCTGGAAGTATCAATCCGAGTTCATCGGTTTATGTATTTTTCGATTTGATTTTCTGAACTGTTCTTGAATTGTTGGTTGATATAGTTGATTGGGTTGCATTCGTATAAATTCTAGCTTTAATTTCATATATAGAACGTTAAATTTGATTCCCGTTTTAATCAAACCGGGTTTTGGCCGGACGGTTGGTCGGCGGGGGTTTCAAGATCGTTGAAATCAATGATTTACTTAATGTTGATGATATATTCCGATCTCTACGTGTTTCTCTGATTTTGTAGAGTTGAACTAATGCAAAAATCACGCGAGATGATCGTGTTTCAGCAGGGTTTGGGGCACGCCGGAGCTCTCAAGCTTGCCAGCCGGATTCTGGTTGGATTCTGGGAAACCAGAAATTCCGGCGGCTGTTCTTGAGGCTTCAGGTCTGACCCGGTTTTCAACCCGCCGGATGACCCGGCCTTGATCTTCATTCCCCCATTTGGATTTCTGATAAACTGTTTGTGGAAATTATGTTTTAAAAATAAATCAAAATTTAATTTCTTTTATTCTAAAATTCTTTTTATTATTTATAATTTAGAAAATGCATATTTAAATATTTTTTAAAATCAGAAAACTCTTTTTAATGATTTATTTGCTTAAAATTAAAAATTGATTTATTTTATTAATTAATTTAATTAATTATTAATTAATTAATTATTAATTAATTTAATAATTAGATTTAGTTATTTAGAACTGATTTAAAAATTCTGAAAAATAGTTTTGAGTTTTAAAATATTATTTTAAATTATTTTCAAGGCTCGATAATTACTATAAAATTATTTTAAAGCCAAATTAAAGTGTTCGAACCCTATTATTTAATTATAAAATGATTTGAAGACCCATTTTAATTCCGAAAAATGTTCAAAAATTCATAATAAATCAACCATTCGTCCGTTTAATGTGAAACGAGCGCCTCTAGACTCATTAAAATATTCCGATTTCAATAAAAATACTTTTGAAGCCTAAATTCTTTGATATCAAAAGGGTCTTTGTTTTACAAATCATTTCGAGTCAGTTATTGATTGATAAAATACTCTTTTTGACCCGATTTCAATTATAGATGCATCAAGATCTATCTTTTGATGATTCAACTTATATACTGTATGAATTATGTGACTACGTGTTATATGAATAACATGATTATGTGACTTATGTATACGTGTTTTGTGAATTGTGAGTCAACATGTCTTTTAAATATTATCTGAATGAGATGTGATCCTTATCTATTATTATCGGGTAGGTAGATGATAGGAATAAATGTATAGACTAGACAGTTATATATTATCAGTTCATTGAATAGTATTATTTGTGATAGATCCGCATAGTGCGAGACGTTCAAAGCCAGATAGAGGTTGTAGAAGTAAAGCCTGATTGCGTGTAGTAATGAAACGAGTGGATTCAGAATAAAGATGAAATTCAGAGGGTAAATGATAAGAAAGGTCAAGTAGCCCATCAAGGGTCATACAGATGCAACAGGATTGAGTGATATGGCAGCTAGTTAAAGATCAGAGGATTAGTATTTGAGGCAAGTATTCCTAACATTTCTCCTAAAATACTGCAAATATTTATTCGCTCTTATTCTAAGTTCAGAATAGTTAACTCTTTTATATTTCGCTGCAATTACTCTTATTATGCCAGTTCTTTTCATTATTGTTCCTATAATTCGATTGCTCTCTTGAGAAAATACCCATTCTTTCGGGTTATTTATGAACCCTGAGTTGGAATGTTTTGAGATCAAAATGATTTGACATCAAAATACTCTACGGGCTGGATGTTTATTATGAGGACCGGTGATGAGCTGGATCTTATGGGCCGGGGATGGACCGGACCCTTAGGACATAGTTGTCTGGGTACCCCATATGTTGGTTGGGTCTATGCAGTTGGGTATAGATCCGCACTGTATCCTGACTGATCGGCAGGTTATAGTGCATATATTGATTCCTAGTGTCCAGTATAATTTATTGTTGATCGCCATTAACGGCATTCCTTCCCGAATAGTTCATAATTACAAAGTCAAACAAAGATTTGATTCAAAAGAATGAAATTTTGAAATGTTCATTGTTTTTTAGACATATGTGATTAATGATTAAAGGTCAGTGAGGGCCGACATTTTGTTCATTCAACTGTTTTAAATACATAAAAATGATTCGAAATCATTCAACAATCGTTTCCAGGAGTTTTTTTGATATGATACCTGGGAACCATTTATGATACTTGCTGTGCATTTTTGGCTCACTCTTGCTTTGTAAACTCTTATTTCTTTCAGTATCAAATGAGGACAAAAGTGAATAGCTTTTAATAGACAGCAAAAGTGGTGAGATTCCAGCTGAAGAAATTTGGAGATGTCAGAGTGATCAATACAAGGAAAGTAGTAATGAGGTAATGAAATTGTATATAGATAATGTAAATTTTAGAAGGTTAGATTCTTGTTTCATTCTATAACCTGTAAGCGATCCTGAATAATGAGGGGTTATCTGTATATTTATTTTAATATACAGGTTTGTATTATTTAAAGTTGTGTAGTGACACCCAATCCTGACCCCGGATTTTGGGGTGTTACAACATGCCTTTTCATGTAAACCAAAACGTGCATGATAATTCTGTTTTAATGACTGGTTTGAAAGGTTCAACTCAAATGACTAAGGATAATCTGAAATTCCCAAGTCAAATGAGATCAAACCCAAGAAACCAAAGAAGAAAGCTAACAACGCAGGACCCAAGGAAACTTGGGTACCAAAGTCAACTTGATTTGATTTTGATGTGTACAGGGAAACAGAAAGAATCTTTGGTATCTGGATAGTGGTTGCTTAAGGCACATGACTGGAGATTCTACCCTACTCACTGAGTTCAAGGAAAGAGCTGGCCCAAGTATTACTTTTGGAATTGACAGCAAGGGTTATACTGTGGGATATGGCTTGATTTTAAAAGATAATGTCATCATTGAAGAGGTTGCCCTAGTGGATGGTCTCAAGCATAATTTGTTGAGTATCAGCTAGCTTTGTGATAAGGGCAACTCAATTACCTTCAATTCAGAAGCATGTGTTGTGATAAACATAAAGAGCAAAAAAGTGGTTCTCACTAGAGTGAGAAAAGTTAATATGTACCTAGATGACTTCAACTCATCAAATGCAGAATCTGTCACTTGTCTTCTCAGTAAAGTAAGTCAATATGAAAGTTGGCTATGGCACAAGAAGCTGTCCCATCTAAATTTTAAGACCATGAATGAGCTTGTCAAGAAAGAATTGGTTAGAGGTATTCCTCAAGTGGAGTTTACTAAGGATGGATTGTGTGATGCCTGCCAGAAAGGAAAGCAGATTAAAGCATCATTCAGAAAGAAGCTTGATTCAACAATTGAAGAACCTTTGCAACTGTTGCACATGGATTTGTTTGGACCAGTTAAGGTATTGTCTATCTCAAGAAAAATATTTTGCCTAGTAATTGTGGATGATTTCTTAAAGTTCTCTTGGATATATTTTCTAAAGTCCAAAGATGAAGCTAGTGAAATTATCATCAATCACATAAGGCAAGTCAATAATCATCCTGACTTCAAGTTTAGAAGAATCAGGAGTGACAATGGAACTGAGTTCAAGAATTCTGTGATGAGATCATTTTGTGAAGAAAGTGGGATTATGCATGAGTTTTCAACAGCAAGAACTCCACAACAAGATGGAGTAGTGGAAAGGAAGAACAGATCTCTTATTGAAGCTGCAAGGACAATGCTTGAAGAATCAAAGTTACCAACATATTTTTGGGCTGAAGCTGTGAATACTGCTTGCTACAATCAGAATATCTCTTTGGTTAATCAAGCAAAATGCATGACACCCTACCAATTATTCAAGAACAGGAAGCCAACACTAAATTTTCTTCATGTCTTTGGCTGCAAATGTTATATCTTAAGGAATCAAACTGATCAACATGGAAAGTTTGATGTTAAAGCAGATGAAGGAATCTTTGTTGGATATGCTATTGGAAAAGCATATAGAGTCTATAATCTAAGAACCAACATTGTTATGGAATCCATACATGTTGTGTTTGATGATAAAAAGATTGAAGGACTGCAAGATAGATATTTCCATGAAAGCCTCAAGTTTGATAATGTGGATATGGTTTGTGATGACAATGATGATGAAAGTGATCAAGAAACATTAGCTAAGGATAATGCAGAAAAATCTACAACTAATGAAGCACATGATTCAACATCTGTCGAGTTACAAAATGCTTCATCCGTCAGTAGACAATCTGCCTCATCCGTCAGGAGATAATCACCTTCATTCGTCGAGATACAAAGTGCATCATCCGTCGGAACAATGAGAGAAGCTGAAAGTCAGAATAGATCACCTACAGAAAATACCCCTTTCTCAAATCAAAGATTCACAAACTCAGGGGGAGTTTCTCAATATCAAAACTCAGTCACACATCAAGACAACAATGAGGCCTCTTCATCTAGAGCTAATCTACCTCAACAAAGAAAATGGACTAAAGTTCACCCTTTTGAGCTCATCATTGGTGATGCATCTTCTAGAGTTCAAACAAGGAAAACAACTCAAGAAGAATGTCTATATAGCAGTTTTCTTTCTAAGGAAGAACCAAAGAAGGCAGAAGAAGCTTTATTGGATCCCGATTGGGTTTTAGCTATGCAGGAGGAGCTAAACCAATTTGAAAGAAACAAGGTATGGAAGCTGGTACCCAAACCTAAAGGAAAGAATCCAATTGACACCAAGTGGGTATTAAGAAATAAGATGGATGAAAATGGCATAGTGGCCAGGAACAAAACTAGATTGGTTGCTAAGGGCTACTTTCAACAAGAAGGAATAGATTTTGATGAAACTTTTGCTCCTGTTACAAGACTTGAAGACATCAGAATTTTCTTAGCCTATGCAGCCCATGCCAATTTCATGGTCTATCAAATGGATGTCAAAAGTGCCTTTCTGAATGGAGATTTGGAGGAGGAAGTCTATGTAACATCCGGGAAATATTATGTAATTATTTTTATCAATAAATAATTATTATGTGATTTTTAAGTGAATTTTGATGAATTATTTGATGATGGATAATAATATTTGGATGTTTATTTCTGATAAAATTTAGATATTTTAATTTTTAATTATCCAGGATAAAATGTAGATAGTCTTGGTATTTTTTTGGTAATTTTTGGATCATTGTATGATTTTATAAGGATTTATAGAATTAATAATGATTATTTTTTTTACGTAATTATAAAATTACTTTTAAGAATCACAAATCGTCCCACTTCAACCATTTTTGCGTTTTTACAACCCGAAACTCTTCCGAAAACTCCTACCTAATCTAATCTCATATTTCTGAACACTTTTCATATTTTGACTTTTTCAGTCCGGGGTACGGTTTGACCTGTACGAGTCCCGGCGTGAAATTTTCGATACGCTAATCATTTTATAGATCGATAAAAATCCGTTTTCTCAAAAGGCGAGATATTATTATCTTATTTTTGTATAAAATATTTTATAGGAAGCTCTGTGTTGATAACTATCCAAGTCTGGTATTAAAATCGTATCGTCTTTTTAGTTACTTAGCGGCTAAGTAACCAATTTTCGGATCTGACACGTAAATGTAATTATCGAACTACTAAATAAATAAAATATGTGATGAGTCTGTTAGCTGTGTGTTACCTTATTGTAAATTTTGGGTAATTGTTGGATACGAACCTTATTTGTATAATTAATTATGGAACTGGATGGCATTATTTTGTTTTTAAAATGACTTTTATTGAATATTTACTCTCATAAATGCTAAAATTGTTTCTAAAATTATTTTTTTTGTTTTATAATTTTATTTATTATTTTTAGGAGTTTATAAAATTTAGAAATCAATATTTTATTGATTACTTATCTTTAAATGATTTTCTGATTTCATTTAATTGTAGAATCAATATTTAATTACAGAATTCTTCAAAAATTAAGAAATCCATATTTTATTAAGTTTGGAATATTTTGAGAATTTTAAAATTACTCCAAAAATTTTCTGGTTTTTATTCACCCGCACGTTTGTTCGTTAAAATCGTAAAATACGGGTCAGATATGCAATCCAAAAATGTTTCAAAAGTTATAGAAATTTTATTTATTTACTTTTTTTATTTTGTAAATTTCAAATAAATATGAAAGTATTGTAATTTGTCGTTATTCATAGATTATACCATTATATTACGAAACACGAAACAAATTAGGCTTTACAGAAAAAGGGGATAATACGGAAGTAAAATAAAATAAAGAATACAAATAAAAAGAAAAAAAATAATTAATTAATAAACCTAATCCCCCATCCCCCCTTTCAATCACCGCCTCTCCTCCTCCTCCTCTCTCGATCAATGCATCTCTGCTCTCTCTCTTTAATTTTTTTTCCTTCCTTTCTTTTCTCGCAATTTCTTTCTCTCCCTCTCTCTATTCTTTCTTCTCTCCCCGTTTCTTCCTGTTTCAGGCGAGCTTGGGCCGCCGTTTTCTTCCTTTTTCCGGCCACTTGTGATTGGTTGCTGTAAGATTACGTTCTCTGCTAAATTATATATATATATATATATATGCATGTTCAATTGTATGTATGTAGGTGATTTGGTGGGTGTTTTGCCGCCTTTCACTAGATTCCGGTGAGATGGTGGCGGTTCTTGATATGTGCGCGTGCGCGGCGCGTGTGTGCACATGTGTGTGTGGTTGTTATGTTGCCCCTGTATATTTGTTGCGTTTATTCCCGTTCGAGTAATTCGAATTATTCGAATACTCTTGCAGGTTGTCCGAATCTGATTACGAATTATTGACAAAATTATTCGAAAATTATTATAATATTTATTCGAATGAATTTTGGTGATGAGTCGAATATTTATTTTAATAATTAGAAAATTTATCAATGAAAATCGCGCAGGAAGTCCGCTGCTAACAGGAACCCGCGAATTTTATCGCCGTCGGCGATGAGCCTGGGCGAGCCGACGGTGGACAATGATGATTAATTATGAGTCCTAAATTGTAACTAAATAAAATTAGTTAGTAAAATTAATTGTGAAATGAAAAATACGAACAAAAACATAAAAGTACGGATAATAATCTTAATAAATAATTGAGATTGTTTAGGAGATTGGAATTGCGAGTTATGATGGATTGTTGTTGGTTTGATTGGATTATTGTTGTGATTTGTCGTCGAATGGCTTCGACGGGTAGGCCGATAAACAAAGGAGACGCTGCCCAATTTTCAGGAAATTAATTCCGAAAATACGGGAACGTAACCTATAATTATCGGAGATGTCGAATAACCATATATAATTATATTATATGAACTTAATTGCGGTTGAGACAAGATAATTTATAAATAATCGATTACCATGTTTTTTTAAAACGATGAGTATACGTATTTTCTGAAAATAAGCCCTGAACCAAAATTCGATGATGTGAACCTTAAATGTGATGTGTATTTCAATAATACATATATACATATGGGTCGAGATATGAAATCGGATGTTGAGAAGTGATAGTGATATTATGTTAAGCGAGACGATTATCTGAATTAGGGTATCTGAATTAGGGTATCTTAACCCTGTAGGTCCTAGTCGGAAGACCCGAGGAGTGACGTCAAACTAAGATTGATATAGTGATTAGTCGTTGAGCTCAGTGAAGTTCCAATCGAAGGACCTGAGCGTTGAGATCGTAGCCAGAATAGGATAGTGGTCTGACGATAAAGACAAACGCTCAAGGCAATCCAAAAGTCAACAAATAATAGCGGTTAAAGCTTATCGAGGCAAGTATTCCTGAACTTTCTTTTAAAATACTGTAATTATTTCTTCGTTCCTATTCTAAGTTCAGAATATTTAAATGTTTTACATTTCGCTGCAATTACTCTTATTATGCATGTTCTTTTCATTATTGTTCCTATAATTCGTTTGCTCTCTCGAGCAAATACCCATTCTTTCGGGTTATTTGCGAACCCTAAATTGGGATGTTTTGAATTCAAAATGATTTGACATCAAAATAATCCACGGGCTGTATAGTGATGTGTGGGATTAAGTGTTCTTAATCCTAAGGACCAGGATATAACCGGATCCTTGAGCTGGGCCGTAGAGCCTGGGTACCCCACTGGATCTATATAGGAAGATATAGATCTGCATTGTATCCTGGCTGATCAACAGAATATAGGTGCGAACTAGTATCCAGTCTAATTTTTTGTTGATCACCATTAACGGCATTCTCTCTCGAAAGGTTTTATGATTCCAAAACCGGAAAAAAAACTCTGATTCAGGAGATGAATCGGGGAATCGCTTGTGACTTTTGGATTTGTAATTAAAGGCTGGTGATAGCCAACGTTTATTCGCTCAACTCACTCAATTAAATAGAATTGTTTAAAATTGTCTAAAAATTTTGTCCGGAATTTTCCTTTGAAATTAACGTTTGAAACTCAAATTATATACTTGTTGGGCATTTTTGGCTCACTCTTGCTTTGTAAATTCTTATTTCTTTTAGAAGCAGATAAGGATAGAAGTGGATAGATTTTGTTAGACAGCAGAAGTTAGAGAAATCTCCCCTGCAAGAGGACGAAGATGTTAGAAAAATATGACAAGGACGTTAGCATAAAGGTATTTACACTCGTATTGTAGTTGTTGTGAATTGTAGAAGGTTAGATTCTTGTTTCATACCATAACCTATAAACGATCCGGATTCAAGGGGTTAGTTGAATATTCTTTTAATTTATGTAAAAAATGTTTAGTGGCACCAAACTTTACCCCGAATTTGGGTTGTTACAAGTTGGCATCAGAGCTACAGGTTATTGGTCACTGAAATAAGAATAGGTGAGGGTAAGATAGGAGTGGTAGGTCGTATAAGATAGGAAATACCCTAGGCATACTCATGTTAAGTTGAGTTGAGTGCGAATTAGGATTAGCAGATCCGATATGGAGTTGGTAAGATAGGATTGTTGAGGGAAGTGTAAGGCAAATAGTGCAACGCTATAGGTATATTGAGTTCTCAGATCTTACAGTAATGAGGAATCGACAGATCGACAGAGACTGGGTATGTTACCCTACTTTTCATGCAGTTTTGAAGAAAATGCGATTGATTCTTATGAGAACTTATGAAAAAGAGGCTAGGTGAATTTTGGTATGATTTAACTTAGAATTAGGTAGTAGGACGATCTCCACGCCGGAGGCAACGAGTTGATGGAAGCTGATGAAGAGCCAAAGTTGCAAGCTGCGAAGGCACCCCCGTTGCGAGAATATTTTTATCACATACCGGGCGCTGCGCGAGGAAGGATATCTACCTTAATAGGTATAGATAAAATTAGCAAGAAGGTGCGACCTTATATACTGACAGAACGTCGAATTGCATGTGTGATTGTAAGTATAACGTCCAGGACGACGACAAGAATATCAAGGGCAGTACCGGACATCAGCGTTGGAGTAAAATTATGGATAGAATGATACACAACAGTAAATGAAATTTCGTCAAATAATAAATATGAACAGAATTCAAGGAAAAATAGAAGATGTGCCAAAGTGGAGAGACCCTTACATGGGCATTCCATTAATTAGATATCTCATTAGTGAATCATAAAAATAGCAAGTAACTCATATAGTAATGACGACCAAATATTTGATTTTCAAAACTTTAAAATGAGATTTCGGAGAAGATTTTCTTAATCAACTTTTAGAAGATTTTTGCACGAAATGAGTTTTACAATTTGGTTGTCAAATTACTACTTAAGTTCTTGTTATTATAAATAGGAAACGACCTAAAATGATAATGGATCTCGACTCAGCATTGTTAGTTCGAAGAACCTAGTAGACCCACCAGCAGATAGGAAGTTTAAAGTTTTCTGTGAAAGACAAAAGTAAACTTTATTTAATAATATCAATAATTAAATCAATATGTTAAAACATTATTTACCCAATTCATGAAATTATTAAAATTTAACAACATTCGTGATTCAATTGGACAAAGGATGATCGAAGAAAATAAAAGAATCTTCCAGATGATTGGAGAAGAATAATATTCTTACCAACAAAGTTGAGACACTGCGTGATCGATGGTTAATCTATGCAACATAGATGAAATCGGAAGCAGTAATTATAAATTTCGTAAGGACGCGATTATGATCAAATCGTTAAAGCATTTAGCGTGGAGGTATTTCCAGACGATTGAAGTTGTAATGTGACCGAAGCTGTGAATCTCTTATTCGAATAATTCCTGAGGGCATACGTAAATGAAGCGTGGACGGTGACCAACTGTGACCTACAATGTCATTCTTTTACAAATACGATAGTATATATATTTTTCTTGATTCTTGAATATGTATGAGCTTCTTCTATTGATAAATCGTAGGAGGTGAAAATGAAAGAAAATTTATTGTATTCCTTCTGAATTATTTCTCTTCTCAAAATTTTGCTTCCTGATTGAGGCAAACAGTGTTGTGATGTGACGCTTTGTCAAAATGACGAAGAGTCTAGTGGGACGCCACCTAATCATGTGTTGTATGCCATATAGTATGAAAGACTGGCCATCTTGAGTACGAATATGGTTATCTCATTCTTCACTCATTTTTCTTCCTTCAATTTTCTGATTTACAAATTCTCCCGATCATTTGTGGCCTTGTTATTCCTTAATCAGTTTTCAATCAAAGTCATATTCGCAAACTCTCCTCTTGCGTAGAGTCTGTCCTCTAATGATTTCAAAAGAAATGAAATAGTATGGCACGTGGAATCATCCAACAAATATAGATGCAACTGCAAACCGATAAATGGTG
Organism: Apium graveolens; assembly: GCF_009905375.1. Taxonomy (NCBI): domain Eukaryota; kingdom Viridiplantae; phylum Streptophyta; class Magnoliopsida; order Apiales; family Apiaceae; genus Apium; species Apium graveolens. Next base: position 92,374,420 of record NC_133651.1, read on the forward strand.
GACATCTGCGAGCAAGGAAGAATGGATACACCGACAATATGGACATGGCGAAGACATCAAGTCAGACAGTTGTTCTTGCTATGGGGATCTCATCAGTAAGGTAAATTGCGTTAACACGGTGCACTTCAAATTAGAAGATTTCGACGAGAAATAAATCGTTAGTGAACCGTAATAAATAAATTAATTATAAAATAAGGAAGTAAATGTTAGGTCACATAACACTATAGAAGGGGGTTGAATATAGTGTTTATACAATCAAATCGATTTATCAACACAAGTATGTAACAGTAACCAAGTATATTCAATATAATAAACGATGTTACAATAGAACAGTTGTTCTCTCTCAGTGATGAACAATATCACTAAGAGCTACTAGGTTACAATGTATAATCTTCCTTGTGAATGATAACACTTATAGTGTAAACCCTAAGCCATGTTTGTATAGTACACAGTTCTAAGATATCTTCTAATTGATATTGAATATAATTTTGTCTCCTAAAATATATCAATCAGATATTATCTTCTACAAGTCTTCTAGCTTACCAACTCTTCATGCATATCTTCTTTTGTTTTAGTCCAGATCATCTCCTGTAAATCAGCCGCATTCCTTATCTGAAGTACCTGCACTTAAGTCCTAATATAAATCCTGACGGCCTTAAGTTCTGATATAAGTTCAGTAAGTTCTGATTTCCAGTAAATTCTGATATTAAGTTCTGAAACTAAACACAACAGATTAGACATGACATCACAAATATATCTAACAATCTCCCCCAACTTGTAAATTATGAAAAATATACAAGTTAATAGATTTGATGATGTCAAAAACATTTAAGTATAAATGCAATGAGAGTTTATTTAGACAACTAACTACAACTTACAGTCCTTGTAGCTTTTACCAATCTTACTGAGTCAATCTAAATCCAAAGTGATTCTTGACAAAATTTGATATCGGCTTCTCTTCTGCATTTCTCAGGACTTGAGCTAATGTAGCCTTGACTTGCTTAATTTCTTCATCTTGACTTCCATTCTGGTAGATTGCAGTCCTAAGCGCTGAGATGTGATTTCTTTCTAATCCATCACCAAGTCTGATTACTCTTGGGTAAGATGAGTCTTCATTATAGCACCGACATTTCTCTTTCAAAATAACTTCAAGTTTAGCAGAATCCTTCTTCATTGGAATTTCACTTCCATCATCTTCAACTATATTTGGAACAAATTATGTAACCCTTGATCTAGAGATTCTGGATTTATCCCTTATAGTCTTCATGATGAAATTTGACCATCTCCTGGTAATCTCAGACTTTATCTCTAAAAGGTAATAAAAGAATTGAAGTTCTTTCAGAGATTTTTTCAGCACATCTGATTCTGACATTATGTATGTTCTTTCATCTTCAAGAAACAGAATCAGCTTTTCTTTGACATTACTTTTATCATGAGCATCCAGTACCACTTGAACAGATATAACCTTGTCAAGGTGTTTCTGTGTAACTTCCTCAAGTGGTTTGTCAATTAATTAGAATGGATCTCTAGTAAGTACTTCAACTCCTGTATTGATCTTGGCTTCTTCAAAACCTAATCCATCTCTGTCTCTTGCTTCTCTGGCTTTCAATACAACAGTCATGAAATCAGATAGCAGTTGACTTTTCTTAGGATCTGATGGTGTTACATTTTTCCATAGGAGTTTCCTCTTATCAGCAATTTCCATCTTATTCAAATCAACTTGAGCTCTGTCAGAGGTTGATGTCTTGATGACTTGATCAGAATTTGCAGATTCTTCTGTAGCTTCACTCTGAATAACTTGAGCTATGTCAGAGGTTGTCTTGGATTCTTCTGTTATCTTTTTTTCTTTTTAGAGTTTCAACAGTCTCATCTTCTACAGCTTTATCATTAAAAACTTGAACCATTTTGCACACAGGTTTCATCAGGATTTGAGGAATCTTCATCTCATGTTTCTTTGTTGGTTTATGAATCTTTCCTTTCCCTTTTTCCTTGGGATCAATTTCAACTTGTGATCTTGTCTTGGGCTTTGAAGCCTCAGAAGTTTCCTTGATAACAATGCCTTTTGCCTTAGGCCTTGGAGGTTTCTTTGCATTAGAAGCTTTAGACTTAAGATTTGTCTTCTCAGCTGCAAATCTAGCTTCTTCCTCCTTGAGAGTCTCTAAATCCATTCCAGGATTATGCTTGAGAAATAATCTTCTAGCAATTTCTTCATCAAGCGTCTGAATCTTGGGATCTATAATAGACTGTAGTCTCCCTTCCCTTAAGCTTCAGAGTTTGCAAAAACTTCTAAGAGTCTTGCCTTCCTCCTTGAATGAGAAGATCAGAACTTGATATCAGACTTTGATCATCAGAACTTGCTTTCAGAACTTGAGCATTCACAGCTTCAAAACTTGTATTCTTCTGTGTAGAAGATTTGCTAGAATCACAAATTAGTTTGTTTGAAGAAACTTTGTTGTTTTGCCCTTGATCTTGACCCTTGCTAGGGTTTCCCTGGTCATCTTCTTTATCATCCTTCTTCTTCAGTACTTGAATAGTAGAGCATTTGGACTTAACTACCTTTTCCCCCTTTTGGCATCATCTGGTAGGAGTAGAGAGAGAAGAAGTTCCACCGAAGATTGGATTTATTCAGTTGAGTCTGTTGAGAGGCTTGATTCTGCATGAACTCATTCAGTTCGGCCTGTTGCTTTTCTTGAACTTTCTCAATAGCCTCTACCTTTTCATAAATAGGTCTAATAAACCTGTTCTTGTTTAGCTTGAGCATCAGGTCCAGCTTATCAGCATTTTCACGTAGTTTATTAACCTTGGCATGAGTAATGGAGTGCTGGCCTTGAAGAATTTTAGTACTGAGAGTTATGACTTTCAGTTGAGCTTTGAAGTCAAAATTTGTCAACAACTTATCAGCTTTTGCAATATGATTTGACAGAACTTTTGAGCTGGGAATGAAGTCAGATTCATTCCACTTCTTGGTCCATTCAACACCTTTGTGGGTTTCGTCCCATAGAACAGGAGCATCTTGTTCAACAAACTTTTTAAGCAGTGTCTCCTTTCCAAGAATTTGAGTTGGAGTGTTTACTGGAGCTGACTCTCCTGAACTTGCAAGAAACTCATCATCTTCTAACAACACAAGTGTGTGTGTGGCTGTAGGAGATTCTTGTACAACTTCATCTGTTTCCACATCCAGAATCAGAGTGGTAGGAACTTCAGCATTTAGTGGAGAAACAGGTGGAGTTGTCACTTGTCCTTGTGGTGCTTCCAGAAACAGGACAGATGGAATGTTCATCCTATGAATGTCAATTTCAAGACTTAATCCTGAATCTTCAACTGGAACATTTTCTTTGATAGGAGAGACAGGAGGTGTGATCACTGTGTCTGGAACAGTGTCTTCAGCTTGAGTTGGAGGTGCCAGAGCTTCAATTACTATTGGTTCTGATGAGATCAGAGATTCCTGATCCCCTTCCTCAGCTTCTTCAGCATCTTCAGAGTGAATTTGTGCAATATGCACACCTGCTCTAGTCTTCCTTTTTCTACTAGATGGAGGAGAAACATGATCTGCATCAGAATTTGTAGATCTTTTCCTGAATTCCAGAACCTTCAGCTTCATTTCCTTTCTGAAGAGTTGACTCTTCAGCTGCAAGTGTCATATGTTCTAATGCTGGAACCTGGACATGTTCTTCTTCATCTGATTCATCCCTCATAATAATCCTTCTTCTCCTTGGTGGAGATTTACGCACAGAGATAGTCCTTTTAGGCCTAGAGGATTTGTCAGATTTTACAACTGGTACCTTTTGAGAAGTACTAGAGGTTGGTAGAGAGGATTGTGCTATTTGAAAGTATGTTTTGATGGTAGGTTGTGGTTGAGGTTGAGAAGATTGTATTGGTGGAGGTTGAGAAGTGGTAGGTTGTGTAGGTGCAACATCAGGATATATGGGTGTGTATGTGTGAGGATCAGAATTTACCAAGAACTGTTTTACTGATTTAGGAATTTGAAGAGGTCTTAGTAAGGTTTTCTTATTATCAGTAGATAACAAGTCTGTGAAAGCCCTTTTAGCAAGTTTAAAGGGTTCAATTGTCTCACTAAAGTTTTGAGGTGCATCAGAATAGCAGAAATTGTATATAAGCTGACAGAATCTACCAAAATAAACTGTGTTGCTATCTTCTTTCATCCTATCACCTATAAAAGCTAGCACATCACTAGCATAATCAAAATGGGTTTGATAAATAAGAGCATACCCAATTTGCTGACTCGTGATCGGTATAGCATCGAAGTTGGAGCACTTGTTGGCAAAGGCTTTGGTGATGCAATCGAAAAAGAAACTACACTCCCTCCTGATGTGGGACCTCTTCAGTTGTCCCAGCTTGGACAAAGATTTCTCATAGCCTAAAGTTGCCATCATATTTTGAAGAGCTGACTCTCCAACTTGTGAACTGTAAGAACAGTTTTCTGGCAGATGCAATGCTTGTCTTACAGTAGACAAGGTAACCAGATGCTCATCTTCCCCTATTGTGAAGATAATACTCGGGGACCCATTTTCACCACCATCATCATATACCCTAGACCTCCAGAACTCCAGAATTTGTTTACCTGAAAGAAGCTATTGTTGGGTCAGAGCATACCCAATTTCACTTCGAGCAAGAAAGTCTTGAATGAAGTGAAGTTCAGAAGGAGCCTCTAGCTTGTTGAGAATAGTCATATAGTTGTTGGGAACAAACTTGGCTCCTGGTAGATAAGATCCTTAGGTGCCATATCTATAAGAAATTAAGTGAAAAGTTGTGTGTTCGAAAGGTGTTTGATAAAATGCCTGAAAGAAATAGCTTCAGAGAATATTAGAGAGTGAGAGAGAATAAAAGAGATTAGAAAATAAGAATAGTAGGTAAAAGATTGTAAAATCTTTTAACTCTGTTATTTATACACCCACGTGACAACGGCTATTTTTTATGAAGCAGAACAGACTTTTTACACCTGGCAGCATGGAAACAGTCAAAACAGTAATGAGTGGGCACGGTAAACGTGCAGTAATTATTGCTCACATGTTGTTACCAAAACAAACACGCAACCCATTAACCAACTGATTATCACTATTTTTATCTCACTTAATCATTTTCTGATAAAAATGACCGTTACAGTAAATACCAAAAATAAGTCAAGTAATTAAATAATGCCACATAAGCATCAGAATTTCCATCAGAATTTGTATCAGAACTTGATATTCTCATAATTTAATGGTCATCAGAACATGGCTTCTGTACTCAAAAAGTGAATGACTGTTTCTGTGATTCTTTACACAAATACTGACTGGATTCTTCAGAGTTTAATCATCAGAACTTTCATCAGAACTTGTCCTCAGAATTTATGCAAATAATACTTAATTGTTTATCTGAAACAACTTAATCACCACAGTAATTTTCATCATTTATATGGAGTGAGAGTGTGTGTATGTGCAAATGATCAGATAAAGATTAAAGTCTGATAAACTTCAGTATATCTTAGAAATAAGGCATAACAAAGAAAAATGCTTAAAATATGTCTTGAATTGTGAAGTCTACTATAGAATAAAGTTATGCAAGAATCCACCTCAACTGTTTGTGCTCATTTTATGCATCTTTTGAAATTCTTTTCCCAGTGGCTTCTCAGTGTAAATGAGTTACAACTGCTATCAGAATTTATGTTGTCATCAGAATATTTCTCCAATAATCAGAGAATATGAAAAGTCACCAAGAAAAATTGCTTTTCTAATGCATATTACTTAATACCAGCAATGCACTTGGGTCTTCCCTGTCACATATTTACTCTAGATCTCAAAGGAGTACCTGATTTCAAATTTTCTTTTCTTTTCTTTTGTTTTCTTCAGATAAGTGAGGCTTATCAAACATGTAGTTCATCCTTAAGATTTACTGATATCAGAATTTAACAGATAAGAAGCAATAATCTAGTTTGTGACTTAGTAATAAGATACACAAAGTAAATTTTACTAAGATCAAAATCAGAATTTGCTTGAGTTATTGATTTCCACATAAATAACTAATTCAAACATGGGAAACATAGTTTGTTAAAGACTACTAAGTCAGCATCTAACAAATAATCCTTATTGGATTGAATAGTCACAGAACATTCAAAACACTATCAGAGTATATAGAATCACATCAGATAATAATCAGTATTTAATATATATTACAATTTAAGCACAGATTACATGGAGATAAGACAATCTGTAAACACTGATCATAAAGTCTAATGCATGAGAACAAAAACTAAGAAGATTTTGAGAAAGAACCTGAAACCATTCCAAGTTCATTTACCAATCTTGTAAAAGTAGCTTCATATAGTGGTTTTGTGAAGATATCTGCTAGTTGTTGATCTGTTGGGACAAAATCTAATTCCACTGTACCTTCCATCACATGTTCCCTTATGAAATGGTACCTAATACTGATGTGCTTTGTCATTGAGTGTTAAACTGGATTACCTGTCATAGCAATAGCACTTTGATTATCACAGTAAATGGGTATTTTAGAAAATTCTAACCCATAGTCCAGTAACTGATTCTTCATCCAAAGAGTTTGTGCACAACAGCTTCCTTTAGCAATATATTCTGCTTCTGCAGTTGATGTGGAAATTGCTTTATGTTTCTTTGTAAACCAAGAAACCAATCTGCCTCCAAGAAATTGGCAGCTTCCACTAGTGTTTTTCCTGTCTATTTTGCATCCTGTAAAATCTGCATTTGAGTAACCTATTAGCTTAAAATCTGATTCCCTAGGATACCACAATCCTAGATCAGATATACCCTTGAGGTACTTGAAAATTCTTTTCACAGCTATTAGATGAGGTTCTCTTGGATCAGCCTGAAATATTGCACAAAGACAGGTAGCATGCATGATATCAGGTCTACTTGCAGTTAAATAGAGTAAAGAGCCAATCATACCTCTGTAGTTAGTAATATCTACTGCTACTCCAGTATCTTTATCTAACTTGGTGGCAGTGGCCATGGGAGTTGATGCAGTTGAACTGTCTTGCATTCCAAATTTCTTGAGTAAATTTCTGGTGTACTTGGATTAATTTATGAAAGTACCTTCTTCATTTTGCTTGACTTGAAGTCCCAGAAAATAGCTCAACTCTCCCATCATACTCATTTGATATCTTGACTGCATTAACTTGTAAAATCTTTCACAAAGTTTTGTATTTGTAGAGCCAAAGATGATATCATCAACATATATCTGTACCAAAGGTAAGTCCTTTCCATGGTTGAGGTAGAACAAAGTTTTATCAATTGTGCCTCTGGTAAAACCAATTTCCAGAAGGAATTGAGCTAAAGTCTCATACCATGCTCTTGGAGCTTACTTAAGGCCATAAAGTGCTTTGTCAAGCCAGTAGACATAATTTGGAAATTTTGGATCTACAAAGCCTGAAGGTTGTTCAATATATACCTCTTCTTCCAGTTTTCTATTGAGAAAAGCACTTTTCATATCCATTTGAAAGACTTTAAACTTCTTGTGAGCACCATAAGCCAAAAAGATTCTTATGGCTTCCAATCTAGCAACTGGAGCAAATGTTTCATCATAGTCAATACCCTCATGTTGAGAGTAACCTTTAGCAACCAGCCTTGCTTTGTTTCTTGTAATTAGGCCATCACTGTCAGTTTTGTTTCTGAACACCCATTTTGTGCCAACAATGGATCTGTTATTTGGTCTTGGCACTAGGGTCCAGACTTTATTTCTTTTAAATTTATTTAACTCTTCCTGCATTGCTTGCACCCAATCAGCATCGTGAAGAGTTTCTTCCACTTTCCTTGGTTCAGTCTAAGGTAGAAAAGAATGATAGAGACATTCATTTGTTGTTGTTGTTCTAGTTCTGACACCTGCTGCAAGATCTCCAATTATTAAGTCAGGTGTGTGTGATTTAGTCCACTTCCTTGCAGATGGAAATTGATTGTAATAACCCCAATTTTTGGAATTTTTGAAGCACGGATGAATAGTAACTTTTGCTGATGATGCTGATTAAGGAAAATTATCAGACCACGCTATATAGGAGTACTGTTATGAAAATTCTAAGATCGTCGTCAAAATCCAAATCCGAACACTTTGATTTTTCCCGAAAATCCACCAGATACCGAAAGAATTGAGTATAAGGTAACATGATAAAAAGGATTTAAATTCAAGGATTTTTAGAGAGGATCATAAAAGGAATATAATGTATTGAGAAAGGTTAAGGGAACCCAAGTAATAAGATCCCGGGTATGATCCCTCAAACGATAAACGAAAACGAAAGTTAAGCGAACCGTATAACAGATCAGCGGTCATTAGCCAAGTAATTAAGGGATTAATCAAAAAGGTAGTGGATGATGATGTCATCACATGACACAAGCTTGCTTGCATAAGCATGACAAAGGAGTTTTGTTTGTTGGGTGATTTTGGGCCATACAAAATAAACCATGGTAAAAAGGTTAAAACAAATTTCAAGACAAAAAGAAGAATCAACCAAGCAAATAACATAAATCAAAAAGAGAAGAGTTGACTTTGCAAGAAGAAGCTCTCGGCCAAAATAAACACAGCAACTTCAAACTGCCATATCTCCTTCAATACTCACTCAAATATTGTGTTCTATAGCTCGTTGGAAAGGTATTGAGATGGCCTACAACTCTTGTTCACAAGTCTCGTCCAAATAAGTAAGGTAAGACCCTCATTTTTACAGTTCTTTAAATCAGACTTTTAGAAACTTCAAAGCCTAACTTTGTGTTCTTGATTTCTTTGGAAAGATCAAGCTTGTAGGAGGCTTCCTAAGGCTTCCTAGCAACTTAACACCTCCCAAGGAAGGTATAAATATCAAACCCTAGCCTTTACTTTATTTGTTAGTAAGTTTAATTGTTGGTTTTGTGAAATGAGAAGCATAGATTGTGATTATTAGTGGTTTGGTTTGATTTGGAAGTGTTTTGGTATTTAAAGCTTGATTATAGTTCATAGGTCTTGATTGTGGTTGTTTGAGTTGAAAAACTTGGAGGTTATGGACTGATGTGATATGGTTTAGGTGAACTTTTGTTATATTGATGTTTATGAGTTGTATTGATGGTTATGAGTTGGTTGGTGGTTGATTGGAGTAGTTTAAACTTTGGTAATCGCGTAAACATAGCCGTCGTAATGCCCGATTTACCTTAGACTGTTTTTGGTATTAACTTCAGGACCCGTAAACTCACTATAAGATTCTTACCATTGTCATTTTTATATAGTTCATGTTACGAGCTTCGTTTTGATATGTGGTTCGTTTGAATCCGATGTACGGTTTAGGAGAAACGACCGTTTTAAGTAACGGCATTTCGCGAACGAACCATTACCCCTCGCCTTACTTTGAAACCTTGGTTAAAGACTTTAAATGACTAATTCGGATATAAAACAATTATTTTAAGTAGATTAGGCAGTTGGTAAGGTACTCGCAAAAGAATCGCCTTAAAACTCTTATTGGTTAATTTATTAAAAATGGTGGAGCCGAGGGTACTCGAACGACTTAGGTGATTCGTTAAGCGTAGGAGTGACCATAAGCGAACGTTAGGGTTCAATTGGTTAAAGTCTAGTTTCTTAAGCGACCGGGGTTTAATTCCAACTTATGTTGTTGTTCATAGGTTATCGGACCCTGTTAGGTCACACTTTCACTGTAGAGGGGGTGAATACAGTGTTTATTACAATCAAATCAAACTTCAAGAACTTATATAACAGAAAACAAACTTTATTTAAACAATAAACTCTGTTACAATCTGGAACTGTTATCTCTCAGTGATGAACAAAATATCACGAGAGCTTCTAGAGTTATAATAAATAATATTCTCGATAATGATAACACATCTAGTGTAAACTCTATTTCTGTGTTTATATACTACACAGTTACAAGATATTCGCTAATTGATATGGAATATAATTCTGCTTCCTAAAATATATCAATCAGATATCTTCTATTCCAAGTATTCCATTCTTCACGGAATTCCTTCTTCATGCATATCTCTTCTTATGTTTATCTTGATCTTCTTAACTTTAATCAGCTACTGTCCTTATCTGATCGTCCTTCAGCACTTAAGTTCTGATATCTATCTCCTGATAACATAAGTACTGATATCCCTTAAGTTCTGACTTCCAGTACCTTAAGTACTGATCAGTTAAGTACTGATTTGTTCTGTTCAAATAAGATCTGAAATCTAAACATAAAACATATTAGCCATGACATTATCAAATATATCTAACAATCTCCCCCAACTTGTAAATTAACAAAATATACAAGTTTAACAGATATTTGATGATGTCAAAAACATTAAGTACAAATGCATGAGAAATAGACAAGATAACTACAACTTACAGTCCTTAAAGTTTTTACCAATTCAACTTCTGATAACAACTTCAACCTGTATAAATATCAGAATTTAAGCAGTTGTAGATCTTCGACTTGGCTTCATCATTTTCTGATCTCTCTGATGTCAGGAGTTGTTCTGAGATAATTCTTCAACAAACATTTCTCAGCATATCTGAGTTCATCAATCATTCTCCGTTTGACATCTTTAAGCTCTGCAGTATCTTCACCAGTTTGAAATATTGCAGCTCTGAGATCATTAATCTTTGCTTTTCTCAACTCCCGATCTAGTCTTATGACATAAGCTTTGTTAGACTCTAGATTGAATTCAAGCCCCTTAATACCAAGATATGTTCTGATATGTGCAGTATTAGGCTTCATATCAACAATATCACCATTGTGATTTCTGTACTTTGGAACATATCTGCTGTCAGACTTAACAGAATAAAGTCTTTTCTGTCTCTGAATCTGTTCCTTTAAGTAGTTTGCAGCAGTCTCTGTTATTCTGTCATCCACTTGAAGTAAGAATAATACATGCTCCAATTCTTCAAAATACTTCAATGGAATGGCATTTTGTCTTATATGATAAACCCTACCATCTGTCATGAAATACAACATGATGTATTCTTTCAAATAGGTATGGTAAACCATCTGTACAGATTCTAGTTGATTCAATCTCTCAGGAGTTGCTCCAATACCTGGTTCACTCAAGGAAGTTGGATCATCAGTAGTGTTGTGTACTCTTCTTTCATCAGCACTTCCCAATCCAGTTTTATCTCTAGCTTCCTTTCCAGTAACTACTCTTGCTTCAAAACCACTTAAAGTAGTCTTCAAAGATTGAGTCTGTTTTGCTTTAGTGAATCCTGGTAGGAGTGTTTTAGATTTATCTTCTGATATCAAGTTAACTTGAGCACTGTCAGAGGTTACTTGCTTCTTCTGAATATCAGAACTTACAATTTCTTGACTCTGAACAACTTGAGCCATGTCAGAGGTTGTTTTAAGAATTTTTCTTGAAGTCAGAGCAAGATTATGTTTTCCATCAGTAATTTCTTCTTCCTCAGGAGGTACATAAGGCTTGATAGGTTCACCAACCTTTTCTTTACCCTTGGATCTTGGATCTATCTGTGGTTGTGATCTAGCCAAAGTTTCTTCAGTATGTATCCTCTCTTTGATCACAATGCCTTTAGGTTTTGGAAGTAACTTTTTACCAGAAGCTTCAGATTTAGATGTGACTTTCTCTGATTTAAGTCTGGCTTCTTCTTCCTTTAAACTTTCCAAGTCCATCCCTGGATTTTCTTGAAGAAATAACTGTCTTGACATTTCCTCATCAAGATCTAGAAGTTCATCAGAACTTATCCTTTTACCAGCAGCAGAACTTATTCTTTTCCCAGTATCAGAACTTGTTCTGTGACTAGCTTGTCTTGATGTAAATCTTCTACCTTGACTATGACCACTACCCATTCCAGAGTTTCCTTGGTCATCTTTTCCATCATCCTTTCCTTGCAGTGACTTGTTGGTTTTGCATTTGGACTTAATTACCTTCTCCCCCTTTTTGGCATCAGCAGGTAATAAAAGAGAGATAAGTAGTTCCACTGAGGTCTGGATTTCAGTAAGTTGCGATTGCTGAGAAGCTTGATTTGTCAGAATTTGATCAATCTGAGCTTGTTGCTTCTCTTGAGTTTTCTCAATATAAGCAACCCTGTCAATGGTAGGTTGGAAGAACTTTTTCTTATCAAGTTTCCAAACTTGTTCCTGTTTAATAAAGTTCTCCTGAATCTTGTGTAGCTCTGCATGAGTGTTGGAATGAAGACCTTGTAGATGTTTAGTACTCAATGCAGTGACTCTAAGCTGGGTTTTAAAATCATCAGAATTTAACATTTCATCAGCTTTAGTCAAGTGCTCAGCAAGATGTAAAGCATTTGGAACACATGAAACTGAGTTCCATTCCTTAGTCCACTCCTGTCCTGCAGGAGTTTCACTCCAAGGTACTGGTGCATCCCTGATAACAAACTCCTTTAGCAGTTCAGACTTAGGAAGAGTCAGTGGAGGAGTATGTCCTGAAGGACCTGCTGCATCAGCATCTACAGTTGTAGCAGCTTCACCAGTATCTCCAACATTTGCAGCATCAGAACTTAAAGAATCAGTATCTTCTGATAAGACAACTGTATGAGTAGCAATGGAGGCTTCAACATCCTCTAATTGCTGATCTGATACTAAGTTCTGATCAACAACCATATCCTGATGCTTACCTAAAATCTGATCATCATCTTGATGCAGAGAAGATGTTAGTGATAACTCAGGAGTTTGAACAGCATCAGTAACAGGTGTTGTGGAAGGATTATTTGCTGTTGGAGCTTCTAAGAAAAGTATTTCAGGCACAACCAAGTTCTGAATATCAATTTCAGCACTTGTGCCTGGATCAACAAGAGATAAAGAAGGTAAATTAGCCTTGTCAGATACAGGTTCCTGAAATGTAGTTGATGGAGAAGAAGTGACTGGAGCAAATTCCTTGTCTTGTGAGATCAGAGATTCCTGATCCCCTTCCTTAGCTGCTTCCTCCTCATCATCTGAAACTGGCCTCTGTGCCCTCTGTTTCTTGTACTTCCTTGTTGATTTGGATTCCTTGGGAGTTGCAGGAACAGTCATACGTCTAAGCCTCTTGAGAAGCCTAGAACCCCCAATTGCAGAATCCTTCTGAGAAGTTGCCTTCTCAGCTTCATTTATCATAGGTTCTGAAGAAGGAACCTGATCTTCAGAATCTGTTTCATCTCTCAAAGTAATCCTCCTCTTCTTCTGAGATGTTTGAGGAACAGTCTTTGTTTTCTTTGGCTTAGAGGATGTAGGCTTCACAGTAGGTGCTGAAGAAGAAGGTTGAGCAGTCTGTGAAGTGGAGAGATATGATTTGAGATAAGTTCTGAGGGTAGGTTGAGTAGAATGAGAGGTAGGGACTGAGGTTGATGGATTTTGGTTATGGTGAGTTGGTTGAACATTTGAGTAAACAGATTTGTAAGTAGCTGGATCAGCATTTACCAGAATCTGTTTCACAGACTGAGGAATCTGTAATTGTCTCACCATTGATTTCTTTGTGTCAGCATTTATCAGGTCGTTAAAGTACCTTTTTGCAACCTTAAAAGGTGGGGTTTGAGTGCTGACTAACTGGGGTTCAGCAGTACAATACGTATAAATAAGTTGACAGAATCTAGCAAAATAAACAACATCTCGATCCTCTGTCATCCTATCCCCAATAAAACCAATTATTCCAGTTGCAAAATCAAAATGAGTTTGATGGATAATAGCATACCCGATGTGCTGACTCAGAATTGGGATAGCATCATAATTAGAACATTTGTTCCCAAAAGCCTTGGTGATGCAATCGAAGAAGAAACTCCATTCTCTTCTGATATGAGCCCGTTTCAACTATCCAAGTTTCGTAAGACTCTGTTCATATCCCAAATCAGTCATTAACTCCCGAAGTTCTGATTCCTTTGGTATAGAGAAGGTACAATCTTCTGGAAGATGTAATGCTCTTCGTACTGTACCAGGAGTGACTACATAGGAAGAATCACCCACTTGGAAGATAATACTGGGAGTTCCTCGTTTACCACCATCATCAAAAATTCCAGTCCTCCAGAACCGCAGAACTTGTTGACTTGAAAATAATTCAGGCTGAGTTAAGGCGTACCCAACCTCACTATGTGCAAGAAGATCTTGCACAAAATGCAATTCAGATGGAGCATCAGCATGTTCAAGAATTGCAGCATAGTTGTTTGGAACAAACTTTGCTCCATCAATGATTAAATCCTTTGGTGCCATGTGAAAAAATATTGAAATTCAAGTATGCCTGTTAGGTGTTTGAGATAATATCTGTATGAAAACAACGGAAATAGTAAAGTGAAGGAGAGTAAAAGTAAGAAGAGAGATAGAAGATGAAGAAATTAAAAAGATTAAAGAAATCTTCTCTCTGCTGTACTTATACAAAAAAAATATTACCGTTGGACACCTGACAGACATGCAGTAATAACGGATAGTTACTGGGCTCGAGAAAACAGTAATCATGACTTACCCATATGCCGAGTTTCAAGGAAAAACTGTTCCATTTATCAAGGGAAACAATTCAAATTTTAACCCGTTATCACTGATTGGATTATTTTGCACTGCAACATTAATATTCTGAAAATGAATCATGTTAAAAATGACCGAGATAATTTCGATGAATAAGTGCTGACAAAGAATCAGAACTTAAATCAGAACTTAAGACAAAATTTAAATGGTCATCAGAATATCAAGCAGGATTTAACAACACAAGATAAAATAACTCAGAGACAAAATCTTGAAGTAAAAACAGTTTTCATTAATATATCAAGTCAATACATAGATGAAATAGAAATTACATCAATACAAGATTTTCCCTAAGCTTCTAATCCTAACGTCAACAGCTTTAGTCCTAGCTAAGAAGCGTGACAAAGCTGAGGATGAAGAAGAACAGGAAGAAGACGAGATTAAGTCATCTTCCTCTTCCTATCTTCGACAAACAAGATGGCGAGTCGAATGATTCGCTCTTGCTGACGGATAGCTTCCCGCCGTTCCGCCTCCAATCGATCAAGATGAAGCTGGTAGTCCATCTCGAAGAACAGAAGTTGGTTCAGCACCGCCTGTGGGACAGAGCCCCATATCTCTTCAGGAATGACAGTTACATGCCACTCCTGCTGCCAGTCGGCGCAGCTTAGCTCCATATGAAAATTTTGGTAATTCAAAAACATGTTGTATCGAACCATGATGCTTTTGAAAAAGAATATGAAGTTAAGATTGTGAGAAAAATTGATGAAAGGGCTAAAGTGAAGTGGCTGATAATATAGGCAAGAGAATGCCAGGAGACGCGAAGATATTGAATGCAGACAGGTAGAATTAAATCTACCTCGTCTCCCTAGACTTTGAAAAAGAATAACAGTCATTGGAAAAGGAATGTGCACATGTAACAAGAGTAAACTGTTCAAGGACGAGTGCCATTATGTTTTAACCATAGACTATTAATCTTCCACTTCAACATTTCGAAATTGAGCTGAGACTGTTACCAAAATTTACTCACAGATAAGTCAAGTAAAGGGTTAGACTGAAAAGTCAGAACTTAGACCTATACCAGAACTTAACAGTCATCAGAACATAATGTCTTAACTCGAACAAGGAATATCTATCTTAGTAAATACTCATACAAGTTCTTAGTTATGAATGTCAGAACTTAATCATCAGAACGTGTAACTAGAACTTGTCCTCAGAATTTGTGCAGAAGTGACACAATGACTGTTTATCTAAAATAACATAGACCACCACAGAAATTTCATCATTCATATGGAGTGATGTGTGTGTGCATTAAGCTAAATAACAGACAAAGAGTAAAGTCTGATCTACTTCAGTACATCTTAGAAATAAGTCATAATTAAAATTTTGCTAAAGATCTGTCATTATCCTGAAACCTACTGATAAATGAGTTCATGCATGAGTTCACCTCTACTGTTTTTGTGCTAATTGTATGCATCTTTTGAAATTCTATTTTACAGAGGCTTCTCAGTGTAAGTGAGTCACGACTGTTTATTAGAATTTATGCTATTATCAGAGTATTTCTCCAGTAATCATAGAGTGTGAAAAGTCACCAAGAAAATATTTTGCTTTTCTAATGCATATTTACTTAATACCAGCAATGCACTTGGGTCGTCCCTTTCACATTTTTACTCTAGATCTCAAAGGAGTACCTGATATTATTCTTTGATTATTGTTCTTCTTCTTTTGATAAGTGAGGTTTATCAGCACTTAGTACATTCAGCAGTTTTACTAGAATCAGAACTTAAACAGATGAGTAGCATTATTCTAATTTGTGACTTAGTAATAAGATATACAAAGTAAACTTAACTAAGCTCAGTTATCAGATTTTGCTTGTGTCATGAGATTTCCACAGAAATAACTACTTCTTTCATGGGATCATTTGTTTATTGAAGACTAGTAGGTCAGTATCTAGCACAGTTATCCTCATAGGATAGAATAGTTACTGAAACAGACATATCACTTATCAGAGTTTAGACACATATATCAGACAACAGTCAGTACTTGAAGACATTTATCAATTAATGCACAGAATATACAAAGAGATTAATTCTGTAAATACTGATCATAAAGTCTGATAACATAGAACAAGTTTAAGCAGATTTAGAGAAAGAACCTGAAATCATTCCAAGTTCATTTACCAATTTTGAAAAGGTAGCTTCACACAGTGGTTTTGTGAAGATATCTGCTACTTGTTGATCTGTGGGAACAAAATGCAATTCCACTGTACCTTCATCCACATGTTCCCTGATGAAATGGTACCTGTTGCTGATGTGCTTTGTCATAGAGTGTTGAACTGGATTACCTGTCATAGCAATAGCACTTTGATTATCACAGTAAATAGGGATTTTGAAATATGTTAACCCATAATCCAGTAACTGATTCTTCATCCAGAGAATCTGTGCACAGCAGCTTCCTGCAGCAATATACTCTGCTTCTGCAGTTGATGTGGAAATTGACTTTTGTTTCTTGCTATACCAAGAAACCAATCTGCCTCCAAGAAATTGGCAGCTTCCACTTGTGCTTTTCCTGTCAATTTTGCAACCTGCAAAATCTGCATCTGAGTAACCTATTAATTTAAAATCTGATTCTCTAGGATACCATAATCCTAGATCAGCTGTTCCTTTAAGATACTTAAAGATTCTTTTTACAGCTGTTAAGTGAGGTTCTCTTGGATCTGCTTGAAATCTTGCACAAAGACAGGTAGCAAACATGATATCTGGTCTACTAGCAGTTAGATAGAGAAATGAGCCAATCATACCTCTGTAATCAGTAATATCTACTGAATTACCAGTATCCTTATCCAGTTTTGTTGCAGTGGCTATGGGAGTGGATGCACTTGAACAGTCTTGCATTCCAAATTTTTTCAGCAAGTTTCTGGTGTACTTAGATTGACAAATAAAAGTTCCTTCTTCACTCTGCTTGACTTGAAGGCCCAGAAAATAACTAAGTTCTCCCATCATACTCATCTGATATCTTGACTGCATTAGATTTGAAAACTTTTTGCAAAGTTTGTCATTTGGAGACCCAAAAATGATATCATCAACATAAATCTGGATCAAAAGTAAGTCCTTGCCATGGTTGAGATAGAACAATGTTTTGTCAATAGTTCCTCTGTTGAATTCACTTTCCAGAAGAAACTGAGCTAAAGTCTCATACCATGCTCTAGGAGCTTGCTTAAGTCCATAAAGTGCTTTATCAAGCCTGTAGACATAATCTGGATGTTTGGAATCTACAAAGCCTGGAGGTTGTTCAACATATACTTCCTCTTCCAATTCTCCATTGAGAAAAGCACTTTTCACATCCATTTGAAAGACAGTAAACTTTTTGTGAGCAGCATAAGCCATGAATATCCTTATAGCTTCTAACCTAGCAACTGGAGCAAATGTTTCATCATAGTCAATTCCCTCCTGTTGAGAATATCCTTTTGCAACCAGCCTTGCCTTGTTCCTTACAATTATGCCATCACTGTCAGTTTTGTTTCTGAATACCCACTTTGTACCAACAACCGATCTATTCTTGGGTCTTGGCACTAAGGTCCAGACTTTGTTTCTTTCAAATTCATTCAACTCTTCCTGCATTGCTTGCACCCAATCAGCATCTTGAAGAGCTTCTTCCACTTTCTTTGGCTCAGACTAAGAGAGAAAAGAATTGTAAAGACATTCATTCGAAGTACCTGTTCTAGTTCTGACACCTGCCTCAGGATTTCCAATTATTAAATCAGGTGTATGTGATTTTGTCCACTTCCTTGCAGATGGAAGATTTTCTCTAGAACTGGATGCTCCCCCATAATTCATGCTGTTTTCGATTTCATTTTCTGATGCTCCCCCTGAAACTATGCTCTCTGATTTGGATCCTTCAGTATTTAGATTTTCAGTACTGTCAGTACTTGGCTTATCAGAACTTGACGAATCAGAATTTGACGAGCCAGATGTATGTTCTGATGCTTCTTGAGATGTGATAAAATCTTGAGTATGCTCCCCCTGCAATGGTGCATCTTCCTTTGACGTAGTCACCACAGTTTCAATAACATCAGAGTTTAATCCATCAGAATTTACAGTATCAGGACTTAGACTGTCAGGACTTGAGGTATCAGAATATGAATCTT
This sequence comes from Apium graveolens, assembly GCF_009905375.1. Classification (NCBI taxonomy): domain Eukaryota; kingdom Viridiplantae; phylum Streptophyta; class Magnoliopsida; order Apiales; family Apiaceae; genus Apium; species Apium graveolens. The sequence goes on from NC_133651.1 coordinate 92,392,944, forward strand.
CATTTTCAAATCTCAGCTTATCATGATCAATGCAATCTTCAAGTCCAGTGATCTTCTTGTCATCAAAAGAGACATTGATAGATTCCGTGACCACTTTTGTTCTCAAATTATAGACTCTGAAGGTTTTTGTAGAAAGTGGATATCCTACAAAGATTCCCTCATCAGCTTTTAGATTAAACTTGGATAGCTGTTCAGGATGAGTCTTGAGAACAAAACACTTACATCCAAATACATGAAAGTATTTGAGATTTGGCTTCTTGTTCTTCACCATCTCATATGGTGTTTTTCCATGCTTGTTAATGAGTGTTGCATTTTGAGTAAAACAAGCAGTCTGCACAGCTTCAGCCCAGAAATAGGTTGGAAGCTTTGCTTCTTCAAGCATTGTTCGTGCAGCTTCAATTAGAGTTCTATTCTTCCTTTCAACAACTCCATTTTGCTGTGGAGTTCCAGGAGCAGAAAATTCCTGCTTTATTCCATGATTTTTGCAGAACTCTTCCATTATCAAATTCTTGAATTCAGTGCCATTATCACTCCTCAAAATTTTCACAGAATCTTTGATCAATTTATCCAGATGTTTGACATGATCAATCAGGATAGATGCAGTTTCACTTTTTGTGTGCAAGAAATACACCCATGTGTATCTGGTGAACTCATCTACTATGACCAACGCATATTTCTTCCTTGCAATAGACATGACATTCACTGGACCAAATAGATCAACATGAAGTAGATAGTAAGGCTCAAGAATTGATGATTCAGTCTTGCTCTTGAACGAAGATTTTCTTTGTTTAGCCTTCTGACATGAGTCACAAAGACCATCAGGAACAAACACTGATATTGGCAGTCCTCTCACAAGATCTTTCTTGATCAGTTCATTTATCTTGTTGAAGTTTAAATGAGAGAGTTTCTTGTGCCAATTCCAGCTTTCTTCAGTTGAGGCTCTACTCACTAAACAGATTGCAGAACCATCAGAACTTGTTGAAAGCTTAGCTTCATAAATGTTACCACGCCTGAATCCCTTCAGAACAATTTTTCCTTTAGATTTACTAACTATCTCACAATGTTCTGCAAAGAAATCAACATGATAACCTCTGTCACAGATTTGACTTATACTCAGTAAGTTGTGTTTAAGTCCTGAGACCAGAGCTACATCTTTAATAATGACATTCCCAAGATTGATATTGCCATATCCCAAAGTTTTTCCAATGTTGCCATCTCCATAAGAAACACTTGGGCCAGCTTTCTCCACAAAGTCTGATAGCAGGGCCTTATTTCCAGTCATATGTCCTGAACATCCACTGTCCAGAACTAGAATATTTTTCCTGTTGCCCTGCAATCAAAAAGACCACTAATTATTAGTTTTAAGGACCCAGACTTGCTTGGATCCTTTGGCCTTTTTAGGTTTGTTAACATTTGCAGCGGATTTAACATCAGATTTTATGTTAACAGTTTTCTTATCAGACCTTATACTAGAAGGAACAACAGAAACTTTCTTTAAAGAAGGTTTTATTTGATAATAATCATAGTACAAACTATGATATTCCTTACAAGTATAAATGGAATGCCATAAACTACCACAATGAAAACAAGGATTTTGTGGTTTGTATCTAACAGACTGACTCTTAACTCCTGACTTTGTAGATAAGGAGTTAATATTCTTATTCTTCCTGCAAAAAGAAGCCAGATGGTTAGAACTTCCACAGTTATGACATGCTTTCCTAGGAGCATCAGGAACAGATTTATAGTTATTGCTTTTATTCACACCTTCTTTTCCATTCCTGTTTTTCCTAGGTGATTTTACCTTGTTTGCATCCTTAACATCTTTCAGCTTATGCTTAAGCTGCTTCTTCGTCATTAAGCCTATGTTAACTTCAGCTGTCTTTTCCTGTTTTAGTTTGTCAGAAGCTAATTCCTTTTTAACTTCTGATTTCTCATTTTCGGATTTTTCAGTTACAAACTTAACAGGTTTTAACTTCGGCTTTTGCTTATCAACAGGCTTAATTTCTACAGTTCCTTTTTCATTTTCTCCATAGCCTAAACCCTCTTTCCAGTTTCCACTGCTTAGCAAATTTTGAGTTGTTTTGCCAGAGTTAGTCCAAGTTCTGATAATCTCTCTCTCCTTTTCTAACTCAGTTTTTAGAGATTCATTCAGTTTTAGCACTTCATCCCTAATATAAAAAGCATTATCTCTATCCTGCTGAGTTTGATGAAACATGACTAACTCTTTTTCTAAGAAATCATTTCTTTTCTTAAAAGCAAGATTTTCAGAAGTTAATATTTCACATGTTAAAGTTTGATCTCTATAACTAACAAACATGGTTTTAAGATATCTTCTCAACTCATCAATATCATCAGTATGAAAAGCATAAGTAGTCTGAGGTACCTTTGTTTCAGCAGCTTCAGAACTGCTCTCAGAACTTGATTTATCAGCATTTGCCATCAATGCATAGTTCTCCTCACTTTCAGAGTCTGAGGTGTCTGTCCAGCTTTTCTGCTTTGTGACAAGAGCTTTGCCTTTGTCATTCTTGGTCTTCTTGCAATCAGGAGATATGTGGCCTTTCTCACCACAATTATAACATTTAACATTAGCGTAATCTCCTCTGTCAGACTTTCCTCCTTTTCCTTCAGATCTTCTGAAATTCTTCTTATCAGAACTTATGCCTTTCCTGGAAAACATCTTTCCCTTCCTGAACTTCCTGTATGCAATCTTTGTGATTCCTTTCACCATAAGAGCACACAGCTTCATCATCTCCTCATCAGCATCAGTTTCAGGCAAGCTTTCAGAATCTGAGTCATCATCACTCTCAGAACTTGATGACTCAGTATCAGATTTTATGATAAGAGCTTTACCCTTATCTTTCTTTGAGGAAGGTGGTTTGGGGGATTCCTCTTCAACCTTGAGAGCAACTGTCCTTGACTTTCCTCCTTTTCTCTTGCTTCTTTGTTCCATCTCAAGTTCATGGGTCTTGAGCATTCCATAGATTTCATCAAGAGTCGTTTCATCAAGATTGTAGTTGTCTCTTATTGTTGTTGCCTTCAAATCCCAACATTCAGGAAGAGCTAACAGGAATTTGAGGTTTGTATCTTCAAGATCATACTCCTTATTTACTAATGACAAGTCATTCAAGAGTTTGACAAATCTATCATATACATCAGTCAATGACTCATTAGTCCTAGAGTCAAAGTGTTCATACTCTTGAGTGAGTATTGTCTTCCTGTTCTTCTTAACTGTTTCAGTTCCTTGACACCTTGTCTCCAGTGCATCCCATATCTCCTTAGCAGTCTTGCAGTTGATTACCCTGTTTGACATTACATTATCAATGGCACTATGCAATAAGTGACGTACCTTGGCATCCTTAGCAATAGATGCTATATCTTCAGCAGTGTAATCAGTCTTTTCCTTTGGTACGGTCATTGCTGCTTCACCTGCAACTACAACAGCGAGCTTGGTAGGTTTGTGAGGCCCTTCCCTGATTCTATCAAGGTATTCTGGATCTGTTGCTTCCAGAAACATGGTCATCCTTACCTTCCATATGGGATATTCAGATGGTCTCAATATGGGAACTCTGATAGTCTCATATCGACTCTGAGTTGATATCTTTGATGATTCCTCAGTTTTGGTAGGCTTAGTTGGAGTTTCTGTGTCAGACATGATTGTGTTTGGATCTTTAACTGTATGTGTGTTAACAGATAGCTCTGATACCACTTGTTAGGTCACACTTTCACTGTAGAGGGGGTGAATACAGTGTTTATTACAATCAAATCAAACTTCAAGAACTTATATAACAGAAAACAAACTTTATTTAAACAATAAACTCTGTTACAATCTGGAACTGTTATCTCTCAGTGATGAACAAAATATCACGAGAGCTTCTAGAGTTATAATAAATAATATTCTCGATAATGATAACACATCTAGTGTAAACTCTATTTCTGTGTTTATATACTACACAGTTACAAGATATTCGCTAATTGATATGGAATATAATTCTGCTTCCTAAAATATATCAATCAGATATCTTCTATTCCAAGTATTCCATTCTTCACGGAATTCCTTCTTCATGCATATCTCTTCTTATGTTTATCTTGATCTTCTTAACTTTAATCAGCTACTGTCCTTATCTGATCGTCCTTCAGCACTTAAGTTCTGATATCTATCTCCTGATAACATAAGTACTGATATCCCTTAAGTTCTGACTTCCAGTACCTTAAGTACTGATCAGTTAAGTACTGATTTGTTCTGTTCAAATAAGATCTGAAATCTAAACATAAAACATATTAGCCATGACATTATCAAATATATCTAACAGACCCAATCTAAGCTTAAGTCTATCCGGGAGCACTCAGGCAAGTTTTCTACCTGTTATACTGTTGTGGTGATGTATATATGTATATGCATTATCTTGTGATAGATGCATGTTGGTTAATTAGCAAATTTTGCGATGTATTGAAGCATGCTGAGATGGTATATATATGCACTTCTGTTTCGTAATCTGGTTATCTATCTGTTGATTTCAATGCTTATAGTTGCATAATACCTATGCTAGAGATAAGCAGTAGTTGCGTATACCCTTAGTATAGGGGACCCAAAGGTGAACATTTTTTCTAAACCGGGAGTCGATGTTCCCGAGTATAATATATATATATATATATATATATATATATTGATATAGTTTTCAAAACTATTAATCGAATAAGGTTTATTCGATAACTTTATTTTATTTATTTAATGAATATTATTTTGAATATTCATTCGAGGGCTTATGACTCCCTTTATTTTATTAATGGATATTATTTTGAATATTCATTCGAGGCTTATGACTCCCTTTATTTTATTAATGAACATTATTTTGAATATTCATTTGAGGGCTTATGGCTCCGTTTATTTTATTAATGAATATTATTTTGAATATTCATTCGAGGGCTTATGACTCCCTTTATTTTATTAATGAATATTATTTTGAATATTCATTCGAGGGCTTATGACTCCCTTTATTTTATTAATGAATATTATTTTGAATATTCATTCGAGGGCTTATGACTCCATTTATTTTATTAATGAATATTATTTTGAATATTCATTCGAGGGCATATGACTCCGCTTATTTTATTAAATAATATTCTTTATTTTATTAAAGAATAATGTTTCGATAATCAAACTTACTTTTGATTATTCAAATAAAGATAGTACTTTCGTATAAGTATATCTTTGGTTATTTAATATTCATTTCAAGTATGAGTTTTAACACTTCTACTTTGATTATTTTTATAGAGATTATCCTTTTTGGGAATATTATTTAAATAATAATATTCAGATATTTTCAAATATATTGGGATTGATTTATTTTAATAAATCAGCAGTACTCTAAACATTCTTAAAAATGTTTCGAGTCTTCGAAATGATTTTAAAAGTTAGAGCGGATCCTAAAACTCATTTTTATATTTAAGATCTTCCTTTCGAAGGGGATTTAAATATTCGCTCAAAACCTGAGGGATCCGGCTATGTGGTGTATTTTATATTCGCAACGAGTTTGTTGTTTTGACAAATGAATTGATTACTTACCCAAAGTTCGGGAAGTAAGTCCATCTATTGAGTCGGCATAAGCAACATGGGCTCAGTGGGCGTCCATGAAAGTGTAAGTGACTCAGTGGGAGTCCATCAAATGCGTAAGTGGCTGAGTGGCAGTCCAGCATAAGGTCCTATTGCGGCCAGGGTGATGACCAGTGGGGAATTCATCCATCTACTAATAGAAAAGGTTACTTATTAGTATCTTTGCCTTATCAGCAAGATATCAGGTTTATGCCAAGGTTTTCTCCTTTCCAAATTCATTGGATATTGCAACTCTGTTTATAATTTTCATAACAGAGGTTTTCAAGGAGTGTATGAAATGTATATATATATAAGTGTATATATATCGGGACTTAATGAAGTACCTCGTAACTTCATTATTTATAATGATATTCAAAGATTGAATCTATTCAAATCTTGTCTTGTAGTCTCATCAGTGTGATGAACTTTTGAAACTGATTATAACTTGAACGGTGGTAGTTCAAGTAGTATTTGGAAAAGATATAAGTATATTGGAGTATCTTGTAACTTCATCTTTTAAACTTATATCTAGTTAATGATTATCTTATGCATGACAAAGATTTTCACAAAAACGTTGAGACAAGGTTAGATATATGAGATCACCTTGCAATGATATTTTTATACAGTTATAAACTGGAACTCTGTGTATATTAGGCATGGAAGAGGACTTCCAAGATTTTGAAAAGTATATAAGTATATATACTGAATATTTTACGACTTCGTCACATTAAGATATCAAACTTGGTTCATTTCTTCTTGACCAAGACTTTCATGAGTACTATGAGAATGCTCATATATTATTAATTATTATACATTTTATTTCGGTGGGTTTGTTGCTCACCCTTGCTTTCTTCTTCATCACACAACAACAGATAGAAAAGATGAACAGGACCAAGCTCCCGATTTGCAAGCGGTTAGGAAACGTTCCGCAGTTTCCTGTAGGCGTTGATGTCGTTATAGCCGAGGTAGGATCTACCAATAGGCTAGGCTTTCAACTTTTGATGTACCAGACTTATGTATATTTATGAATTATAATAATGGCAAGGAAATGTAAATTTATTCAGAAACCCTTTTAAGGTGTAATGGCATATAATTGTGGAATAAAGTGACTTGTATTAGTTTTTTGGTATTCATCTCTGAGACTATAATTTATGATGTGTGTGTATATTGTGGGGTCACAGTATGTAGTAGTTAGTTGTTTATTAAGATTAATTGTTATTAAGGGAAATGGAACTCGTGACAACCCGGATCCCCGACCCCGGATTTGGGGGTGTTACATTGATCTCTAGAACTGGATCCTCCCCCATAATCCATGATGTCTCCATTAGCATTTTCTGATGCTCCCCCTGAAGTTATGCTCTCTGAAATTTCAGAATTTGAGTTGGATCCTTCAGGAATTGAAGAATCATAGTTTCCAGAATTATCAGAATTTGGCTCATCAGCACTTGATGAATCAGAACTTGAAGAGCCAGTGACAGGTTCTGATGCTTCTTGAGAGTCTTGAGATGTGGTATGTTCATCAGCTTGCTCCCCCTGAACAGGTGCATTTTCCTTTGGAGTAGTTACCACAGTTTCAATGACATCAGAATTTAACCCGTCAGAACTTATAGGATCAGGATTTAGGTCATCAGAATTTAAATCTTCATTTTCAAATCTCAGCTGATCATGATCATTGAAATCTTTAGGTCCAGTAATCTTTTTATCATCAAAAGATACATTGATAGATTCCATGACAACCCTTGTTCTTAAATTATAGACTCTGAAGGCTTTTGTGGAAAGTGGATATCCAACAAAAATTCCTTCATCATCTTTTAGATCAAATATCGACAGCTGTTCAGGATGAGTCTTAAGAACAAAACATTTGCATCCAAATACATGAAAATATTTCATATTTGGCTTCTTTTTCTTCACCATCTCATATGGTATTTTCCATGCTTGTTTATGAGTGTAGCATTCTGTGTAAAACAAGCAGTCTGCACAGCTTCAGCCTAAAAATAGGTTCGTACCTTTGCTTCATCAAGCATAGTTCATGCAGCTTCAATAAGAGTCATGTTCTTTCTTTCTACAACTCCATTCTACTGTGGAGTTCTGGGTGCAGAAAATTCCTGCTTTATTCCATGCTCTTTGCAGAACTCTTCCATGATTGAATTCTTGAACTCAGTGCCATTATCGCTTCTTATGATTTTAACAAAATCTTTGACCAACTTATCTAGCTGTCTAACATGATCAGTTAGAGTAGATGCAGTTTCATTCTTCTTGTGCAGGAAATACAATCAAGTGTATCTTGTGAACTCATCCACTATAACCATAGCATATTTCTTCTTTGCAATTGACATGACATTGACTGGACCAAATAGAACAACATGCAGTAAGTGATAAGGCTCAAGAATTGAGGATTTAGTTTTGCTCTTGAATGAAGATTTTCTTTGTTTTGCCTTTTGACATGAATCATAAAGGTCATCAGGAGCAAATAATGATTTTGGTAGTCCTCTCACAAGATCTTTCTTTACTAGTTCATTTATGTTGTTAAGATTTAAATGAGAGAGTCTCTTGTGCCAATTCCAGCTTTCTTCAACTGATGCTCTACTCAACAGACAGATTACAGAACCATCAGAACTTGTTGAAAGTCTGGCTTCATATATGTTACCATGCCTGTAACCTTTCAGAACCACTTTGCCTGTAGAATTACTTACAACTTCACAGTGTTTTTCAAAGAAATCCACATGATAACCTCTGTCACAGATTTGTCTCACACTTAGCAGATTGTGTTTAAGTCCTGAGACCAGAGCTACTATTTCAATGATGACATTCCAAAGATTGATATTGCCATATCCCAGAGTCTTTCCCATGTTTCCATCTCCATAAGAAACTCCTGGGCCAGCTTTCTCCACAAAGTCTGATAGCAGGGCTTTATTTCCAGTCATATGTCCTGAACATCCACTGTCCAGAACTAGGATGTTTTTCCTGTTGCCCTGCAATCACAAAGACCACTATTAGTTAGTTTTAAGGACCCAGACTTGCTTGGATTCTTTGGCCTTTTTAAGTTTGTTAGCATTTGCAGCGGATTTAGTTTCAGAGTTTATGCTAACATGCTTTTTATCAGACTTTATATCAGACTTTGCATCATAATTTACACTAGAAGGAATTACACTAACTTTCTTCAAAGAAGGTTTTATTTGATAATAATCATAGTACAAACTATGATATTCCTTACAAGTATAAATAGAATGCCATAAACTACAACAATGAAAACAAGGATTTTATGGTTTAAACCTAACAGCCTGACTCTTAACTCCTGATCTAGGAGGTAAAGATTTATATCTTTATTTTTCCTGCAAAAAGAAGCAAGATGGTTAGAGTTTCCAAAATTATAGCATTTCTTTCTAGGAGCATTAGGAACAGGCATAAAATTATTGCTTTTATTCACACTTTCCTTTCCATTCCTATTTTTCCTAGCTTCCTTTACCTTGTTCATATTTCTAATCTCTTTCAGCTTATGCTTAAGCTGCTTCTTTGTCATTAAACCTATGTTTACTGAAGCTGGTTTGTCCTGTTTTAATTTGTTAGAAGTTGACTTTTCTTTGATTTCTGTTTTAGAATCATTCATCTTTTCAGATTTTGACATATCAGAATTTGACACAAACTTGACAGAATTAACTTTGGGCTTTTCAGCTTTCTTGGTAAAGTTTGGTTTGGTTTAGATGACACAGTTTCCTTTTCTTCTTTATCATCTAGGTAACCTAGTCCTTCTTTCCAATTTCCATTTTCTAAGATTTTCTGAGTTGTTCTTCCAGAGTTAGTCCAAGTTTTGATTATCTCCTTTTCCTTTTCCAGTTCAGATTTAAGAGATTTATTCAATTTTAGCACTTCATCTCTAACATACAAAGCCTCATCTCTTTCTTTCTGAGTTTTATGGAACATAACTAACTCTTTTTCTAAGTAGTCATTTATGTTTCTAAGAGCAAGACTTTCAGATGTTAATCTTTCATTTGTTAAAGTCTGATCTCTAAAACTAATGAACATGGTTTTAAGATATAATCTTAGCTCAGAAATATCATCAGTATGAAAAGCAAGAGTTGATTGAGGTACCTTCTATTCAGCAGCATCAGAACTACTATCAGCATTTGCCATTAAGGCATAGTTCACCTCATCTTCAGAATCTGAAGTGTCTGCCCAGTTTTTCTTCTTTGTGATAAGTGCATGGCCTTTATCACCTTTTCCTTTCTTGCAGTCAGGAGAGATGTGGCCTCTTTCACCAAAGTTGTAGCATTTGACATTTGAGTTGTCTCCTCTGTCAGACTTTCCTCCTTTGCCTTCAGACTCTCTGAACCCTTTCTTTTCAGAACTTCCACCTTTCCTTGAAAACTTCTTTCCCTTTCTAAATTTCTTGTAGGCTATCTTTGTGATACCCTTCACCATAAGAGCACACAGTTGCATCATCTCTACATCAACATCCACTTCAGATAAATTTTCAAATTCTGAATCATCATCATCAGAATATGATGACTCTGAATCAAACTGTATGATGAGAGCCTTTCATTTGCCCCTCTTTGAGATAACCACTTTAGGAGATTCCTCCTCAGCTTTAAGAGAAACTGTCTTTGACTTTCTTCCATGCCATTTACTCCTTTGATCCATCTCAAGTTCATGAGTCTTGAGCATACCATAAATTTCATCAAGAGTAGTTTCAACATGGTCATAGTTGTTTCTTATGGTAGTAGACTTCAAATCCTAATTTTTAGGAAGAGCAAAAAGGAATTTTAGATTTGAATCTTCAAGATCATATTCCTTGTCCACCAGTGACTGATCATTCAAGATTTTGGCAAACCTGTCATATAAATCAGTTAATGACTCATCAGCTTTTGAGTCAAAATGCTCATACTCTTGAGTGAGTATAGTCTTCATGTTCTTTTTGATTGCATCAGTTCCTCCAAAGCATCTCATATCTCCTTTGCAGTCTTGCATCCAATTACCATGTTTGACATAACATTATCAATTACACTATGAAGCAGATGCCTTACCCTTGCATCCTTGGCAATAGATGAGATGTCTTCAGTTGTGTACTCACTTTTCTCCTTCCATATAGAATACTCAGATGGTCTCAGTATGGGAACCCTAATAGTCTCATATCGACTGTGGGTTTGAGTGTTTTGAGTATCTTGAGTTTTGGTGGGCTTAGGTGGAGTTTGTGTTTCTTCAGACATGATTGTAAACTGGATCTCATTGTTTGTATATCAACAGAGAGGCTCTGATACCACTTGTTAGGTCACACAACACTATAGAAGGGGGTTGAATATAGTGTTTATACAATCAAATCGATTTATCAACATAAGTATGTAACAGTAATTAAGTATATTCAATATAATAAACTCTGTTACAATAGAACATTTGTTCTCTCTCAGTGATGAACAATATCACTAAGAGCTGCTAGGTTACAATGTATAATCTTCCTCGTGAATGATAACACTTATAGTGTAAACCCTAAGCTGTGTTTATATAGTACACAGTTACAAGATATCTTCTAATTGATATTGAATATAATTATGTCTTCTAAAATATATCAATCAGATATTATCTTCTACAAGTCTTCTAGTTGTCCAACTCTTCATGCATATCTTCTTTTGTTTTAGTCTAGATCCTCTCCTGTAAATCAGCCGCATTCCTTATCTGAAGTACCCGCACTTAAGTCCTGATATAAATCATGACAGCCTTAAGTTCTGATATAAGTTCTAACTTCAGTAAGTTCTGATTTCCGTTAAGTCCTGATATTAAGTTCTAAAACTAAACACAACAGATTAGACATGACATCACAAATATATCTAACAGTAAAGCTGTGTGAGTCAGACAAAGTGAACGAGTGTTGGGACGACAATCAAAGATCAAGGGAATTCTGAACAATGACTCAAACATGCAACTAATACGTGAAGCATTCTTTCATCGCGAGAAGATATTTGTCGTGAAGATGCAAGATTGAAGAAATCTTAATTGTAAACAAATTTTGAACGTGTTCTTTAAGAAATTGTGAAGTTCTCTACCTTGAGTAAATAAGTTATGGTAAATTTGATACCCATAACCGGGTTGGTGACGAAAGTTCGATATGGGAACATAAGTGGAGATGAGGCAATGGTGACTCGACTGTGACACCTTTTAAGAAATAATGATCTGACGATTGAGTTTCCACCAAATTGTGACAGTAATAATGAAAACCATGCGTGGTTATTAAAAGATAAACAAGTTAGTTAATGAAATTAAGTGTGTATCATCAACAACAAAGGAATAATGTGATTAGTTGAAGAATGTGGTAAATTCTTGAAAGTAACTGTATACACGTAGTAATGGCAAGAAATAAGTTAAAAGACTTGCGAAATAAAATTTTTGAGAAACAACAAGATAATTCTAAGCTCATTAGTAACATTTTGTAATATTCTGAAAGAACTGAGAAATGTATGGTTATATTAATCATTGTTGGTTTAAGACCCAATTCCAATTAAAAAGATATATTCAGATGCAGGTTATATTGTTGGAACACCAAAACTTGGCATTTGGTACCCTAGAGATTCTGGTTTTGATCTAACTGGTTATTCAGATGCAGATTATGCAGGTTGTAAAATTGATAGAAAAAGTACAACAGGAACCTGTCAATTTCTAGGGAACAAGCCTATGTCCTGGTTCAGTAAAAAGAAAAATTCAGTTTCTACTTCTACAGCTGAAGATGAATATATTGATGCTGGTAGTTGATGTGCACAAATTTTGTGGATGAAGAACCAATTGTTGGACTATGGTCTACAAGTGGACAAAATTCCTATTTTCTGTGATAACACAAGTACAATTGCCATCACTGAAAATCCAGTACAACATTCAAGAACAAAGCACATAGACATCAAATACCACTTCATTAGGGAACATGTGATGAATGGTACTGTGGAACTTCATTTTGTTCCAAGTGAAAAGCAGCTTGTAGATATCTTTACCAAGCCACTTGATGAATCCACCTTTTCTAGGTTGGTATGTGAGGTAGGTATGCTTAATTATTCTTAAATCATTTCAGATATTTTTACAAGTTATAATGCAGCCAGAAACTTAATTAATTTTTCTGTTTAGATGAAATTTTGGCCAAGTCAAATTTTACATCCCGGCGGATGCTTATTATCCATCGAGTTTGATCATCTGTCGGAATAGAATATCTTAATAAAAATCAATTATCTTTCTGGATTATTTTAAACCCTACGGATAATTGTTTTATTCTCATCCGTCAAATTGTCTCAATCTTAGCCATTGAACTCTGAACATTCTCCATCGGGTATACTTACAGTCTGTAAGTATAACACGACGGATAATTGACAAAATTTTGACAGTTTATTTATTTTAAACGGCTATTTTGGGCTATTTTGTTTGGTTACTTTATTTTACTTTATTACTTTTGACAGTTTATTTTTGAGATGGTATAAAAGCAAAATTCATTTTCATTCTTTTCTTTTATCATTCTCAAATCAATTGCTCTAACTCTCTTCTTCTCCAAAGCAAATACTCTCTTTCTCTCTGCAAATTCCCGTACTTTAACAATGGCATCAGTAGTCAAAATCATGTCTCAGTCTGGATTCATTTATGAAAAGAACAACTTCGTAGTTCTTGTTAACAAGGAAATTCCACAATCTGAAGATTTTCACAAATTGATGGATTTTGTGAAAGGTTGCAAACTCAGTTATGCTATGCTGGAATCAACCACAATCTACTGTGAAGTTATGGAAGAGATATGGACAACTTTTGTGTACCAGTCTACAGACAAAACCATATCTTTTACTCTCAAAGGTAATCAATTCTGCATTAACAGTGACATAATTCAAGCATGCTTTAAGATTCCTAAAAACACTAATATTGTTCCACACACAGATGTTAATTTAGTTACCATCCTTAATTATGTTGGTTATGCACTCCCTACCTCTAAGTTAAGTGAGATTAGGAGGCTAGGTCTTAGAAAAGAATGGAGTTATCTGTGTGATGTAGTTACCACGGTATTTTCTGGTAAGGTAAGTAATTTTAATTCTGTCAATATTGCCATGCTTCACATGCTTTATATGTTAGTTACTGATAATTATCATAATTTCAGTGACATGGTTATGTTTGAATTAGGCTATAAGTTAGGGGAAGTTAATAAGAGAGTTAAAAGTGTCTATTATGCTAGATTCTTTATGATTCTTGCTAACCATCTTATTGAGAATATTGTTATTGAGAACCCAACCAACAAACTGAATTGTTAGGTTCAAGAAAGAAGAATCATTGCAGATCTCAACAGAGCAAGTCACCACAAAGAGGTGCCCCTCTTCTACTTTCCAATCATGGAGGGCCCTCAGGTAAGTGAGGTAAGCACCACTGTCACTACTCTTCCAACCTCACAAATTTCTTTGCCTTTAAGTGTAGCTATGGCATCTGTGTCAATGACCCAACAGATGCCTACCCAAGCTACTAAAACAAAATCTTCAAAATCTAAAACGAAGAAAGCCCCCTATGGTTTCTCTCAAAGGAAACCAGTTGCAAAATCTACCAAACCTAAAGAGGGGAGTGTGCAGGGTAGTGAGTTGGGTGAGGGACAGGGTGAAATCAAAGAAACCTTAAGGATAAGGTTGGTGAGGAAAGTGTACCAAAACCTAGCCACACCACAGTTTCCCAACAAATTGTGGTAGTTAATAAGGAAATTAGCACAATTCTAGTTTCATCCTCCTAAAAGGATGTTACTATTGAAACAAGCTCCCAACCAGGAGCACAGGCCAGGTGGTAAGGGACACTAGTTCACCTCAAACCTATGCCAGAAAGAAAAGATCTAAAACCCTTGGGGAGGCACAGGGAACACATTCAGTGCAAACTGGAGTTAAAGACCCAGTCACTACACCATCTCAAATTCAGCTTGATGTGGCTCCAATAAATGTGAAGTCACAACCAAAATCTTTAGTGATAGAAGCACCTCAAACACCAAACTCTCCCACAAATTTTCTAGATTTGGATATGATTAATACATCAATTCCTAATTCCCCTTCTTTAACTCTGTTGGGGAAGCCAAAATCTAGTGCAAGTGAGCATCATCTTTTAGAGTATTTGTCGGCTCACTTGCCAATTCTTTCAGGATCTATTGTGACATTTGTGCCTAAATTTTAATCAATCTGCACAGAGTCTACAATAGTATCCACTCCAAACTCATTCATTTCTTCTATTTCGGTGGATATTGTTCATCCGTCTGTTAGTGATTGTATCCCGACGGATGTGCCTAACAGCAGTCATCTATCGGCTAGCCTAACTACTATCCTGATGGATGTTCCTCATCTTTCGGTACACTCTACACACACTGAAAATTCAACAATTGTGACAAGTGTAGATGAGTTAGTAGTTGTACAATCACTCTTAGGACTGAGGGAAGGGAGTGAAATGAGTGAGATGTTGGGTTGCTCCCAGGCAAAGGGGAGGAAAGGAGTGACCAAATGCAGGCTATTTCTTCCAGCCTGGAAAAAAAAGTGAGAGGAGTTCCACCTTAGAAGGTGAAGGTGAGGGTGTGAGGGTGGTGAGCCAAGGGGAGCTCTTGATACAACAAAAGAGAGATCATGAGAGAAATACAGGTACAGGAGTTATAAGGGTGGACACCATTGCTGGTGAGTCAATGGATGTCAATGATGCAGACAGAGAGAAACTACTTCAGCATGATCAAGCTGTCATAAATTCCATCTCTTTGGATGCTGATACCTTTACTCATCCTGTTCTAGCATATCAACTTTTGGCTGGACAGGGCAATGAAAATCCAGAAAAGATGCTTAACTTGGTATATACAACTGAATCAATGCAAAGAGCAAAGGATGCCATCACAGCCATGCCACCTAGAGCTGGTAATAATGTTGATTATGGTACTGGTGAGTCTGAATACTTCTTTGGAGATGATGGTGATGATGGTGAAGAAACATTGAATACTTCTTTTGGCTGGTGATGATGTTTCTTGGGGAGAAACATGCCCCAGCTCTATATCAAACATTCCTCATTGGGTGTTTTCTATAGAGTGTGATGAGCGGCATTTCAAGACAACTTTTTTTCACATCATCCAACAGACACACAATGCTCTTCAAGCCACTACCAATGTTAGTACCAAGAAGCTTCTACATGCACATCTCAACTCTCTACAACTACGTCAAATCCAAGCTCTTCAATACAACCAAGATGTCAATTCAATCAAGACAGAGATTGACCAAGTCAAGAAAAGTATCTCTGAAAAATTGGATGCTACATTTCCAATACAAAAATGATGGACATCAATAGACAGTTAAGGAGAAATTCTAATCTTGCAACCAAAGTGGACTCTTTGGACACTAGACTACAAGCAGTAGAAGCCTCTTTAACAGCTATTCATCTTCATCAAGCACAACAAACTCAATTGTTGCAAAAGTTGGTGGCTGCACAAACTTCTACCTCCACTATACTTGATGATAACAAAAAGGGGGAGAAAGAATCAACAATCCAAGTCAATCAAGCAGAGCCAACCAGTGAAGGGGAACATATGGTAAATATTCAAATCAGTCAAGTAATTGTTCCAGAAATTACTCTGCCAAAGCCACCAGTATTGGACAGCATTGATCTGATCCAAATAGCAGCTGCTAAACTTGATTCAAAGATAAATCCAAAGATGCTTGATGTTACAGTTGTTGAGAAGGAACTAGATGAAAAATGGAAGAATATTGATGCAGATATTCAGAAGATATTTGGTCAGCTACAGAAACCAGACAAGACTTTTCATCACCATTCTCAAGTCAAACATATCTCAGTGCATGAAATGAGTCTAGACAACTTGGAAAAGGCCAAACTTCATGCATCAAATCTCCAAAAGCTAATCTGATTTTGAAGCCTAAAAGGAACTATTCAAAGCTTGTTGTGAATATGTTGTGGACTTGATGATTTCATTAACAAAACACCTTAGTAGATTTAACTTAGTGAAAAATGTAACACTCGATGGATAAGGAATATAGTCCCGAAAGATGACTCAATATAGTCCCGATCGATGATGATTTATTATCCATCGAGTGAGTAGCTTGTGTAATAATGAGTCATGAAGCACATTTATGCAAACACCTTGTTTAGATTCTGTAGTAGCATATAAGTCATGTTGACTTTAAATAGATATGCAGAATAGGTTGATTAATTGTACATAGATGATGTCTTGTAATTCTGCATAAATGAAATGAAGTCAAGTGCCAAATAGCTACCCGACGGATGATCAACAAAGCTACTCGACGGATGATCAATAAGGCAACCCGACGGATAATCAATTAAAACATCAGTTGACAGCGACAACACAGTCACATGTGTCGAGTGTATGCAAAAGGAATATGAAAGCCTATTCAACTGGGTTTGTGATAACAAAGAAGCATTACCATTTCCATGTTATTATGAGGATATTCAAAGATGCTGGAATAGAGTAATGAAGTAGCATGGTATTAGACTTGATAGGTTTTGTTTTATTATCTTGTCTTATTACTGTGTAATCTTGGTAATATAAAAATCAATAGTAGCAATTAGAACAACAAGAAGACTAAGCAAGTATTTTCTCAGAGAAACATTTTGTAAGTTGTATCCTTAGCATTTCTCTGTAAGTTTAGTTGTTCTTATTCTTTAAGCAGCTGTGAGCTATTCAAACTTCACAGAGTTCTCTTGATATATATATATATATGTATATCTGGTGGATACATTCAAATCCACCAGAAAGTTTTAAAGACTTGCGTTTTTATTACTTTATGTTTTGATTCATATTTAACTTATTATTCCGTACTTTGCAAATCAAAACATTGTCATATATATCTTAAGTTAGAACATTTTATAATTCAGAAAAAGTTTCAAGAATTCCATTCAACCCCCCTTATGTAATTCTTGTTGCATTGTTAGGGACTAATAATTGGTATCATAGCAAGCTCTTAAAGAACAAAGAGTTTAAAGATCATAACAAACAGCAAGATGAACAAGAAGGATGTTGGAGTCAAGATTCCTTTTCTGGACAAAGACAATTACCATCACTGGAAGGTAAAGATGCATCTTCATTTACTTTCTTAAGATGAAGCCTATGTAGATTGCATAGAGAGAGGCCCTCATGTACCAATGAGAGCTGTAACTGGAAATGAGCTATCAGTTCCCAAGCCAAGGCATGAATGGTCAGATCCTGATATTGAACAAGTCAGGAAGGATAAGAAAGCCATGAATATTCTGTTCAATGGAGTTGATGGTGACATGTTTGACAACATCATCAATTGCAAAACTTCCAAGGAATTTCGGGATACTATTCAGATTATCTGTGATGGCACTGAACAAGTTAGAGAAAACAAGATGCAGCTACTAATTTAACAATATGAGCATTTCCATTTTGAAGAAGGTGAAACTCTCACTGATATCTTTAGTAGATTTCAAAAGCTACTAAATGTTCTAAAGCTGCATGGAAGAGTCTACCAAACCAAAGATTCTAACCTCAAATTTTTGAGATCCCTACCAAAGGAATGAAAACCAATGACAGTCTCCTTGAGAAACTCACAAGAATACAAGAAGTTTACATTAGAGAGACTGTATGGCATTCTAAAGACTTATGAGCTTGAAATAGAGCAAGATGAAAGAATGGAGAAAGGGAGAAAGAAAGGAGGGTCCATTGCACTGGTTGCGGAGTTAGAGAAAGATAAGGAAATGAAGATAGAAGCTGTTGAGTCTACTTCAAAGGTCTGTGAAAACAAGGGCAAGGGGCTGGTAGTAGAAAGTGAAGATTCTTTGAGCCAAGATGACAAGGAGGATATTGATGAACATCTAGCATTTCTTTCCAGAAGATTTGCCAAGCTCAAGTTAAAGAAGAACTTTGGAGCAGCTAAGCCAAATGGAAACATGGTGGATAAATCAAAATTCAAATATTTCAAATGTGGCTTGGCAGGGCACTTTGCCAGTGAGTGTAGAAAGTCAGATTCCAACAAAAAAAAGTTTGATCCTGTGGATTATAAACAGAAATATTTTGAGTTACTCAAATAAAAGGAAATGGCTTTCATTACACAAGAAAATGACTGGGCAGCAGATGGTCTGGATGAGGATGAGGATGTCAGCTATGTCAATCTAGCCCTAATGGCCAAGTCTGATGAAACAGAGACAAGTTCTTCAAGTAATCAGGTAATCACCACTAACCTTGCATATTTATCTAAAGCTGAGTGTAATGATGCAATAAATGACATGTCTACAGAATTATATCATTTGTGTGTTACACTTAAGTCTCTTACTAAGGAAAATGCTAAAATCAAAGAAAACAATTTGTTTTTAAGTGAGAGGAATAATGTGCTAGAATCTCAGTTTATTGAATTTGAAAAATTGAGAATTGAGTGTAAAATTGCTAAGGATGAATTAACTGAGTCCTTGAAGAAAGAAGAGATATTGAAGAAGCAGCTTGAACGAGAACGGGAGGTGATTAAGGCATGGAAAACATTTAGAGATGTTCTTGCTCAAATCACCAAAGTTCAAGGTATTGAGTCCTTTTGTGATGCAGCCTGGAAAAAGAACAAGGGGAAGCTGGAATCCAATTTGGTTGAAGGATTGCTAACAGATGTAGACTCAACGGATGATGAGAGTCATCCGTCGAATAACCAAAAGGATTATATGTTGAGTGACATAAATCCTCATCCGTCAGTTGTGAGCAAACCTGTGAGTAAAGCCAAACTTGCCGAGTTAAATGAAAAGTATGGATCAGTTTCCAAAAACTTCATTTCAGGAGAATCTAGTCAAGTGAAGAAGGAAAAGAAAGTGAATGTTGGTCATCTGTCTATCAAGCAATTAAATGACAGACCAGAAAAGATTGAGGTTAAAACAGAGGCTAAAAGGAAAAACAATAGAAATGGTAAAGTAGGGATTAACAAGTATAACAACTACACACCTGATAAGTATGCTCCAAGAAAAATTTGTGTTAAGTGTGGTAGTGTAAATCATTTGTCTGTTAATTGCAAAACTGCCATGCCTACTTCCATATCCGTGCCACCTCCTTTTCCCAACATGAATGTCATGTCTTCTATGCCTATAAATGTTATATCTACACAGAATATGAATGCACAATTTTCTAATATGCCATTTGCACCTAATCCTTATTATGCTGCATTTAGTATGCCTCAAATGCAATTTAGCATGCCCTACTGGAATAACATGTTTACTAATAGTATGCCATTTCCTGTCAATCAAAATATGCATGATAATTCTGTAGTAAGGAATGGTTTCAAAGGTCCAACTCAAATGACTAAGGATGAATCTGATATCCCCAAGTCAAATGAGATCAAACCTAAAAAAACAGAAAAAGAAAGCTAACAAGGCAGGACCCAAGGAAACTTGGGTACCAAAATTAACTTGATTTGATTTTAATGTGTGCAGGGAAACAGAAAGAATCTATGGTACTTGGATAGTGGTTGTTCAAGACACATGACTGGTGATTCTACCCTGCTCACAGAGTTCAAGGAAAGAGCTGGCCCAAGTATTACTTTTGGAGATGATAACAAGGGTTATACTGTGGGATATGGCTTGATTTCAAAAGACAATGTCATCATTGAGGAGGTTGCCTTAGTGGATGGTCTCAAGCACAATTTGTTAAGTATCAGCCAGCTGTGTGATAAAGGCAATTCAGTAACCTTCAACTCAAAAGCCTGTGTTGTGACAAACAAGAGGAGCAACAAAGTGGTTCTCACTGGTGTGAGAAAAGGAAATGTGTACTTAGCTGACTTCAACTCATCAAATGCAGATTCTGTTACTTGTCTTCTCAGTAAAGCAAGTCAAGATGAAAGTTGGCTATGGCACAAGAAGCTATCCCATCTAAACTTCAAGACCATGAATGAACTTGTAAAGAAAGAACTGGTTAGAGGCATTCCTCAAGTGGAGTTTTCTAAGAATGGACTGTGTGATGCTTTCCAAAAGGGAAAGCAAATTAAAGCATCATTCAGAAAGAAGCTTGATTCAACAATTGAAGAACCTTTGTAACTGCTACACATGGATTTGTTTGGACTAGTCAATGTGTTGTCCATTTCTAGAAAAAGATTTTTCCTAGTAATTGTAGATGATTTCTCAAATTTCTCTTGGACATATTTCCTAAAGTCCAAAGATGAGGCTAGTGAAATCATCATCAATCACATAAGGCAAGTTAACAATCATCCTAATTTCAAAGTTAGAAGCATCAGGAGTGACAATGGAACTGAGTTCAAGAATTTTATCATGAGAGCATTTTGTGAAGAAAATGGGATTTTTCATGAGTTTTCAGTAGCAAGAACTGAAAGGAATATGTCCTAAGTCCAATCATGTATTAGGATTTAGGAATAACTTTTATGTAATCTGTTTTGATTTCATTGATATTAATAAAGACTTGTTTTGTTTTTATTACGGGCTTTATCTATTTAAGTGTTTAAATAAGATATACCATAGTTTAGAGTAAAGCTTTTTATGGATTATGATGAGATCATAATAGTGAGACCTAAAAAGATGATAACTCTAAACTTAAATAGTTCCTGGTCATAGGATTACTAACTGGTAATTAATAATCCGCAAAGATTGGTACATACTATGCTTGCTTCATTATGAAGGATGTCTGTTCTCATAGACATTTGTATGGTGACACTATAGCTAGTATGTAGGTGCTTATTATGGAATAAGTTCACTCAACATGACTCGCCCAGCTGAACAACTGATGGAGTTCACTCACGTGTCAGCAGTTGTTCGCTTAGTGATAGTTGTACAAGTATCCTTAGACTTGAGGTCATCATAGTCATCTTGTGTACACTGAACTATGCTTTGGTTTAGTTCTTAGTCTCCAGGGACAATTATTAGGGCTCTTCTGGGTATCGGAATTTGTACACGAAGATAGTGTATGATCAATAAAGGATCTACCCCTTCCAGTGAAGGAAGCGAATGTTCAAGGCTGATCCACTTATGCTAGTTCAGGAATCTCTGGCCAGAGTGAATGAAATTAGAAAGGAGTTTCTAATTTGCATAGAACTATGCATAGTAAATGGTAAGCAAGTGATTGAATTAGATAGGCTTGACACGAGATCCATGCTTTGTATTTAATCGGAACATTGTAGGGTAGAAGGAGTTTATTGTACGGTAACTATTCACTGAATAGGTTCTTGGTATTCTAAGCAGTGAATTCATATTATCCGGATAGTCGCGATATGCTGAGAAGTATCCCTCACGATGTAGAATAAATGTGATTAATTAATTAATCATATTTAATAAATTAGAGAATTTATATAAATAATGATAAAATAGTTTTATTATTATTTATTTCTACTACCGGCTTAATATTGAACCTACAGGGTCACACCATAAAAAGAGAATGATTTTATGGTGGAGGAATTAATTAATAATGTCTAATAATTATTTATTTGTGAAATAAATAATTAATTGGCAAATTTAATAAATGATTAAATGAGATTTAATTGATTATAAATTAATTAAGAAAAGTTCTTAATATTATTAATTAAGGATTTAATTTTTGGAAATTAAATCAAGAGAGAGAATTATTTCTAAAGTGTTTAGAAAAAGGATTAATAATTAAAAGGTGTTTTAATTATTAATGAGAATAATAAATGGGATGATAATAATAATATTTATGGGAAAATTTCAGCTGAAAATTTTGCCTATAAATACACTATTATAGACCCTATTTTTATTCTAACCCACATCGTTTTCTTGGTGGATACCGGTGGAGTGCTTCATACTTGAGGAGCAACTGCTAAGGATCTCTGATCGTTGTCTCCGAATTATTTTAAAAGGTTAGATTCGATCCCTCGAATTTTTATTCATGCTCTGATACCAATGTTGGATTTTTAACGCAGCGGGGGCATGGCAAAACACTTTTAGCACATATAAAATCCAAATTCGGATATGTGTATTTGATGAAACACAAATCTGAAGCCTTTGAAAAGTTCAAGGAATATAAACATGAAGTGGAGAAACAAACCAAACACAGTATTAGAACTCTTCGATCAGATCGAGGTGGTGAATACTTGAATGGAGAGTTTCTAGATTATCTCAAAGAAAATGGTATAGTCTCCCAGTGGACTCCTCCATATACTCCACAGTTGAATGGGGTATCTGAAAGGAGAAATCGAACTCTGTTAGACATGGTTCGGTCCATGATGAGCTATGCGAATCTTCCAGTATTCCTATGGGGTTACGCATTGGAAACCTCAGCATATTTACTGAATAAGGTGCCTTCCAAATATGTTCCTCAAACTCCGTATGAGATATGGAAAGAAAGGAAACCGAGTCTTAAATACGTTAAGATTTGGGGATGTCCAGCTTATGTCAAGAAAGTTGACCCAGATAAGCTGGAATCTCGATCCGTAAAATGTAGTTTTGTGGGATATCCTAAAGAGACTTCAGGGTATTACTTTTACACCGATCATCGGGTATTTGTCTCCAGACATGCAACCTTCTTGGAAAAGGAGTTTATCCTTGAAGGAAACAGTGGGAGCAAAATTGAACTTGATGAAGTTCAAGAAGCACAAACTACTACGGTTCAAGTGGAAACACCTGTTCAGACTGAACAACCTTCTGTGGAACAGCCCATTCGTAGGTCAGAGAGAGTGTCTCGCCAACCTGAGAGGTATTATGGCCTTGTCATTGAGAATGACAATGAGTTGTAAATCATTGATGAAGACGACCCTAAGACCTATAATGAGGCTATGAGTAGTGTTGACTCAGAGAAATGGCATAGTGCCATGAAATCCAAAATGGAATCTATGTATACCAACCAAGTATGGACTCTGGTTGAAGCGCCTGAAGGTGTTAAGCCTATTGGGTGAAAGTGGGTATATAAGAGAAAGATTGGAGCAGATGGCCAGGTGGAGACCTATAAGGCTAGGCTAGTGGCAAAAGGATTTAATCAAAGACAAGGGATTGACTTTGATGAAACCTATTCGCCTGTAGCCCTGTTAAAATCAATTCGGATTTTGCTTGCGATTGCTGCTTACTACAACTATGAGATCTGGCAAATGGACGTGAAAACGGCCTTCCTCAATGGGGAACTTGAGGAGGAAGTGTATATGACACAGCCGGAAGGTTTTCTTTCCAAGGGAAATGAACACCTAGTGTGTAAGCTGCTGCGAACCATATATGGTTTAAGGCAAACTTCTCGTAGATGGAACACCCGTTTTGATGAGACAATCAAAGAGTTTGATTTTATCAAAAACATGGATGAACCATGTGTCTACAAGAAGGTTAGTGGGAGAGCGGTAACATTTCTTGTATTGTATGTGGATGACATACTTCTTATAGGAAATGATATACTGATGCTGCAATCAGTCAAGGTATGGCTATCAAAGAACTTCACCATGAAGGACTTGGGAGAAGCATCCTACATTCTCGGTATGAAGATCTATAGAGATAGATCTAGAAGAATGATAGGTCTTACCCAGGGTACATACATCCAGAAAGTGCTTAAAAGGTTTAGCATGGAAAACTCCAAAAGAGGTCTCATACCGATGAGTCATGGAGTGTCCCTTTCCGAAAAAATGTCTCCTAAGACACCTGAGGAAAGAGAGCGTATGAGTAAGATTCCTTATGCTTCAGCAATAGGATCTATCATGTACGCGATGTTGTGTACAAGGCCTGATGTTGCTTATTCAATTAGTGTGACGAGCAGATATCAGTCCAATCCAGGTGAAGACCACTGGAAAGCAGTGAAAAACATCCTTAAGTACTTGCGAAGGACTCAGGACATTTTTCTTGTTTTTGGAGGTGAATCTGAGTTGAAAATAGAGGGTTATACTGACTCTAGTTTTCAATCAGAGAGTGATAGAAAATCCATGTCAGGGTACGTGTTTACTCTAAACGGTGGTGCGATAAGTTGGAAGAGTTCCAAACAGTCGACAACGGCTGACTCCACAGCGGAAGCAGAATATATAGCTGCAAGTGAGGTTGCAAAAGAAGCTGTTTTGATGAGGAAATTTGTTTCTGAGTTAGGAGTTGTTCCTAGCGTCGAAGAGCCTATTGTGTTGTATTGTGATAACAATACAGCAATAGCACAAGCCAAGGAACCTAGGTCTCATAAAAATTCCAAACATGTCCTGCGGCGCTTTCATCTGATTAGAGAGATTGTTGAAAGAGGAGATGTCAACGTCAAGAGAGTTGACACACATAACAACATAGCAGACCAACTCACAAAGCCACTTTCTCAGAGTCACTTTGATCGTCATAAAGACAAGATGGGTATTAGATACTAGAGTGATTGGCTTTAGTATAAGTGGGAGATTGAAAGGAATATGTCA
Source organism: Apium graveolens (assembly GCF_009905375.1). Lineage (NCBI taxonomy): Eukaryota > Viridiplantae > Streptophyta > Magnoliopsida > Apiales > Apiaceae > Apium > Apium graveolens. Next base: position 92,417,820 of record NC_133651.1, read on the forward strand.
TAAGTCCAATCATGTATTAGGATTTAGGAATAACTTTTTATGTAATCTGTTTTGATTTCATTGATATTAATAAAAGACTTGTTTTGTTTTTATTACGGGCTCTATCTATTTAAGTGTTTAAATAAGATATACCATAGTTTAGAGTAAAGCTTTTTATGGATTATGATGAGATCATAATAGTGAGACCTAAAAAGATGATAACCCTAAACTTAAATAGTTCCTGGTCATAGGATTACTAACTGGTAATTAATAATCCGCAAAGATCGGTACATACTATGCTTGCTTCATTATGAAGGATGTCTGTTCTCATAGACATTTGTGTGGTGACACTATAGCTAGTATGTAGGTGCTTATTATGGAATAAGTTCACTGAACATGACTCGCACAGCTGAACAACTGATGGAGTTCACTCACGTGTCAGCAGTTGTTCATATAGTGATAGTTGTACAAGTATCCTTAGACTTGAGGTCATCATAGTCATCTTGTGTACACTGAACTATGCTTTGGTTTAGTTCTTAGTCTCCAGGGACAATTATTAGGGCTCTACTGGGTATAGGAATTTGTACACAAAGATAGTGTATGATCAATAAAGGATCTACCCCTTCCAGTGAAGGAAGCGAATGTTCAAGGCTGATCCACTTATGCTAGTTCAGGAATCTCTGGCCAGAGTAAATGAAATTAGAAAGGAGTTTCAAATTTGCATAGAACTACGCATAGTAAATGGTAAGCAAGTGATTGAATTAGATAGGCTTGACACGAGATCCATGCCTTGTATTTAATCGGGACATTGTAGGGTAGAAGGAGTTTATTGTACGGTAACTATTCACTGAATAGGTTCTTGGTATTCTAAGCAGTGAATTCATATTATCCGGATAGTCGCGATATGCTGAGAAGTATCCCTCACGATGTAGAATAAATGTGATTAATTAATTAATCATATTTAATAAATTAGAGAATTTATATAAATAATGATAAAATAGTTTTATTATTATTTATTTCTACCACCGGCTTAATATTGAACCTACAGGGTCACACCATAAAAAGAGATTGATTTAATGGTGGAGGAATTAATTAATAATGGCTAATAATTATTTATTTATGAAATAAATAATTAATTGGCAAATTTAATAATTGATTAAATGAGATTTAATTGATTATAAATTAATTAAGAAAAGTTCTTAATATTATTAATTAAAGGATTTAATTTTTGGAAATTAAATCAAGAGAGATAATTATTTCTAAAGTGTTTAGAAAAAGGATTAATGATTAAAAGGTGTTTTAATTATTAATGAGAATAATAAATGGGATAATAATAATAATATGTATGGGAAAATTTCAGCTGAAAATTTTGCCTATAAATACACTATTATAGACCCTAATTTTATTCCAACCCACATCGAACCCGAAAACCCAAAAAGTTTGGAAAACCCAATTCTCTCCACCTCCTTCCTCCTCCTTAACATCATTTTCTTGGTGGATACCGGTGGAGTGCTTCACATTTGAGGAGCAACTGCTAAGGATCTCTGATCGTTGTCTCTGAATTATTTTAAAAGGTTAGATTCGATCCCTCGAATTTTTATTCATGATTTATATGCTTTTATTTGGATTTTATATGTGTAAAAGTGATGTTCATTTAAGTTCACCTAAATCTATCATCGCATGATAAACTAAGCATATATCGCATATATCAACATGAATAAACATCAAGGCGTTTGTTAGACAACCTAGTATAGTGAAATTGTTTCATAACCTTAAGAATAATATTATGAATACAATCATGAGATTCTTGTGTTTATAAAACACGTAATTGAATATGAATTTTCGATATGAGAGAAAGGATGATTCTGTCAACAACAGATTTCTATCTGTAAGAAAGGGTTATTAAGTGACGCCTCTTGACAATGCTCCACCCGATCTGGGAATCATCTGATTATTGATTATTGATTTGAAATATTTAATTTAAAAGGAAGAATCTCTTTATAATACGATTATGATTGTAACGTAATATAATCCCTCTAAAATTAAATAATATCAAGTAGTAATTGGCCAATGATACAACGGGCTTGTGTCGGTCATAGCCTTCTAACATGATAGAAAAGTAGTTCTTATTTTTGAATCATTGTCGGTTCGTGCTACAGCCGAGGGCTTTGATTTCGAAATAAGAAATACTTGTCTATTACATAGAGATGTGTACATTGAATAAGAATCTAAAGGTCGGTACGTGCTACAGCCGTGGGCCTTTGGGGACTGATTCAACTGTACGGAATGTTGGGTTAGACTTGACTTAGAATATTGAGTTTGTCGTGCTACAGCCGAGACTCAATTATTCAAGAGGCTAAAGTTTGATTAGGGAATAACATAAGATGTAATTGACAAGAGTTGTCTGCCTATTGAACATTGCATGGCGGTTCGTGCTACAGCCGGGGTTGTGTAATGGAATGTAGGATCCCTATTCCCACTAGCATTATGAATGCTTAATTTTTTCATGTAGGGGGTTGAATAAATTAGGAAAACTAGTGGGAGCCACTTATGAATAAAGACCCGATTCATATAGTGTTTTGAAATGAAATCGAATATTTGCTAAGTATTGTTATGTGTTTATCATTTACAGATTTACTTTGTCCGTTATGTCTTCTGCGCTATCACTCAGGAGCATACTGGATGCTCACAAATTGACAGGTCCTAATTATGCTGACTGGCTTCGAAACTTGAGAATTGTTCTCAGGATTGAGAAGCTGGAATACGTGATTGACTCACCTAAGCCTACTGAACCTGCTAGTGATGCACATAATGATGAACATGTTGTGTATCGTAAGTGGATAGATGATGCAAATGTTGCTCAATGCATCATGCTAGCTTCCATGAACATTGAGCTACAGAAGCAACATGAGCATATGGATGCTCACACTATCCTCATGCATCTACAAGAGTTGTATGATGTGGCGGGGAGGACAGCTCGATATGAGATATCGAAGGAGTTGTTCGATTGTAGGATGTCTGAGGGATCATCTGTGAATGACCATGTACTTAAGATGATCAATTTGATTGAACGTCTTGGACAACTTGGTTTTGCCATGGATGGGGAGCTGAGCCAAGACTTGGTCTTGCAATCGCTTCCGAGTTCGTTCTCGCAGTTTGTTGTGAACTTTCACATGAATAAGTTGGATGTCAGCTTGCCTGAACTCCACAACATGTTGAAGACTGCGGAATCGAATTTTCCCCCTAAGAAGAGTTCTGTTCTTCTAATTGGTGAAGGTTCCAATCCTAAGGAAAGGAAGAGGAACTCTTCCAAGAAGAAGAAAGTAGGTGAGAAAACGCCGGTTCCACCAAAAGCTGAAGACCCCAAGAGCAAAGTTGTTTGCTATCACTGTAACAAGGTGGGGCACTGGAAGAGTAACTGCAAGGTTTACCTTGCAGAATTGAAGAAGAAGAAGGGTAGTGAGACTACTGCTTCTGATTCAGGTATGTTCATGATTGAAGTGAATATGTCATTAAATCAAATTTCTACTTGGGTATTCGATACCGCCTGTGGTTCTCATATCTGCAATTGTTGCAGGGACCAAGGAGAAGTAGGACTCTTGAGGAAGAGGAGGTGATTCTATTGATGGGAAATGGAGCAAGAGTTGTTGCTGAAGAAGTAGAATCATTTCATTTACATATGCCTACGGGCAAGACTATTGTTTTTAAAATAATTGTTATTTTGTTCCCTCGATTGTGAGGAATATTATTCCCATGTTAGACTTGGCTGGATTTTCATTTATTATTGAGAATAATGAATGTTCTATTCTTAGAGATAATATTATTTATGGACTTGGTGCTTTAAATAATGGTCTGTATATATGTGACATAATTTACTTCAGATTGAACAAACTAATAAAAGAAAAGGGATGCTGAAAATCTCACTTTAAAGTGGCATTGCAGTCTCCATTTAGTAGACATGGAGAGAGGGCTGCAAATTTGCTAGGAATGGTACACACAGATGTATGTGGACCAATGTCTAAGCAAGCCATGGGTGGATTTTCATACTTCATTACTTTCATAGATGATAGATCTAGATTCGGATATGTATTTGATGAAACACAAGTCTGAGGCCTTTGAAAAGTTCAAAGAATAGAAGTATGAAGTGGAGAAACAACCAAACATAGTATTATAACTCTTCGATCAGATCGAGGTGGTGAATACTTTAATGGAGTGTTTCTAGATTATCTCAAAGTAAATGGTATAGTCTCTCAGTGGACTCCTCCATATTGGTATCTGAAAGGAGAAATCGAACTTTATTAGACATAGTTCGGTCCATGATGAGCTATGCAAATCTTCCAGTATTCCTATGGGGTTATGCATTGGAAACCTCAGCATATTTACTGAATATGGTGCCTTCCAAAATCTGTTCCTCAAACTTCGTATGAGATATGGAAAGAAAGAAAACCGAGTCTTAAACACGTTAAGATTTGGAGATGTCCAGCTTATGTCAAGAAAGTTGACCCAGATAAGCTGGAATATCGATCCGGAAAATATAGTTTTATGGGATATCCTAAAGAGACTTTAGGGTATTACTTTTGCACCGATCATCGGGTGTTTTTCTCCAGACATGCTACCTTCTTGGAAAAGGAGTTTATCCTTGAAGGAAACAGTGGGAGCAAAATTGAACTTGATGACGTTCAAGAAGCACAAACTACTACGGATCAAGTGGAAACACCTGTTCTGAATGAACAACCTTTTGTGGAACAGCCCATTCATAGATCAGGGAGAGTGTCTCGCCAACCTGAGAGGTATTATGGCCTTGTCATTGAGAATGACAATGAGTTGTCGATCATTGATGATGACGACCCTGTGACCTATAATGAGGCTATGAGTAGTGTTGACTCAGAGAAATGGCATAGTGCCATGAAATTCGAAAAGAAATCTATGTATACGGTATACAAAAGATAGATTATAGCAGATGGCCAGGTGGAGACCTATAAGGCCGGGCTTGTGGCAAAAGGATTCAAACAAAGGCAATGGATTGACTTTGATGAAACCTTTTACCTGTAGCCCTGTTAAAATCAGTTCAGATTTTGCTTGCGATTGCTGCTTACTAGGACTATGAAATCTGGCAGATGGCCAGATGGTTTTCTTTCCAAGGGAAATGAAAACCTAGTGTGTAAGCTGCTGCGAACCAAATGTGGTTTAAAGCAGGCTTCTCGAATGATGGAACATTCGTTTTGATGAGATAATCAAAGAGTTTGATTTTATCAAAAAAAAATAAAGATGAACCATGGGTCTACAAAAGGGTTAGTGGGAGCGCGGTAACATTTCTTGTATTGTATTGAAATAGAGTTGACACATATAACAACATAGCAGACCCACTCACAAAGCTACTTTATGAAAGTCACTTTGATCGTCATAAAGACAAGATGGGTATTAGATACCAGAGTGATTGGCTTCAGTACAAGTGGGAGATTGAAAGAAATATGTCCTAAGTCCAATCATGTATTAGGATTTAGGAATAACTTTTATGTAATCTATTTTGATTTTATTGATATTTATAAAGACTTGTTTTGTTTTTATTACGGGCTTTATCTATTAAAGTGTTTAAATAAGATATACCATAGTTTAGAGTAAAGCTTTTTATGGATTATGATGAGATCATAATGGTGAGACCTAAAAAGATGATAACTCTAAACTTAAATAGTTCTTGGTCATAGGATTACTAACTGGTAATTAATAATCCACAAAGATCGGTACATACTATGCTTGCTTCATTATGAAGGATGTCTGTTCTCATAGACATTTGTGTGGTGACACTATAGCTAGTATGTAGGTTCTTATTATGGAATAATTTCACTCAACATGACTCGCCCAGCTGAACAACTGATGGAGTTCACTCACGTGTCAGCAGTTGTTCGCTTAGTGATAGTTGTACAAGTATCCTTAGACTTCAGGTCATCATAGTCATCTTGTGTACACTGAACTATGCTTTAGTTTAGTTCTTAGTCTCCAGGGACAATTATTTGGGTTCTTCTGGGTATAGGAATTTGTACATGAAGATAGTGTATGATCAATAAAGGATCTACCCCTTCCAGTGAATGTAACACCCCCAGATCCGGGGTCGGGGATCCGGGTTGTCACGGTCTTTCTTTCCACAATATCACTTCACTTAATTAATAATAATAACCTTATGCTGTGACCCCACACTAACACACACCACAACCCGTTATAGTCTCAGAGATGAAATTGAAATAAGTACCAGTCTTTGAATCCACAATTTAAAAGTTATTACAACCCAAAATGATTACTTGATAAATTTACAGTTAATTGCCATTATCTGCCACAAGTTATAATTATACATAATTTGATTCTCAAAATAGAAAGCCTGATCTACCAATGGATCTACCTTTGCAGCTATAGCAGCCACAACATCATCGGGAAGACGCGGGACGCTTCCCACGCGCTTGCGCTGGGTCTGCTGGAGTCTGGCCATCTTTCCTAACTGTTGTTGTGTGATGAAAGAAGAAAGCAAGGGTGAGCAGCAAGCACACCAAAATAATATGTATAAAGATTAACAATATATGAGCCTTCTCATAGCACTCATGAAAGTCTTGGTCAAAAGAAATGAACCAAGTTGATATCTTAATGCGATGAAGTCGCAAAATATTCAGTATATATATATATACATATATACTTTTCAAAATATGGGAAGTCCTCTTCCATGCATAATATACACAGAGTTCCAGTGTATAACTGTATGAAAATATCGTTGCAAGGTGATCTCATATATCTAACCTTGTCTCAACGTTTTTCTGAAAATCTTTGTCATGCATAAGATAATCATTTACTAGATATAAGTTTAAAAGATGAAGTTATAAGGTACTCCAATATACTTATATCTTTCCCAAATACTACTTGAACTACCCCCCGTTCAAGTTATAATCAGTTTCAAAGGTTCATCACATAGATGAGACTACAAGACAAGATTTGAATAGATTCAATCTTTGAATATCATTATAAATAATGAAGTTACGAGATACTTCATTAAGTCCCGATATATAAATATATTCATATATATCTCCCATACATTTCCTGAAAACCTCTGTCATGTAAAGTATGAACAGAGTTGCAATATCCAATGAATTTGGAAGGAAAAGAATTTGGCATAAACCAGATATCTTGCTGATCAGGCAAAGATACCCATAAGTAACCTTTTCTACTAGTAGATGGACGAATTCCCCACTGGTCATCACCCTGGTCTCAATAGGACCTTATGCTGGACTGCCACTCAGCCACTTATGCATTTGATGGACTCCCACTGAGCCACTTACACTATCATGGACTCCCACTGAGCCCATGTTGCTTATGCCGACTCAATAGATGGACTTACTTCCCGAACGTTGGGTAAGTAATCAATTCATTTACCAAAACTGCAACCTTGTTGCGAATATAAAATACACCACAGAGCCGGATCCCTCAGGTTTTAAGCGAGTATTTAAATCCCCTTAAAAAGGAAGATCTTAAATATAAAAATGAGTTTTGGGATCCGCTCTAACTTTTAAAAATCATTTTGAAGACTCGAAAACACTTTATAGAGTGTTTGGAGTAAAGCTGATTTAATGAAGTAAATCAGTCCCCAGAATATTTAGAAAATGACTGAATATTATTAATTAAATAATATTCCCATAAAGAATAATCTTTATAAAAATAATTGAAGTAGAAGTATTAAAACTTATACTTGAAACGAGTATTAAATAACCAAAGATATACTTATATGAAAGTACTATCTTTAATTGAATAATCGAAAATAAGTTTGATTATTGACACCTTATTCTTTAATAAAATAAAGAATATACCTCAGCAAATAATCGGAGTCATAGATCCTCAAATGAATATTCAAATAATATTCAGATAAATAAATAAACTGAGTCATAAGCCCTCGAATGAATATTCAAATAATATTCAATAAATAATATAAAAGAGTCATAAGCCCTCGAATGAATATTCAAATAATATTCAGATAAATAAATAAACTGAGTCATAAGCCCTCGAATGAATATTCAAATAATATTCAGATAAATAAATAAACTGAGTCATAAGCCCTCGAATGAATATTCAAATAATATTCAATAAATAATATAAAAGAGTCATAAGCCCTCGAATGAATATTCAAATAATATTCAGATAAATAAATAAAAGGAGTCATAAGTCCTCGAATGAATATTCAAAATAATATTCATTTAATATAAAGGAGTCATACGCCTTCGAATAATATTCGAAATAATATTCAATAAATAAAATAAAAGTTATCGAATAAACCTTATTCGATTAATTGTTTTGAAAACTATATCAATATATATATATTTAAATATATATATATATATATAATATACTCGGGAACATCGACTCCCGGTTTTAGAAAATGTTCACCTTTGGGTCCCCTATACTAAGGGTATATGCAACTACTGCTTATCTCTAGCATAGGTATTATGCAACTTATAAGCAATTGAATCAACAGATATATATCAAGATTACGAAACAGACATGCATATATACCATATCAGCATGCTCCAATATATCGCAAAATTTGCTAATAACAACCATGCACTTATCACAAGATAATGCATATACATATATTTACATCACAACAACAGTATAACGAGTAGAAAACTTGCCTGAGCGACTTGGGGGTGAGAAAGGCTCGGGACGAGTCTGATAACCTATAAACAACAATTAAGTTGGAATTAAACCAAAGTCACTTATAAATCTATACTTTAACTAACTTAGATTCTAACGCTTGTTTTGCGCTCACTGATTCGCTTAAGTCACTCGGGTACCCTCGGCTCCACCATTTTTAATAATTTAACCTTTACGAGTTTTAAAGCGATTCCTTCGCGAGTGTCTTACCAACTGCCTAACACACTTACCATAAATGTTTCATACATTAATTAACCCTTTTTGGTCTTTAACCTATGTTTCAAAGTAAGGCGAGGGAAAAAGTTTCGTTCGCGAAACGCCGTTACTTGAAACGGTCGTTTCTCCTAAACCGTGCATCGGAATCGAACGAACTACATATCAAAACGAAGCTCGTAACATGAGCTATCTAAACATGGCAGTGGTCATAATATAGCAGGGGGTTCTCGGGTCCTAATGCTATGCACAAAAACAGTCCAAAGAAAATCGGACGTTACGACGGCTATGTTTACGCGATTTCCAATATTTTAAACCATTCAAAACCCTCCCAATTCAACCTCAAATCCAACATACAACCAACATCCATCCTTATCACATCATAACAACCCCAACCAATTCAATTTAATCATTTATACTTATGCCTAAGCTTAATTTAACCATACTTAAGTTCTTTTCATCAAAACCTCAACATTTACCATTCCATTTCACTACCATTTCAAATCCCAAACTCTAATCACAACAACAAGCTACAATATCATCCTACTAATCAAAATCATCTTATAATATATAGGAACCTAGGGTTTGGAGATGGTATACCTTCCTTGAAGTGGTGGGAGGAGCTAGGAAGCCTTAAGAAGCTTTGAGAAGTCTTAAGAATGCTTGGATCTTCAAGAAAAACAAGAAAAATTTCAAGTTAAAAACTTGAAAACACTATTCATTGTCTTCTTCTTTGATTAAATGAAGAAGATTGAGAAGGAATTAATGGCTTAAACTCATGATATAGTCCTAACTAAGCATGAAGATGATTAGGGAATTATCTTACCAATTTAGGAAGCTTGGATCTTGAGTTTTTGAATTCTTGCCCATTTGCAATAGTAAAAAGCCGAGAGCATGATGAACCATGCCTTGGTTTCTTTTTGATTTTGATGAAAATGATTTTGCTTGGCTTGGTTGGCTTGTTTTTGTGTTTGATTTAGTTAATTACCTTGTTGCCCTTGAATTTGTGTGGTTAAAAAGCCACCACACCTCCTTCCTTCCCATGTCATGCTTGTGTCACCTTGCACATGTCATAATGCTCCCACTTGTCCACACCTTGTGGTTTGATGATGTCACAATCCCTGGCTTCTTGTACAAGCTTGTCTCTTGGTCACTTATTTGTTTTACGGTTCGCTTATCTTTCGTTCTCGTTTATCGTTTGAGGGATCATACCCGGGATCTTATTACTTAGGTTCCCTTAACCTTTCTCAATATATTATATTCCTTTTATGATCCTCTCCTATAATCCTTTAATTTAAATCCTTTTTATCCTGTTACCTTATACTCAATTCTCTCCGTATCTTGTGGATTTCCGGGAAAAGTCAAAGTGTTCGGAATTGGATTCTGACGATCTTTACATACACTTATATACCACATAGAGTACTAATAATATCCCATAAGATCAATAACAGAACCCCTACATAGCGTGGCATGAAAAGTTTTCTCGTTCAGCAAAAACACTATTCATAAGGGTTTCAAAATTTCTCAAAAATTGGGGTTATTACAGTCTCCCCTCCTTAAAAGGATTCCGTCCCGGAATCAGATAGAAAACAAATGGGGATACTTTCTTAGCATTACACTTTCTAACTCTCGAGTCAATTTTCCACATTGTGGTTCTACCACCAAACTCTGCCTAGTTTGATAATCCTTCTCCTAAGCACTTGTTCCTTTTCACTCTATAACCCTTCCTGGTTGCTCCACATAGGTTACGTCGGGTTGCATATCTATGCGCTCATATGTCTCTATATATATGGCATCTGAATTACACTTCCTTAACATTGATACGTGAAACGCGTTATGACTCGCTACATGTTCTGGGTTAGGGCTAGCTCATATGCTAACTTCCCAAACGTATTAATATATCCAAGGGTCCAACAAATTGTAGACTTAGCTTTCCTTTCTTTCCGAACCTCATCAATCCTTTCCAAGGGATACCTATAACATTACTAGGTCCCCTATTTCATACTCTTTATCCTTTCGTGTCAAATCAACATACTTATCATGTCCATCTTGGGCTACTACCAGCCGTCCACTGATTAGATCTATCATATCCTTGGTCCTTTGGACTACTGCGGGTCCGAGCATCTTGCGCTCTACAACTTCATCCTAACATAAGGGAGATCGACATTATCTTCCCTCAAGGACCTCATAAGGCGACATCTCGATAATGACATATGATCTATTGTCGTAAGATAACTCAATCCGAATTAAGTGATCATTCCAAATTCTTTCAAGTCTATTGCACAGACTCTCATTATAGCTTCTAGCATTATAGCTTTTGCTTCTCACTACCCATTCTTTTCCAGTTCGTAGTCGCTACTACCTTCCGTTTCTAATATTATACTGGTTATACTTTTGCTCGTTAGCGTTCTATAACCTTTTAATAACCACGTCAACCTTAGTATCACGAATGTGTTTCCATTCCGCATACTACCACCACTTTATTACTCCTTTTTCAGTTATTTCTATTTTCCAAAGTTTGATTAATCATATAGAAGTAAAGGAATTTGTTGAGAGATCACTATGATCATGAACACTTGTTATATCACATAGTTAGTACAGAAGGTGGCCAGCCTTTAGTACTTGACAAGCAATTAAACAACATGTGGTATCCTACTAGGCTTCTATCACAAAGATAGATAGTCATTCGGCAATACCTCCCCTTCTGGAAGGGTTGTTCTTCTCAGCTTACATGAAATGAAAAGAAGAGAAAAGAACGAATTGAAGAGAATTGTATATATGAAAAAATATACTGCCATAAAATATCTGGCTTGGAACCTACCTCTGAACTATAGAGGTTTGTCATAGGAGAACAAAACATATACGTATTTATATCAGCATCAAGCATTATAGCCTCGTATTTCCCATGCCTAAATATTTTCGCTATCCCGTCCATCATTCTATGGACCCACACTCTTCCTCGAGCTTATACATAATCACCTTTGAAACTCCCTCGACATCGAAAATCGAATCTGGGATCTCATTCTATACATCATCGTTACTAGAATTCTATGCTTGCACCGCAACCTTCCTCGTATAATAATACGACTCTCTATTGATAAGAAAGAATAATTATTCACTAGGTAGATACTCTACTTAATTAGTCTATCAATGATAACTTATACACTACCACGACCCGATTAGTGGTACTCAATCTCAACACCCATTCCAATACAACTCTCACGGTTGTAATCAGCTCATTACTCGCAGAATCATTGCTGCCTTACTATGGTCCACCACTGACCTACTGTAGTCATTCACTTTCCATGAAGTCTTAATAGCTAACCATACGGAGTCCATACATCTCGTATCTAATTCTCCTAAGGAGTTAACATAACCACCAATCACAATTCATGAAGAACACTCCAAACTCTGACGTACTTTCATGACATGAAGTAGATAAAATTGCAGAAGAGTTTCAATCAAAGCAACGATAGTAGGTTAATACCATTCTTAATCATATGCCTTAAATAGAAGACTTAACTCAAAGGTTCGTCTAGTCCTTTTTGAAACATGGTCCTGGCTTATCTCAAGATAGGACCTCCTAAGATAGATAGCCCGCTCATGGCGATTACACGAATTAAACCTTTACCAACTACTATTACGGTTGGGTATTGCACAGTCATCAGAAGGAATGTCAATCTTCCAAACCATAATACAACCTTCACAGTTTTAACCATCCTCACTGTATTATTTTGGCACAAGCGCCTATAATTATCCTCTTACCTTTAAAGTGTCGGCCACCTCTTTGGCCTTTCCTGATAGTAAAATTTCCTTACAGTCAATTTCATTTTAACCACTTTCACAAATTTTCTACCCTATTTCCGATCACTGCTTGAGTGAAGATGTTTTCCTTAAAATCTGATAAGTAAAAAAAAATCACCATTTTTCCATAAGTTATTGCCTCAGTCTTTAGAGGTTAATCACTGTCATGACTGACTCTCAATCATAAGTAGAACATCTTTTATCTTAAGTCCTAATTGCCCTGAATAATTTCGACCATTACTGGTTCGATCCATACTTTCTCGTGGTTTAACACGTGCCCCACTTGGCAACACTATAATTACATCATATTTCCTTTATCCACATTTTTATTCTTGAGAATTTTGAATATTACCTTTCTCCTTGTAAAACCTCTAAGGTTATCCTTGAATCGTTCCTCCTGTATTCCCTAGATACAGGGCATATCAAAATACCACATACTAATACTAGAATCATTGTCTATATACTTTTGAAAAAAAAATTCTCCACTGATTCTTTAAAGGTTGTTATTACCTTAATCCTTTCCAATTCATACTGTCAAATTTCATACTATCCCTATTAAGGGTGAAATGCCAACCTTTATGCATTCCCCTAGGATTCATTTTAAGTTACCGATGTTCTATCCTTAATTCCACCTTTGAAAAGGTACATGCATCCATCCATGGATAAACCAAGTCATATATCCTTGATAGATTATCTTCTTCATCATTCCCACCTCGATAGTCTATACCTAACTTCATAATAGCATCCTTATTCAAATTGAGGTCAATCCATATGGCCTCCAAAAGATAACAATGGTCATCCGCTTTTCTTTCCTGATTTGGTAATGATAACATGGATGTTCTGGAAGATATTGGTCATGTTCAACGTGAACTTCTTCTTAATAATTCCTTATTTACTTTTGTTGTTTATCTCAACAGTCACCTCAATGTTGGGATACCTCTCATACCTGGCGTCTCCCTTTCTGAGTATCGAGCCACCGGTCTTACATTTCACATTATTGAAGGTCACTTCCTTCATCCAAATTTTCCTACTTTCTTACTTTCTTGTCTCCTTAGTCTATCCGCGTCTTATTATTTATCCTTCGAACTATCTAAAGGTTTCCTTGAATCCTCCCAACTTAAAGGGGATAAAATGTACATAACTCGTATGCCTTCAACCATCAACTTTAACTCATGGTGAATCACCCTCATCCTGACGATTACATACTTTTCTATGTCTATTGCTACGAGTCTTTAGGGTTTCCTCATACCCAACTCCCTTATCATACCTCAAACTCTATTGCCTTTATATTCTTTTCCACTTCAGTTTCTTTTTATTTTCCTTTCTCTTATCATTATTTCATGAACTAACACAACATAAGTATTGATTCCAAACATCCCGTCATTCTGGATTCATGTCCTCAGAACGAATCTTGATAACTTTTACAACTTAGATTCATAATTCATCATACTCATCCACTTTTGTTCTAGCTCCAAAGCTTTTACACTATCTCCTTATCTTTGGGAATTACTTTCCCGAAAACAATTGACTGAACTTAAATCAGTTTATTCTAACCTCTGGCTCCGTGCCTTTCTTGGTCTTTCACCAGCGGGTGGTCTCTCTCTTAGGAGGGTAAGTGACAAAAACAGTCTTTTGTGGTTCGTCAATCATTCAGAATCTCAAATGATTCCTCTATTTCCTTTAGCCAGGCTCTTGCCTCGACTAGGTCAACCTGTTCCTTGGAACTCTGAGAGCTTAGCGACTTAAAGGTCCTGAAAGAATTTCTCACCGCACTGTCTCCTCAGGGTGGTGGTTGGGGATAATAGTCTAAGTTCTTTTTAGACAGGTCCATGAATTGCCGTATAGGAGTACCGTCTCGGGTCTCCTTTCCTTACTCGACTTTCTGTTTCCTTAGTATGAAATGTTTCATCCTACTCCCCATAATTGGGGTCATCTTTTAATTTAAAATCCTCATTTTCCACTCCATTATGTCATGGGTTCCTTCTATCTTGATGGCGACCTCCCTGACTATCACGTTCAGGGTTTGCTCTAAATCTTATTCCTCAAACTATGGCTCTCATCTAAGTTCTCATCCTTATGCTCTTGAACTTTCGGAACCCAAATTCTATAGGAATACCTCATTATTCCCTTATCATCTTTCTCGATATTAATCTTTTATCTAATTGTTGGCTCTCTGCCTTCATTCATAACTTTTTCTGGCACAATATGATCTTTTCCAATAATTCGGTCTCTATTGCAATCTCAAACAGCTTTTCGGTACCGGCTCTGGTTACCTTCACTACTATTTCCAAAATCTCTTATAAACTCTCCCAAAGACATTATCATCTTGAGTCTCTCCTTTTAACTAAGGGCATCCGCCACCACATTGGCTTTCCCCGAATGATAAAGAATCTCCCAATCATTATTCTTGATTAGCTCTAACTGCCTCCTCTGGCATATGTTGAGTTCTTTCTACGTGAAAACGTACTAGAGCACTTATGGCTTAGGTAATTCTCGCACTTCTCTCCATACAAGTAGTGCCTCCAATATTTAGGGTAAAACTATTGCCACGAGCCTAAGCTCATGGGCGGGGATATCGAATTTCATATTACCTTAATTTTCTTGACATGTACGCGATTACCTTACCGTGCTGCATAAGCACGCACCCTAAGCCCTTGTGCGAAGCGTCACTACGCTTCACAAAATCTCATTTTCCATCCGGCAACGCCAACATAGGGAACGTCACCAACCTTTGCTTCAGTTCTTAAAAGCTGTTCTCGCATTTCTCTGTCCATTCGAACTTCCCAGTCTTACGAGTAAGCCGCGTTAAAGGGGCTACTATCTTTACAAACTTGAACGAACCTCCGGTAGTGACCGGCCAATCCTACCTCTGGTAGTCGACCTAACCATGGTCATCAATTCATCAGTGGTCCTTTATCCAATCCTGTCAGGATCCTCCATGGGATCCTCCTCAACAACTATCCCTTCTAGGACAACATCCTCAACCGCTAAATCCTCAATATCAACATCATCCGGTCCTGCATTAGGACACTCTATCGGATCCACAATCCGATCTCCAATTAGTAATAAAATATCATCGTGATGTTGCTCCTCAACCTCAGGGTTCGGAGTCCCGCTACCATATACGATAACGAACTACGCTCCTATCACGATATTTATAAGGGTTCCCATAAGGGTTTTAACTGTCAGTGCTACGTTAGGTAGCCCGACTATGAACTTGGCAAGAGTTCTTATTATCTTAGTTAACTTATTATCTTAACGTCCCATCATCTCTGAGGTTTATAACGCTTAGCTCTGATACCATTTCTGTAACACCCCCAGATCCGGGGTCGGGGATCCGGGTTGTCACGGTCTTTCTTTCCACAATATCACTTCACTTAATTAATAATAATAACCTTATGCTGTGACCCCACACTAACACACACCACAACCCGTTATAGTCTCAGAGATGAAATTGAAATAAGTACCAGTCTTTGAATCCACAATTTAAAAGTTATTACAACCCAAAATGATTACTTGATAAATTTACAGTTAATTGCCATTATCTGCCACAAGTTATAATTATACATAATTTGATTCTCAAAATAGAAAGCCTGATCTACCAATGGATCTACCTTTGCAGCTATAGCAGCCACAACATCATCGGGAAGACGCGGGACGCTTCCCACGCGCTTGCGCTGGGTCTGCTGGAGTCTGGCCATCTTTCCTAACTGTTGTTGTGTGATGAAAGAAGAAAGCAAGGGTGAGCAGCAAGCCCACCAAAATAATATGTATAAAGATTAACAATATATGAGCCTTCTCATAGCACTCATGAAAGTCTTGGTCAAAAGAAATGAACCAAGTTGATAACTTAATGCGATGAAGTCGCAAAATAATCAGTATATATATACATATATACTTTTCAAAATATGGGAAGTCCTCTTCCATGCATAATATACACAGAGTTCCAGTGTATAACTGTATGAAAATATCGTTGCAAGGTGATCTCATATATCTAACCTTGTCTCAACGTTTTTCTGAAAATCTTTGTCATGCATAAGATAATCATTTACTAGATATAAGTTTAAAAGATGAAGTTATAAGGTACTCCAATATACTTATATCTTTCCCAAATACTACTTGAACTACCTCCCGTTCAAGTTATAATCAGTTTCAAAGGTTCATCACATAGATGAGACTACAAGACAAGATTTGAATAGATTCAATCTTTGAATATCATTATAAATAATGAAGTTATGAGATACTTCATTAAGTCCCGATATATAAATATATTCATATATATCTCCCATACATTTCCTGAAAACCTCTGTCATGTAAAGTATGAACAGAGTTGCAATATCCAATGAATTTGGAAGGAAAAGAATTTGGCATAAACCAGATATCTTGCTGATCAGGCAAAGATACCCATAAGTAACCTTTTCTACTAGTAGATGGACGAATTCCCCACTGGTCATCACCCTGGTCTCAATAGGACCTTATGCTGGACTGCCACTCAGCCACTTATGCATTTGATGGACTCCCACTGAGCCACTTACACTATCATGGACGCCCACTGAGCCCATGTTGCTTATGCCGACTCAATAGATGGACTTACTTCCCGAACGTTGGGTAAGTAATCAATTCATTTACCAAAACTGCAACCTTGTTGCGAATATAAAATACACCACAGAGCCGGATCCCTCAGGTTTTAAGCGAGTATTTAAATCCCCTTAAAAAGGAAGATCTTAAATATAAAAATGAGTTTTGGGATCCGCTCTAACTTTTAAAAATTATTTTGAAGACTCGAAAACACTTTATAGAGTGTTTGGAGTAAAGCTGATTTAATGAAGTAAATCAGTCCCCAGAATATTTAGAAAATGACTGAATATTATTAATTAAATAATATTCCCATAAAGAATAATCTTTATAAAAATAATTGAAGTAGAAGTATTAAAACTTATACTTGAAACGAGTATTAAATAACCAAAGATATACTTATATGAAAGTACTATCTTTAATTGAATAATCGAAAATAAGTTTGATTATTGACACCTTATTCTTTAATAAAATAAAGAATATACCTCAGCAAATAATCGGAATCATAGATCCTCAAATGAATATTCAAATAATATTCAGATAAATAAATAAACTGAGTCATAAGCCCTCGAATGAATATTCAAATAATATTCAATAAATAATATAAAAGAGTCATAAGCCCTCGAATGAATATTCAAATAATATTCAGATAAATAAATAAACTGAGTCATAAGCCCTCGAATGAATATTCAAATAATATTCAGATAAATAAATAAACTGAGTCATAAGCCCTCGAATGAATATTCAAATAATATTCAATAAATAATATAAAAGAGTCATAAGCCCTCGAATGAATATTCAAATAATATTCAGATAAATAAATAAAAGGAGTCATAAGTCCTCGAATGAATATTCAAAATAATATTCATTTAATATAAAGGAGTCATACGCCTTCGAATAATATTCGAAATAATATTCAATAAATAAAATAAAAGTTATCGAATAAACCTTATTCGATTAATAGTTTTGAAAACTATATCAATATATATATATATTTAAATATATATATATATATATATAATATACTCGGGAACATCGACTCCCGGTTTTAGAAAATGTTCACCTTTGGGTCCCCTATACTAAGGGTATATGCAACTACTGCTTATCTCTAGCATAGGTATTATGCAACTTATAAGAAATTGAATCAACAGATATATATCAAGATTATGAAACAGACATGCATATATACCATATCAGCATGCTCCAATATATCGCAAAATTTGCTAATAACAACCATGCACTTATCACAAGATAATGCATATACATATATTTACATCACAACAACAGTATAACGGGTAGAAAACTTGCCTGAGCGACTTGGGGGTGAGAAAGGCTCGGGACGAGTCTGATAACCTATAAACAACAAGTAAGTTGGAATTAAACCAAAGTCACTTATAAATCTATACTTTAACTAACTTAGATTCTAACGCTTGTTTTGCGCTCACTGATTCGCTTAAGTCACTCGGGTACCCTCGGCTCCACCATTTTTAATAATTTAACCTTTACGAGTTTTAAAGCGATTCCTTCGCGAGTGTCTTACCAACTGCCTAACACACTTACCATAAATGTTTCATACATTAATTAACCCTTTTTGGTCTTTAACCTATGTTTCAAAGTAAGGCGAGGGAAAAAGTTTCGTTCGCGAAACGCCGTTACTTGAAGCGGTCGTTTCTCCTAAACCGTGCATCGGAATCGAACGAACTACATATCAAAACGAAGCTCGTAACATGAGCTATCTAAACATGGCAGTGGTCATATTCTAGCAGGGGGTTCTCGGGTCCTAATGCTATGCACAAAAACAGTCCAAAGAAAATCGGACGTTACGACGGCTATGTTTACGCGATTTCCAATATTTTAAACCATTCAAAACCCTCCCAATTCAACCTCAAATCCAACATACAACCAACATCCATCCTTATCACATCATAACAACCCCAACCAATTCAATTTAATCATTTATACTTATGCCTAAGCTTAATTTAACCATACTTAAGTTCTTTTCATCAAAACCTCAACATTTACCATTCCATTTCACTACCATTTCAAATCCCAAACTCTAATCACAACAACAAGCTACAATATCATCCTACTAATCAAAATCATCTTATAATATATAGGAACCTAGGGTTTGGAGATGGTATACCTTCCTTGAAGTGGTGGGAGGAGCTAGGAAGCCTTAAGAAGCTTTGAGAAGTCTTAAGAATGCTTGGATCTTCAGGAAAAACAAGAAAAATTTCAAGTTAAAAACTTGAAAACACTATTCATTGTCTTCTTCTTTGATTAAATGAAGAAGATTGAGAAGGAATTAATGGCTTAAACTCATGATATAGTCCTAACTAAGCATGAAGATGATTAGGGAATTATCTTACCAATTTAGGAAGCTTGGATCTTGAGTTTTTGAATTCTTGCCCATTTGCAATAGTAAAAAGCCGAGAGAATGATGAACCATGCCTTGGTTTCTTTTTGATTTTGATGAAAATGATTTTGCTTGGCTTGGTTGGCTTGTTTTTGTGTTTGATTTAGTTAATTACCTTGTTGCCCTTGAATTTGTGTGGTTAAAAAGCCACCACACCTCCTTCCTTCCCATGTCATGCTTGTGTCACCTTGCACATGTCATAATGCTCCCACTTGTCCACACCTTGTGGTTTGATGATGTCACAATCCCTGGCTTCTTGTACAAGCTTGTCTCTTGGTCACTTATTTGTTTTACGGTTCGCTTATCTTTCGTTCTCGTTTATCGTTTGAGGGATCATACCCGGGATCTTATTACTTAGGTTCCCTTAACCTTTCTCAATATATTATATTCCTTTTATGATCCTCTCCTATAATCCTTTAATTTAAATCCTTTTTATCCTGTTACCTTATACTCAATTCTCTCCGTATCTTGTGGATTTCCGGGAAAAGTCAAAGTGTTCGGAATTGGATTCTGACGATCTTTACATACACTTATATACCACATAGAGTACTAATAATATCCCATAAGATCAATAACAGAACCCCTACATAGCGTGGCATGAAAAGTTTTCTCGTTCAGCAAAAACACTATTCATAAGGGTTTCAAAATTTCTCAAAAATTGGGGTTATTACAGTGAAGGAAGCGAATGTTCAAGGCTGATCCACTTATGCTAGTTCAGGAATCTCTGGCCAGAGTGAATGAAATTAGAAAGGAGTTTCTAATTTGCATAGAACTATGCATAGTAAATGGTAAGCAAGTGATTGAATTAGATAGGCTTGACACGAGATCCATGCCTTGTATTTAATCGGAACATTGTAGGGTAGAAGGAGTTTATTGTACGGTAACTATTCACTGAATAGGTTCTTGGTATTCTAAGCAGTGAATTCATATTATCCGGATAGTCGCGATATGCTGAGAAGTATACCTCACGATGTAGAATAAATGTGATTAATTAATTAATCATATTTAATAAATTAGAGAATTTATATAAATAATGATAAAATAGTTTTATTATTATTTATTTCTACTACCGGCTTAATATTGAACCTACAGGGTCACACCATAAAAAGAGAATGATTTTATGGTGGAGGAATTAATTAATAATGGCTAATAATTATTTATTTGTGAAATAAATAATTAATTGGCAAATTTAATAATTGATTAAATGAGATTTAATTGATTATAAATTAATTAAGAAAAGTTCTTAATATTATTAATTAAGGATTTAATTTTTGGAAATTAAATCAAGAGAGAGAATTATTTCTAAAGTGTTTAGAAAAAGGATTAATAATTAAAAGGTGTTTTAATTATTAATGAGAATAATAAATGGGAAAATAATAATAATATTTATGGGAAAATTTCAGCTGAAAATTTTGCCTATAAATACACTATTATAGACCCTATTTTTATTCTAACCCACATCAAACCCGAAAACCCAAAAAGTTTGGAAAACCCAATTCTCTCCACCTCCTTCCTCCTCCTTAACATCGTTTTCTTGGTGGATACCGGTGGAGTGCTTCACACTTGAGGAGCGACTGCTAAGGATCTCTGATCGTTGTCTCCGAATTATTTTAAAAGGTTAGATTTGATCCCTCAAATTTTTATTCATGACCTGTATGCTTTTATTTGGATTTTATATGTGCTAAAAGTGTTTTGCCATGCCCCCGCTGCGTTAAAAATCCAACAAGAACTCCACAACAAAATGGTGTAGTAGAAAGAAAGAATAGATCACTTATTGAAGCTGCTAGGACAATGCTTGAAGAATCTAAGTTACCAACATATTTCTGGGCTGAAGCTGTAAATACTGCATGCTACACTCAGAATATTTCTCTGGTAAATCAAGCAAAATGCATGACTCCCTATCAATTGTTCAAGAACAAGAAGCCAACTCTAAATTTTCTTCATGTCTTTGGCTACAAATGTTATATCTTGAGAAATCAAACTGATCAGAATGGGAAGTTTGATGCTAAAGCAGATGAAGGAATTTTTGTTGGATATGTTGTTGGTAAAGCATACAGAGTCTACAATCTGAGAACCAACATTGTTGTGGAATCAATACATGTTGTGTTTGATGATAAAAAGAATGAAGGACTGCAAGATGGAGATTACCATGAGAGCCTCAAATTTGACAATGTGGAGATGGTTAGTGATGACAGTAATGATGAAAGTGATCAAGAAACAGTATCAAAAGATAATGTAGAAAAATCCACTACCAATGAAGCACAAAATTCAACATCTATCGAGTTGCAAAATGCTTCATCCGTCGGGAAACAATCTGCTTTATCCGTCGAGAGACAACCAGCTTCATCCGTCGGTACTCAAAATTCACCATCCGTCGGGTCATCAAAAGAAGTTGGAAGTCAGAATAGATCACTTAAAGAAAGTTCCCATTTCTCAAATCAAAGATCCATTAATTCAGCGGGAGTTTCTAATAATTAAAACTCAATCACACATCAAGACAATAATGAGACCTCTTCATCTAGAGCTAATCTACCTCAACAAAGGAAATGGACAAAGGATCACCCCTTTGAGCTCATCATTGGTGATATATCTTCTAGAGTTCAAACAAGGAGAGCAACTCAAGAAGAATGTCTATATAGCAGCTTCCTCTCTAAGAAAAAACCAAAGAAGGTAGAAGAAGTTTTGTTGGATCCTGATTGGATTTTAGCTATGCAGGAGGAGCTAAACCAATTTGAAAGGAATAAGGTATGGAAGCTGGTGCCCAAGCCTAAAGGGAAGAATCCAATAGACACCAAATGGATATTCAGAAACAAGATGGATGAAAATGGCATAGTAGTCAGGAACAAAGCTAGATTGGTTGCTAAGGGCTACTGTCAACAAGAAGGAATAGATTTGAATGAAACTTTTGCTCCTGTTGCAAGACTTGAAGCCATAAGAATCTTCTTAGCCTATACAGCTCATGCCAATTTCAAGGTCTATCAAATGGATGTCAAAAGTGCCTTTCTGAATGGAGATTTGGAGGAGGAAGTCTATGTCAGTCAGCCTCCTGGTTTTGAAGATCTAAATTTTCCAGAATATGTCTACTATCTTTTGAAAGCACTTTATGGACTGAAGCAAGCACCTAGAGCCTGGTATGACAATTTGTCAAAGTTTCTTTTAGAGAATCACTTCACTAGAGGTACTGTAGACAAAACTTTATTCTTTATAAATGTTAATGGCTCTAGTATACTTGTTCAAATTTATGTAGATGACTGTAAAACATAATGTAATGTAACATGTAATCGAGGATTTATAACTCAACATGAAAACAGAAACAGATAAACTTTATTAAACTGTGAAGCACAGGAACCCTTCAAATGAAGACAGGATAAACACAAAGAATCAAATGATGTGATTGATTCATTAAGCTCTCCTACAGATCATGGGAAGAAGTTCATTACTATGTTCAAGCAGACATGAAGAATAAGACATCAAGAGGCTTTAAGTATCAGCTGCATGTATTGACTTCAAGTGTTACAAATCAAGGGTTCAGTGAAAGAAGCAGTGGATAAACATCAGTATGTATCAACTCAGAATCATAAGACAAATTGAGTCAGGATCCTCTCAAGGCTAGTTGTTTGTGAACCAGACCAGTGCACCAAACATCATCATTTCAAGGAAGTATTTTAATTCAATTAACAGAAGAAAAATGATTGATACACTGAAGAGTGACTTGACAAAGAACCAAAAATATTCTAAGTAAAGACACTAAGGAATCCCTGTCGCCACAGGAGAAGTAACCACAGACGATTTGCTCTACTTGTCACCACAGAAGCCCCTATCTCCACAGAAGGTGTTAGAACAAATTGCTTAAGGCAATACAGGGAAAGTGTGTGTTGCCACAGAGGTTATACAGGAGAAGGTGTCGCCACAGAGCTTGTCACCACAGAGTATAATAAGACAAACTGTCGCCACAGATCTGTCTCCACAGAGACCATACAGGAGAAGGTGTCACCACAGACCTGTCGCCACAGAGGCTATACAGGGTGATTGTGTCACCACAGAGGAACTTTGTCGCCACAGAAGGTGCTGTTCACTGAGTTAAATGCAGCAAAGTTAAATGATTTGTGTGGACATGAATTGGCCAGCTGTTCAATTAATTTTGAAAAGACTACAAAACTAAGTGAATGTAATTCAATACAGTTAGTTATCTTCTTCAGCAAATACAGACAGTTTACGAGAGCTTCATTAAAGCTAGAATTTATTATACTTGTATACAGAATGTTATGCTGCTGAATTTATTGTAGCTAATCAATACTTTGATTAGATTGTAGCAACCTCAAGGTTTATATTAATAAAACAATATATTCCGCGAATTATTTTGTATTGTTTTTAATTCCGTACTTTTAACGAAGAACTTAAAACGAATCGAAAAAGATTGTAGGTATCGTATTCAACCCCCCCTTCTACGATACTTTGGGACTAACAATGACATTATTTTTGGCTCTACAGATGAGAAACTTTGCAAAAAGTTTGCTAAATTGATGCAAAGTAAGTATGAAATGAGCATGATGGGAGAACTAACTTACTTTCTTGGTTTGCAAGTTAAGCAAGTTAGTGATGGAATATTCATTAGTCAAACTTAATATATTTATGATCTTTTAAAGAAGTTTGATCTAATGGATTGCACATCTGCAAAAACTCCCATGGCCACTGAAACTAAGCTTGAATTAAACACTACTGAAAAATCTGTGGATATTTCAAATTATAGGGGCATGGTTGGCTCACTTCTATATTTAACAGCTGTAGGCCAGATATAATATTTGCTACATGTCTTTGTGCTAGATTTTAGGCTGATCCTAGAGAATCTCATTTAGTATCTATTAAGAGAATTTTCAGATATCTCAAGGGAACACCAAAACTTGGCATTTGGTACCCTAGAGATTCTGGTTTTGATCTAACTGGTTATTCAGATGCAGATTATGCAGATTGTAGAATTGATAGAAAAAGTACAACAGGAACCTGTCAATTTCTGGGAAACAAGCTTGTGTCCTGGTTCAGTAAAAAGCAAAATTCAGTTTCTACTTCTACAGCTGAAGCTGAGTATGGTCTGCAAGTGGAAAGAATTCCTATTTTTCGTGATAACACAAGTGTAATTGCCATCACTGAAAATCCAGTACATCATTCAAGAACAAAGCACATAGACATCAAGTACCACTTAATAAGGGAACATGTAATGAATGGTACTGCGGAACTATATTTTGTTCCAAGTGAAAAGCAGCTTGCAGATATATTTACCAACCAACTGGATGAATCCACATTTTTAAGGTTGGTAAGTGAGTTAGGTATGCTTAATTACTCTTAAATCTTTACAGATAATTTGCAAGTTGTAATGTAGCCAGAAATCTAATTGATTTTTCAGTCTTGGATGAAATTTTGGCTAAGTCAAAATTTACATCTCGACGGATGATCATTATCCATTGAGTTTGATCATCCGTCGGTATACTAATTGTTAACAAAATCAATTATATTTCTGGATTTTTTTTTTGACTTGACGGATAACTGACTTATTCTCATCCGTCGAATTGTCTTATTTTTAGCCGTTGATTCTCTGAACATTATCCATCGATTATACTTACAGTTTATAAGCATAACACGACGGATAATTGATGGAATTTTTACAGTTTATTTTTTAAACGGCTATTTTGGGCAATTCTTATTGGTCACTTTATTTTACTTTATTATTTTTGACAGTTATTTTTGAGATAGTATAAAAGCATATCTAATTTTCATTGCTTTTTCTTTTATCACTCTCAAATCATCTGCTCTAACTTCTCTCTTTCTCAAAGCACTTACTCTCTCTCTCTCTCTGCAAGTTTTTACTCTTTAACAATGGCACTAGTCGTCAAGATAATGTCTCAAACTGGATTTATCTATGAGAAGAACAACTTCACTCTCTAACAATGGAACAGTACAAAAGATATGTGGGAGACCATTGAGCTTTTGATGGAAGGAACAGAGGAAGTCAAAGAAAACATGATGGATATTCTGACGACTTAGTATGAGGCATTCAAACTTTAACCCGGAGAAGCATTGTTGTCACTCTTCGAGAGATAAACAAGACTGTTAAGTGAATTAAAGCTGCAAGGGAAATTCTACCCCATACGAGAGTCTAACAGAAAGTTTATGCTGACCCTCCCAGTTCACCTGGAACAAAAGAACACTTCAATCAGGGAAAGATCAGATTTTATCACTATATCCATGGATGTGATATATGGTAAGTTAAGAACACATGAGCTGGAGCAAGAGCAAAGAGCCATTATCTATGGACCTGGTTCTATTGACAGTAAGAGTACGACACTTGCAAAAACCACTGCACTTGTAGCTCATGAACCAGAATCTTAAGAAAACAAGTTTACACCCTCCTTAACAATTAAAGAAATTATTGTAGCTGAAATTACTCATGGCGAGCCAAAAGATGAAAGTGAGTTCTATACTCAAGAGGAACTTGAACACTTGGAGGATAAATCTATGTCTTACATGGCTGCAAAGTTTAGTCATGTTAGATTCAGAAGAAAGCCCAACTACAAACCAAGGGGTTCATCAGGGAGATTTCAGAAAGGAAGCTACTCGTCAGGGTCAAGCTCCAGAGGAGGCTACAAGTCAAGCTGGGTTGACAAGAGCAAAACCAGATGCTACAACTGCAATGAGTTAGGGCACTTTGTATCTGATTGCAGAAAGCCCAAGGCAGCAAAATCTAATGATTCCTATGAAAAGAAGGAAACTTATGAAGATCTGAAAAGGAAGAATGAAAAGCTGAAACAGAAGCTGAATGCTTATGTGGTAAAGGAAAAAGGAAGAGCCCACATCGCTAAAGGAAAAAGCTGGGATGATACTGATTCGGATGAAGAGGAAGAGCATGTAAATCTGGCTCTCATGGCAGAATCTGTAGAGGAATCAACACGATCATCTCAGGTTCCTGAACTTACCACTATAGAAATGTCTGTATCTGAATACAAATCTACTGTGCATGAACTTACTTTAGAATTGTATAATGTTCATACTAGCATGCTTGCATATAAAATGGAAAATGATAAGTTAGTTCTTAAATCTGAGAGTTTAACCTCTAGGAATGAAGAACTAGAATTGCTTGTAGTTGGACTAGAAGACCTTAAGCAAAAGAATGAATATCTAGAGAATAAGGTTAAGTGCAATGCAGACATAGAGGCCATTCTTAGAACCCAAATTGCTGACTTAGAAAAGAAATTACAGGCGTTTAAAAATGCAGCTCTGACTCAGAAGGAGATAATAGATAGTCAAAGATTTAAATCTAAGACTTCAATAGGACTTGACTATTCTAAGCTGAACAGTAAGAAACATAGTGGCACATCAGAGATAAACATGTTTGACTCAGAAAAGGTTCCATATGTTATTAAGGATGTTGTATCTCCCTTATTCACTGAGTCTATTTCAGAACTATTGGATAAAGTAAGTTTGTTGATCAATGAGGAATCCCCTAAGACTCCTAAGGCTCCAACTACGAAAGCTAAATCCATAGCTGACCTAGGTACTAAGGCGGATAGAAAGGAACCTAAAACTCTTAAGAAACCAGAACCTATAGTTAATCCTAAGACTGGTAAGAGTGCTAAGGTTATGACTAAAAAGAACAGGAATAGCAAGGTATGTGTTAACAAGAAATCCGATTTTGTATCTTCCTCATCTGCATCTAGGAAGCTTTGTAATAATTGCAATTCTGCTGCACATCTTACACATGCATGCATTAAAGGTAAAGTAGAATCTATTACAACTTCCACTATGCCTGTTATGCCTAACATGCCTAGTTTTCATAACCTTGTGGTATAGTTGGATGTATGCCATGTGCATTTTTTACCATGTCTGATTATTTTAAATCTTTTCAAGCAACTGCTAGCACTTGCATCGACACTAAGACAAGCATGAGTAATAAGCATACACAAGACAAGATTGTTAGTCCTATCTCTAAGTCTGACAACTCTGTTGAGACTGACACTGAGAAGGAGCCAGCCATAGTGAAAGCTAAGCCTGTTAAAGGTTCAATTATTGATTCTGTTTCTACCCCTAAACCTTCAAAACCCAAGAAAGCTTGGGTACCGAAGTCTTCTTAATCAATATGTGTTTGTAGGGTAAGGTAAGAAAAGAAAAGATCATGTGGATTCTGGACAATGGGTGTTCTAGGCACATGACAGGAGAAAAGTCCCTGCTCACAGGTGTGGTTGAGAAAGCTGGCCCTATAGTTACCTTTGGAGATGACAACAAAGGATTTACTAAGGGATATGGCAATTTGAAAATTGGCAATGTCATTATTGAGAATATCTCTCTTGTGGAAGGATTAAAGCAGAATCTCCTGAGTATAAGTCAATTATGTGATAAGGGATACAATATTGATTTCAGAACAGAAAGATGTTTGATCTCCCATAGGAAAGATGAGAAGCTTGCTTTACAGGGAGTAAGGAAAGGTAATCTGTACATAGCTGACTTGAAGTCTACCTGTGATGGAGTAAGCAGATGTTTCTACAGCAAAGCTTCATCAGATCTAAGTTGGTTATGGCACAAGAAGCTCTCGCACTTAAACTTCAAGACAATAAACTCTCTAATCAAGAGAGAACCGGTGAGAGGACTACCACAGATGGAATTCTGTCAAGAAGGACTCTGTGAAGCATGTGAAAAAGGGAAATCAAAGAAAGCCTCACACAAAAGAAAGGAAATGACAAGTATAACTGAACCTCTTCAGTTGATTCACATGGACTTATTTGGTCCAGTGAACGTATTGTCACTATCAAGGAAAAGATATGCTTTAGTAATGGTCGATGATTTCTCCAAGTACACATGGGTGTTGTTTTTACAATCCAAGGATGAAGCACCTCAGCTAATAGTGGATCATATAAAGAAGATTGAGTTGGAAGCGAAATTACCTATCAAAAAGATCAGATCAGATAATGGGACAGAATTCAAGAATGCATTTCTAAATGAATTTTGTACGGAGAAAGGTATTTCGAGACAGTATTCAGCCCCAAGGACTCCTCAACAAAACGGGGTAGTAGAAAGAAATAATCGTACCTTGGTTGAAGCAGCAAGGACTATGCTAAGTGAATCAAGACTTCCCACCTACTTCTGGGCTGAAGCTATCAACACAATGTGTTACACTTAAAATCGTACCCTGATCAACAAAGATCATGACAAGACTCCTTATGACATTATGGCTGACAAGAAACCTATACTGAAATACTTTCACGTATTTGGTGCCAAATGCTTTGTGCTAAAGGAAGGAAATGAACATCTAGGAAAGTTTGATGCTAAAGCAGAAGAAGGTATATTTCTTGGCTACTCTCTAGAATCTAAAGCTTACAGGGTTTATATGATTTCTGATCAGAAGGTGATTGAAAGCCTTAATGTAACATTTGATGACACCAAGTTGGCAAGCTTGCAGAGAGATAAGGATTCTGAATCTCTGGAATTTGAGAATCAATCAGATAATCCTTTGGATATAATAGAACCTGAGATTGCTAGAACTGGGTCTGCAGTTCAGGGCAATGTTGATTCAGGATCAAGTGATGGTAATGGTGGAAATAATGATCATAATAATCATACAGAAACTCCATCAAGAACCATTACAAACAGATCAGAATCATCCAGTCATGGTGACAGCAACTCAGGGGGAGAAGGAAGAGGATCTACAGTTCACACTCGACATCAGGCTGAACAAGGGGAAACATCAAGATCTTATCTGCCTCGTCAAAGAGTTTGGAACAGAGACCATCCCTTTGAATTGATCATTGGTGATCCTGACACAGGAGTAAGAACTAGACATGCCACTCAGAATGTATGCCTCTTTCAGAAATGGAACCGAAGAAAGTGGATGAGGCACTAGAAGATCTAGATTGGATTATTGCAATGCAAGAAGAACTCAATCAGTTTGAGAGGCAGAAAGTGTGGAAGCTGGTACCCCGACCAAAGAACAAGTCAGTGATAGGCACTAAATGGGTATTCAGGAATAAGGTAGATGAAGATGGCATTGTAACGAGGAACAAAGCCAGACTGGTAGCTAAAGGTTATTCTCAAGAAGAGGGTATTGATTATGATGAAACCTATGCACCAGTAACTAGACTTGAGGCAATCAGGATGTTTCTAGCATTCGCAGCACATTCAGAATTCAAAGTTTATCAAATGGACGTGAAGAGTGCATGCCTGAATGGAGAGCTAGAAGAAGATGTGTATGTGGAACAACCACCTGGTTTTGAAGATCCAAATCTGGCTGATTTTGTATACTTTCTATTCAAAGCTCTCTACGGTCTTAAGCAAGCTCCGAGGATATGGTATGACACTCTCTCTGAGTTTTTACTTGAAAATGGTTTCACTACAGGTGTCATAGATAAAACTATGTTTCACAAAGTGTATAAATCTGATATGATATTAGTTCAAGTATATGTTGATGAAATTATATTTGGTTCTACTAATGATGATCTTTGCAAGAGATTCTCTAAGGTAATGCAGAGTAAGTACGGGATGAGTATGATGGGAGAGTTGAACTACTTTCTTGGATTACAAGTGAGTCAAAGGAAAGATGGGATATTCATTTGTCAATCTAAGTACATCAGAGAACTTCTTAAGAAGTATAATCTGGAAGATTCAGCTCCAACAAAGACTCCCATGCCAACAGCCTCCAAGCTTGATCAGGACAAAACTGGTAAGAAAGTTGACATCACAAGCTATAGAGGTATGATAGGCTCATTACTCTATCTCACAGCAAGTAGACCAGACATAATATTTGCAACATGCTTATGTGCTAGATTTCAAGCTGAACCAAAAGAATCTCATTTAATAGTTGTTAAAATAATATTTAGGTACCTTAAGGGAACTCCAAATCTTGGAATTTGGTACCCTAAAGGTACAGGTTTTGACCTAGTTGGCTATATAGATTCAGATTTTGCAGGCTGTAAGATTGACCAGAAAAGTACATCAGGAAGCTGTAAGTTTCTTGGAAGAAGATTGGTATCCTGGCATAGCAAAAAGCAGCACTCAGTATCTACATCAACTGCTGAAGCTGAATACATAGCTGCTAGAAGCTGTTGTGCTCAAATCTTGTGGATGAGGAACCAACTCCGGAATTATGGTCTATTGGTATCAAAGATTCTAATATTCTGTGATAATACAAGTGCAATAGCAATCTCAAACAATCCAGTTCAGCACTCAAGGACAAAGCACATTGATATCAGGTATCACTTTATCAGAGAGCATGTCACAAATGGCACTGTGGAGTTACACTTTGTACCCACAGAGGATCAAATTGCAGACATCTTCACCAAACCACTTGATGAAAACACTTTCTCTAAGTTGGTTAGTGAACTTGGGATGTTAAATATCTCTAATTAATTTTAGAAGTCAATAACTGCAATTTGGTCCGGTTAAATTCACTTATTGTTTAAATTCTATATATTAGGGACATCTGAATTTACATGCCATTAATTATTTCTCGTAATTCCATCATTTTTGTGCTTACATACAAAATATATATATGGCTGAGCACATTCATATTGATAAATCTATTTAATTTGATCTCAGTGGACTTTAGATAATTAATATTTAAAGGGGTTCATTGACATTAAAATTAAATATATTGCAGCATAATCATTTTTCACAAAAATATAGTGTTATCAATTTAATGATAATATTTGTAGAAGTAGTGAAAAATAATTGTGATTTATTGTTTTCAACATTCTTTTTAATAACTCAATATTTAAAAGATGTTTAACATAAATCAGTAGCAAAGGATTGTGACTTAGAAATTTTTCTAAGTACTATACTCTGTGTCGCCACAGAATGTGTCGCCACAAACACCTGACTTAGAATTTTTCTAAGTATTGTACTCTGTGTCGCCACAGATTGTGTCGCCACAGAGATCTGACTTAGAATTTCTCTAATTCCTGTACTCTGTGTCGCCACAGAGAGGGATCGCCACACAACTCCTTCGATTATTTTAGATTGTTTTGTTGTTAATGTATATATACACAATCGGGTTGGTTATCTTCTACATACACACAGTATTACATCGCAGGAGAGAATTTTTTTGTTGATGAAAACCCTAACTAAGTGCTGTCAAAATTTCTAATTTTTACAGTATTGGATTGCCCAGTTCACAAGGAGTAATTTGATATCAAAATCAATCAGTTTCATCGGTTATATTTGCAGATCGAATTACCCTATCTTTAACTGTTTAAGGCCGTGTTTGGTTAATCTAGTAAGGGTTTGTTTGGACATTTCTTAAAATTTAAAAGTGTGTTTAATTTAGAGTCTATTTATTTCTTTTAATAATTCGAAGTGCTCAATTTAATTTGTTTTAAATCTAAACTTTATTCTCATTTTATTTAAATGGCGAATAATATTCAGATTCCAAAAACAAATTTTGTTTCTATTATTGAACTTGATCCCGTGAAAATGGTACATTTTGAAACTTGGATCCGTTTTTAAACGAACACTCAATTGTGCGCTTCGCATTAACGACTAACGTGAAATTGAATGTTGAGCTTCTTAGGCATGTACACACAACATCTATAAACTCTTCAGAAGATGAAAAATTAGCTTTTTCTTTTGACATTGATGATGATACCATCAGAATTACAGAGGATGATTTCAATGAACATCTTCAGTTACCTCGAGATAACTTTGATGACACTCCAGAAGATTGGGAACTACTCAGCTTCTTCAGAGCAATAAGGAGCACAATGACAGTGAATGATGATTTACCAAGGCACTTCAACAAAAGTCATCTTTCGAAGGAATGGAATCTATTCTTCAATATACTGTCTCATTGCTTGTCTCCCAAGACAGCTGGATTTCTTGGACTCACTATTTTTAATCAAGTTATTGGGGTTGCTGTCACGAATAATCTTCGCATCAATTTTGGGAGGTTATTCATGGAGCACATTTTGGAGAACCAATCAAATCATTAGAACTTTATCCTATATGCAAGGTTTCTTCAGATAGTGCTAAATGGAAAACTGTCAGAAGCCCAAAAGACATCCACTCACAGTGACTTAATGCAAGATCCACCTGTCCTATCTCAACTGGTAGTCACAAAGCTACACAAGAAAGGGAACTATCCAAACTCAGAGGTTGTTTTCCTAACAGACCACATGATAGATGTTTTTGCCACTATCAATGCTCAATATGAAGAAGAAGAAGAAGCTGAAGATGTATCTATAGCTGCAGATGAACCCCTAGCTGAAAATGACCCAGAGGAAAACATTGCTAATGAGCCTGTTGGAGATGAGGATGTAGAAGCAGATCAACCTATTTCTGAACATGGTGACCAAGCAGAGGCTAAAGTTGAGCAAGAACAAGAAGCTGAATCTGAAGAATCATCTCAACCTCAACCTGAAGCTGCTAGTCCACCATATCAAACTGCTAAATCTACTCATTCTAATACCTCTGTCTATAGACCAGTCTTCTCAGGTATGGGTACTTCTTCTATGAGTCGTACTTTTGAAGCATGTTCTGATTTTATTAACATAGATCAATTACACCTTGATCCTCAGCACACACAAATACTTGTTGAACAAGTAGATAGGTTAGGGAGTGAATTTGGTATGCCACAAATTCATAGCCACCCTCTAGAGCCAAACCAAACACCATCATCTCTCCTAGCTCAAGCCCTGGAGTATAAGGATCCTATGCAAATAGAGGGAGAAACTGCACTAGATGCAGCAAATAAGGAAGGTACTGTGAGTGAACCCGCAGCTCTGTCTTCTATGAAGCAAAGTAGTGAACATCCTGAGACATCTGTAAACCTCCAGGTATCTTCCCAAAAGGATTCTCTGGCTAAAAAGGCACATACACAGTTACTAGATCTATCTTCTCAACAAGGTAGATCTATTGAAATTCGCCCATCAGCCATGGCATCCTGTAACGAGTCAAACACCTTATCCAATATCCAAGCTCTTGAAGCTTTAAATGAGTCAATTAGAAGAGTACTATTTGGTGAGGACGTATTGACGGTAACAGGGAATTCGACCATTTTACGGTTAGAATATCTTGTTCAAGGTCCTTCAATGGATCATCTGCCTTCACAGGTGTTAGGAGAGAGTGTTGTAATCGCTGCCAAATCTAGCACATCTCTTACCTCCCCAGGACTAATAAACCTGGATGCATCTGCGGATAGTGGATCCGACGTAGGTGCGGATCGGCAACCCTATGTTGATGAACCAAATTTACCTGGTGAGCCTAAGGAGAATGTATCTTCACAGATACAAAGGGAAACTGGGGATCAGATGCCTGAAATGAAGGCCCCAGTGCTCCCTCCGGAGATTCAAACT
This sequence comes from Apium graveolens, assembly GCF_009905375.1. NCBI lineage: Eukaryota > Viridiplantae > Streptophyta > Magnoliopsida > Apiales > Apiaceae > Apium > Apium graveolens. The sequence goes on from NC_133651.1 coordinate 92,451,819, forward strand.
CTGGAAAAATCATCTCCTGATGATAGGCAACTTGTCTCGGACAAGGATGGGGAATTGCGAACTCCCATTGCACCACTGCTAACCTCCTTAAGGATGGCTCCAGTGTCTTCTGCAGGTACACCTATAACTCGGAGCTTTGAGAGGAGTGAACTTGTAAGAATGAATGACACACATGACCCAAAACCGAGTAATAGAGTGTTGAGCGATACACTGCGAGAAGCCTATGAGACACCTACCATCCAAACAACACCTAAAGAATTATCCAATTACGTCACTAAAGATTATCTCAAAGAGCAGCTAGCATTCAAAGACAGCTATCTTAAGGAACAACTGGCTCTTAAAGATCAACACCTTCAGATAGAAATATCTCTCCGAGATCATCAAATTGCTAGTCTTTCCAATCAACTTGAACATTAACAAGCAGCATTCGCCAGTTTACGGGAATTCGTTAAGCGATCTCTATCTCATACAGGGAAAGGAAAAGCACCTGCCAATACTGAGCCAAAGATCTCAGTTAGCAAGCAGGCGCCTATCCCGATCTCATTTGAAGCAGCTCTTGCCAGTACTGGGCCAAAGACCTCAGTCAGTAAGCAACCGTCTGCTTCTCTTGAGATCTCTGTCTCGATCTTACATGCTCAATCAACACCAGCTCTGAAGGATAACCCAACTGAGGGGGAGAAAAGAGTAGTAGAATAAGAAAAAGTGGACACTGTTATTAATCTACTTCAAGATGCCTTTCAGACCACTGGTACGTATAATGTATTTGAAGAAGAGATGAAGGAAGAGTTAGAGGAGAGAATTGATGAAAGGGTGCTCCTAAAGGAAAGATTCTTTAATGAAAGCTCAACATCTTAGGGGGAGCAATCAGGGCATCTGAGCAGAATCATTAAAACTCAGAGAAATCTGTTGTCTCAGATATATGCTCTGACACCCTTATTTTCTGAAGAAGAATTAGAAGAAGATGAAATAGATGAAAGTGATGTTCCGATAGGGTGTGAGCCAAGATTTGAAAAAGTGGCTACGGAAGAAAGAATGATCATCACAGAGGATGAAGAATTTGAAGATGAAGATGCTTTCTCGGATGACTGTCTATCATATGGAATCACAGAGAAAATAAATCGCTCTTATTTGGAAATTCAAAAAGAAATAGAAAGATCCAGAGCAAGAATTCAAAGAGCTATTGTAACACCCCCAAATCCGGGGTCGGGGATCCGGGTTGTCACGAGTTCCATTTCCCTTAATAACACCCAATCTTAATAATTAATCAACTACTCTGTACTGTGACCCCACAATAAACACACACACCACAAGTTATAGTCTCAGAGATGAACATCGAAAAATAATCACAAGTCATTTTATTCCACAATTATCTGCCAATACACCTTAAAAGGTTTTCTGAATAAATTTACATTTTCTTTGCCATTATTATAATTCATATTATACATGAGTCTGGTACATCAAAAGTTAAAAGCCTAGCCTATTGGTAGTTCCTACCTCAGCTACAGCGGCATCAACGCTTCCCGAAGACTGCAGAACGTTTTCTAACCGCTTGCGAATCGGGAGCTTGGTCCTGTTCATCTTGTCTATCTGATGTTGTGTGATGAAAGAAGAAGGCAAGGGTGAGCAACAAGCCCACCAAAATAATATATAATATGATTAATAATATATGAGCCTTCTCATAGTACTCATGAAAGTCTTGGTCAAAAGAAATGAACCAAGTTGATATCTTAATGCGATGAAGTCGCAAAATATTCAGTATATATATATACATATATACTTTTCAAAATATTGGAAGTCCTCTTCCATGCATAATACACACAGAGTTCCAGTGTATAACTGTATAAAAATACCGTTGCAAGGTGACCTCATATATCTAACCTTGTCTCAATATTTTTCTGAAAATCTTTGTCATGCATAAGATAATCATTTACTAGATATAAGTTTAAAAGATGAAGTTACAAGATACTCCAATATACTTATATCTTTTCCAAATACTACTTGAACTACCACCGTTCAAGTTATAATTAGTTCAAAAGTTCATCACATAGATGAGACTACAAGATAATACTTGAATAGATTCAACCTTTAAAATATCATCAAAATAAAATGAAGTTATGAGATACTTCATTTGATGCAAACATCATTTTGAAAACTTGACCCTGCCAACACTCAACAATCGCCCAACCGTAGCCTTTCTATCGAAGTGCTCTGGGTAGTGTTGCAGAAATATCCAATTGGATGATGAACTCATTACGGGAGTTTGCCGCGCCAGGAAGACCACTTACGATGATCAGTCGTAGTAGTGCAACCCCACCATTTTCTACATGTAGAGGAGAACCTGTCGGATTTACTTGTCAACCGAACACTGAACTCCTAAGGAATGGACCTCCTTAGCGGAACTTCCAGGCCATTTAGGCCAATATAATAAGGCTGGGCCGGCGCCACTCGACCACTTACGCCACTCCTAGTTCAGATGAAATCCATGACTCTGAAACGTAAAGCTCGTTCCCCCTTTCCCCAAATAGAAACTTGTTGATACGGCTCCACCAAGAAGTCGTATCTAGTTGGAAAGGAGAACTCACCGATATTTCCCAGGCGATGCCTGTTAATGGATTAACTTGTTCCAAAAATTTTACTTCCCGAGTGTTGGGTAAGTAAACAGGAACCTTGTTGCGAATATAAAACACACCACAGAGCCGGATCCCTCAGGTTTTGAGCGAGTATTTAAATCCCCTTCGAAAGGAGGATCTTAAATATAAAAATGAGTTTTGGGATCCGCTCTAACTTTTAAAAATTATTTTGAAGACTCGCAAAACATTTTTAAGAATGTTTGGAGTGATGTTGATTTAACAAAATAAATCAGTCCCAATATATTAGAAAATATCTGAATATTATTATTTAAATAATATTCCCATAAAGAATAATCTTTATAAAAATAATTGAAGTAGAAGTTTTAAAACTTATACTTGAAATGAATATTAAATAACCAAAGATATACTTATACGAAAGTAGTATCTTTATTTGAATATCAAAAGTAAGTTTGATTATCGAACATTATTCTTTAATAAAATAAAGAATATTAATAAATAATAAGCGGAGTCATAATACCTCGAATGAATATTATAAATAATATTCATTAAATAAAATAAAGGAGTCATACATCCTCAAATGAATATCCAAGTAATATTCAATAAATAATATAAAGGAGTCATAAGTCCTCGAATGAATATTCAAGATAATATTCATTAACAAAATAAAGTTATCGAATAAACCTTGTTCGATTAATAGTTTTGAAAACTATAACCATATATATATATATAAATATATATATATATATATATATATATAAAATCTACTCGGGATCCTCAACTCCCGGTTTTAGAAAATATTTTCACCTTTGGGTCCCTATACTAAGGGTATATGCAAATTACCGCTATTCACTAGCATAGGTATTATCAACTGAACCAACAGATATATATGGCACGAATATGAAACAGGCATGCATATGTACCATATCACATGCTATAATATATCGCAAGAATTTGCTAATATAACCATCATGCATCTATTACAAGATAATGCATATACAAGTGTATACATCACAATAACAGTATAACGGGTAGAAAACTTGCCTGAGTACTCCCGGATAGACTTAAGCTTAGAGTGGGTCTGATAACCTATGAACAACAACATAAGTCGGAATTAAACCCCGGTCGCTTAAGAAACTAGACTTTAACCATTTAGAGTCTTAATGTTCGCTTTCGCGCTTAACGATTTACTTAAGTCGCTCGAGTACCCTCGGCTCCACCATTTTTAATAAATTAACCATTACGAGTTTTAAGGCGATTCTTTCGCAAGTGTCTTACCAACTGCCTATTACACCTTACAAAAATGTTTCTTACCTCAATTAGTCATTTAAGGTCCTTAACCAAGGTTTCAAAGTAAGGCGAGGGGTAATGGTTCGGTCGCGAAATGCCGTTACTTAAAACGGTCATTTCTCCTAAACCGTACATCGGAATCAAACGAACTACATATCAAAACGAAGCTCGTAACATGAACTATCTAAACATGGCAATGGTCAAAACCTAACAGTGATTTCAAGGGTTCTGATGTTATGAACAAAAGCAGTCTAAAGTAAATCGGACATTACGACGGCTATGTTAACGCGATTTCCCAAATTTAAACCATTCCAAAACAACCACCAATCAATCCTAATTCACAATCCAATCAAAACTCCATCCATCCTACATCATAACAGCCCCAACAACTCCACATTAACAATTTATACTTATTCCCCGCATGAACTAAAAGCTTTACTTAGGTTCCTTAACTAATTATCAAGATTTACAACCCCAAAAATACCACAAAACCAACTAATCTCTACAAACTCAACCAAACTTTAAACAATTAAGCATCATGCTTCACATATACTATATCAATCATATTCATTCCTAATTACTCAAAACTAAAGCTAGGGTTTGGAGTTTATACCTTCCTTGGAGAGTGGAGAATCAAGAGAATGGCTTGGAATCACCCTTAAAGTCTTTATCCAAGCTTAAACTAAACAAAACTTCAAGAACAAAAATTTTAGTTCTTGAAAAACACTATTCACCATCTTCTTTCATGATTTATAGAAAAAGATTGGCTTGGAATTAGAAGCTTAAACTTATAGGAAGTATGTAACTATCCATGGGGAAGCTTAGATAAATACCTTGCTAAATAGTAAGTGGTGGAGCTTGGATCTTCATTTTGCTAAGAAAGAAGCCGAGAGCTTCATGAAGAAATGGAGGGTTTTGTGTTTTTGTTTGGTGAAAAATGAAATGTTTGCTTGGTTGGTTGAATTTTGAGTTATTTTAGGTTAATTACCTAATTAACCTTGATTTTGTGTGGTTATAATTCAACCACACTTCCTTCCCTCCTATGTCATGCTTATGTCATCATGTGGTGTCATCCTTCCCTCTTTGTCCTCTTCCCATTGGTTGGATGACATCATCCCCTCTAATCTCTTTGATTAACTTCCTAATTGCTTGCCTAATGACCGCTGATCTGTTATACGGTTCGCTTAACTTTCATTTTCGTTTATCGTTTGAGGGATCATACCCGGGATCTTATTACTTAGGTTCCCTTAACCTTTCTCATTATATTATATTCCTTTTATGATCCTCTCTTATAATCCTTTAATTTAAATCCTTCTTATCTTGTTACCTTATACTCAATTCTTTTCGTATCTAGTGGATTTCCGGGAAAAATCAAAGTGTTCGGAATTGGATTCTGACGATCTTTACATACACTTATATACCATATATAGTACTAATAAAATCTCAGAATATCCATAACAGAACCCCTACATAGTGTGGCATGAAAAGTTTTCTTATCCAGCAAAATCTGCAAAATCACTATTCATAAGGGTTTCAAAATTTCCAAAAATTGGGGTTATTACAGCTATTCAAAGGAAAAGGAACAGATGGGAGAGAGAAGAATATCTCCAAGCTAACAGGAAAGGAAGTAAATGGGAAGAAACAAAGAAGAAAATGGACAAACCAAAAACATATCACTATTCAGACCCTGGAAACTCTAATCTGTTGAGAACTGTGGAGCACTACAGAGAGACATATATAAACATCCATGAGTTCTATGATCAGTTCAGCAAAGTAATTACTGGAACTACTGTGAATATTATGAAGAATGGATGGAAGATCACTATCAGTCACAGAGATGGTCTATAGATGAAAGTGTCTACAAGTGTACAGAAGAAGTTGAATATTGTTGAACTGTTTGTCTTAGCCTCAAAGATCCCATGGTTGAAATCGAATGAAAATGAATACTTCAGAGACAGACTTTGGAGAATGATGATGGATGTATCTCCTCAATCATTTATGTATCCATTCGTGATCAAACTTGTTGCGGGTGGTAGATTGCAGAATATCACCATGTCTGACCAACACATAAGAAGCATTCGGTATCTACAACTTACCTTTCTGGAAAGTTAATAAAGAGCTAAACTGACAGCTCCAGGTGTAAAAAGATCTGAAGCAGATGTCAAAGTCGCTGAAGTTCTGTACGCTTATAGGCTCAATGACAAGATGATCAGAGACACATAGAAGGATATGAGGGCAATCAGAAGAGAATATCATGAGATGGTGTTCATTAATGGAGAAGCATAAATTGGTCTTCTCAAAGACACTGAACCCATAATCAGCATTGACAGTGAAGGAGAGTTAGTCTTTAGAATCAACAAATGCAGAATCAGAATCAGAGACTTCAGGACAAGTGAATCAAGCTCAATTCAGCAAGCCTTGACGGATGTCAAACTGTCTACCTGTAAAGATGACAAGGTTGCTTTGACCCCTATCATAAAGATTCTTGATGAAGTAACGAAAGAAGAATCGATCAATGACACCAGCAGAGTAAGAGGACATCCAAAAAGGATAACAGTCTTCGTAATGTCCAGAAAATCATCTCTACTGTTTGATCTGGTTTCTAAATGCTCTAAAGTCAAGTATCTTGAGATAATGCTTCATGGGCTAAACAATCCACCTCCAGTCAATGCAATTGAAATAGAAGCTCGTGATTGTGTACAAGCTAGATTGAATGAGCTGAAAGAGTCTACTCCAAAACCTTCAGGTCCTCAGAAGAAAGTCTCTAAGAGAAAATCCGTTCAGCCTCGAAGGAGAAGGAAGCAGGAAGAAGAAGAAGTCAAAGACAAAGAAGACATAGAGTATATGTTCAGGCTAGAGGAACACTTCTTTATAATTTGTATTGTAAGAAATCTGGAAATGAATATGTAATCCAGAATGTATTTAATATCTTTATCTATTTTTATAGTTTATACTTTTTCTTATTATCAGTTGAGTTATCCTTAAGGATTTGCTTGTCGAACTCTAACAATCAAATAGGGGGAGATTGTAAAGCATAATGTAATATAACATGTAATCGAGGATTTATAACTCAACATGAAAACAGAAATAGATAAAGTTTATTAAACTGTGAAGCACAGGAACCCTTCAAATGAAGACAGGATAAACAAAAAGAACCAAATGATGTGATTGATTCATTAAGCTATCCTACAAATCATGGGAAGAAGTTCATTACTATGTTCAAGCAGCCATGAAGAATAAGACATCAAGAGGCTTTAAGTATCAGCTGCATGTATTGACTTCAAGTGTTACAAATCAAGGGTTCAGTTAAAGAAGCAGTGGATAAACATTAGTATGTATCAACTCAGAATCATAAGATAAATTGAGTCAGGATCCTCTCAAGGCTAGTTATTTGTGAACCAGACCAGTGCACCAAACATCAGCATTTCAAGGAAGTATTTTGATTCAATTAACAGAAGAAAAATGATTGATACACTGAAGAGTGACTTGACAAAGAACAAAAAATATTCTAAGTAAAGACACTAAGGAATCCCTGTCGCCACAGGAGAAGTAACCACAGAGGATTTGCTCTAAGGCACCTCTATCGCCACAGAAGCCCCTGTCGCCATAGAAGGTGTTAGAACAAATTGCTTAAGGCAATACAGGGAAACTGTATGTCGCCACAGAGGTTATACAGGAGAAGGTGTCACCACAGAGCTTGTCACCACAGAGTATTATAAGACAAACTGTCGCCACAGATCTGTCGCCATAGAGACCATACAGGAAAAGGTGTCGCCACAGACCTGTCTCCACAGAGGCTATACAGGGTGAATGTGTCGCCACAGAGGTGTCGTCACAGAGGAACTTTGTCGCCACAGAAGGTATTGTTCACTGAGTTAAATGCAGCAAAGTTAAATGATTTTTGTGGACATGAATTGGCCAGCTGTTCATTTAATTTTGAAAAGACTACAAAACTGAAGTGAATGTAATTCAATACAGTTAGTTATCTTCTTCAGTAAACACAGACAGTTTACGAGAGCTCCATTAAAGCTTGAATTTATTATCCTTGTAAACAGAATGTTATGTTGCTGAATTTATTGTAGCTAATCAATACTTTGATTAGATTGTAGCAACCTCAAGGTTTATATTAATAAAACAATATATTCCTCGAATTATTTTGTATTGTTTTTGATTCCGTACTTTTAACGAAGAACTTAAAATGAATCGAAAAAGATTGTAGGTATCGTATTCAATACCCCCTTCTACGATACTTTGGGACTAACAATGATATTATTTTTGGCTCTACAGATGAGAAACTTTGCAAAAAGTTTGCTAAATTGATGCAAAGTAAGTATGAAATGAGCATGATGGGAGAACTAACTTACTTTCTTGGTTTGCAAGTTAAGCAATTTAGTGATGGAATATTCATTAGTCAAACTAAATACATTTATGATCTTTTAAAGAAGTTTGATCTAATGGATTGCACATCTGCAAAAACTCCCATGGCCACACACACATGCGCCACGCCCCACGCCGCCACACACCGCACCGGACCAGGCCGGGGCAGGTTGGGTCGAAGGGTGATTTGGGCGAGGATTTTAATTATTTGTGATTTAATATTTTAATTAGAATTTATTTATCAGTTTGGGCCTAGTTATTATTGTTGGGGTGTGGTTCGGTTGTTGAATTGGGCTAATTCAGTTTATGAGTGGGCTTAGTCAGATTCGTTTGATACATTGAACCTGGAATATGATATATATATATATAACTTTATAACTGATAATATTTATGATATAATAATGTGAGTGATAAATGTAAAGTTGTAATAATTGTAATTTAAATTCAAAATTCATCAGTTTTGATTTATTTATTAGTTGTGTAATTTAATTCTTATATTAATAGTGTGGTCAGTTACACTTAGCCTCTACTATAAATAGAGGACTAAGTAGCTGAGTTTGTACACAACAAACATACATTCTCTTCTCTTTTCTTCTCTTTTCTCACAAACACAAGTCTAAGCTGCTGTTTTTTTTCCGGCGACTGAGGTACTAGTCGAGATGGAGTTTCTTGTTGCTGTGAACATATAACTCTGAGTTGTTTTATCATGGTGGAGACATTACAAGCAACCCAACGCAGCAGGTGGGGGCAATTATCTATTCAAGAGCAGTCAGAGCTTCGAGCAAGGCCTGGAAACATTGCTGAATCAAGAGTTGCATCTTGTTCTCCCTTAATTTTATTGTTTTCTTTAGTGAGAGACTTGATAGTAACACGCATGTGATATAACTAAGTAGACATGTCATTTATGGCATCATTACACTCAGCTTTAGATAAATGGGCTAGGTTGGTAGTGATTACATGATTGCTTGATGAACTTGTCTATGTTTCATCTGATTTGGCCATAACTGCTAGATTGACATAGCTTGTATCTTCATCCTCTTCCAATCCATCTGTAGCCCAGTCATTTTCTTGTGTAATGAAAGCCCTTTCCTTTTGTTTGAGCAACTCAAAATATTTCTGCTTATAATCAACAGGCTTAAACTTCTTCTTACCAGAATTGAGCTTTCTACACTTACTAGCAAAATGACCTGCCAAGCCACATTTGAAACACTTGAATTTAGACTTATCAACCATATTTCTGTTTGGCTTAGTTGCTCCAAAATTCTTCTTGAATTTGAGCTTGGCAAATCTCCCAGATAGAAAAGCAAGATGCTCATCTATGTCATCCAAGTCATCTTAACTAAGCTGGTCTTCATGCTCAGCTGCTAGTCCCTTTCCTTTTCCTTCACAAACTTTTAGGTTTGGTGCAGATTCAACAGCTTCAACCTTTATCTCCTTCTTCTTTTCTTGTTCAGCAACTAGTGCAATGGACCCATCCTTCTTTCTTCCTTTCTCCATCTTCTTATCTTGCTCTATTTCAAACTCATAGAGTCTATCCAAGGTGAACTCCTTGTAATCTTAAGAATTTATTAATGAGACTGTCATTGGCTTCCAATCCTTTGGCAGAGATCTAAGGAATTTGAGGTTTGAGTCTTTGTTTGATAGACCCTTCCATGCAGTTTTAGAGCATTCAATAGTTTTTGGAATCTACTGAAAATGTCAGTGAGTGACTCACTTTATTCACTGTGGAAATGCTCATGTTGCTGAATCAAGAGTTTCATCTTGTTCTTTCTTACTTGCTCAGTTCCATCACGTATAACTTGAATTGTATCCCAGGCATCCTTAGCAGTTTTGCAGTTTATTATGTTGTCAAACATATCACTGTCAACACCATTAAACAGAATGTTCATGGCCGTTTTATCCTTTTGAACTTGTTCTTTGTCTGGATCTGACCATTATGCTTGTGGTTTTGGGACTGATGCTTCATTTCCTGTAGCAGCTCTCAGAGGGACATATGGACCTTTCTCATTGCAGTCCACATATGCTTCATCTTGAGATAGGAGATGCAGGTGCATCTTCACCTTCCAATGGTGATAGTTGTCTTTGTCCAGAAATAGAATCTTTACTCCAACATCTTTTATGTTCATCTTGTTAATTATTGTGATCTTTAAACTCGTTGTTCTTCAAGATTTGCTCTGATACCAATTGTTATTCCCAATCAATGCACCAAGAATTACAGAAGGGGGGTTGAATGTAATTCTGGCTCCTTTTTCAATTTTAAGAATGTTCTTACTTAATATATAACTGTGATTGATTTTGCAAGAAGTGCATAAAGAAAGTAGAATGGAAATCAAAATACGAAGTAATAAAACACAAAGCTTTAAAACTTTCTGGTGGATTTGAACTTATCCACCAGAGATATATATATAAAGATGAGAACTCTGTGATGCTTGAATAGCACACAGCTGCTTACAAGTTGAACAACAAGAACAATTGAGAAATTCTTTATAGATTTTGCTTTTTCTATTTCTCTAGTTTTTCTTTCTAACTTGGATACTTTTCAACTTGCTACTCTTGGTTTATATATTACCAAGTTACATGTTAGTAAGACAGGACAATAAGACAAACTGTATCTAGTCTAACTTCATGTTGCTACATTACTCTATCCAACATCTTTGAATATCTTTATAATTGCATGGAAATGGTAATGCTTCTTTATTCTCTAAGTCCTGCAATTAGGCTTCCACATTCCATTTGCAAACACCCGATGCATGTGACTGTGTTGTCACTGTCAACTGCTATTTTGAATATGATCATCCGTCAGGACTATGTAGGTTATCCGTCGGGAACCTTGTTGATTATCTGTCGGGAGCCTTTGTAGATCATCCGTCGAGAGACTTTTCTGCCACTTGAGTCTATTTTACTTATACAGAATTACAAGACATCTTATATTTACAATTAGCCAACATATTCTGCATATCAATCTAGTAGTCAACATGACTTAAAGAATCCTACAGCATCTACTCAACTAAAATATTGTTGTTTGCAGAAATGTGCTACAATACTTATTGTTACATAAGCCACACTCTCGATGGATGTTCAGAGGTCATCCGTCGGGACTATAAAGTTCATTGTCGGGATTATTGTAGAACATCCGTCGAGAGCTACAAAAACACTTAGTTAAATCTACTAAGGTATTTTGTTCAATTTATCATCAATTTCACAACATACTATAAAGGGTTTGTGACCGGCTGTGGAATATGAGAAACAGATTATAGATCAAGAGAAGGATGACACGGTTAAGGCTTTTACGAAGTGGGCTGAGAAGGATGGGGTGGCTAGGGTGGCCATTTTGGCTGTGCTAACAAACACTTTGTTTGATGTCTATTCTTTTGATGCCTACTCCGCAAAACTCTTATGGGAGAAGCTGGACCAGACACATAATACTGACTCACAAGCTCTGGAAAAGTATTATGTGGCAAGGTTCCTTGAGTTCAAGATGGTGGAAAATAAGTCCATGACTGAGCAACTGCATGAGTTTGAGATGATAGTGCATGCTTTGAAGGAGTCTGGGATGGACCTCCCTGAGAAGTTCAAGGTTATGAGCGTGATTGAAAAGCTCCCGAAGTCTTGGGAAGAGTTTTCTCTCTCCCTGAAAAGATAGAAAGGAGAGATCACCTGGACCAACCTTATGCTGGACATCTCGGTCCAAGAACAACACAAGTCCAAACAGGGACATGTGATGCCAACTGAGCACGGTACCACGAAGGTATACGTAGCAACTGTAGGACAGAAAAGGAAGGTTGTTGCTAAGAAAGTTAATAGTAATAAACCTAAGAGTGACAAGGACAAGGCCAGGAAACCCAAGGCAAACAAACCATGTTGGTCTTGTGGGCAGGTTGGGCACAGGAGTAAGGACTGCCCTACGAAGAAAGCGAAGAAAATCGAGGTGGTAACGCAAGCGAATGTTGTGCTTGGAACCGCAAGTGGGCCCGTAGTGAACATGGTCGTTGGTAAGGCTACGACTTCTGAAACCAACGTTGATCGGTATGTATCCTACAAACCTGTAATATTTTTTACCTATCTGTCAAATGAATTGTTGATAGATACTGGAGCTAATGTGCATATTTGTGCTGATATTAGTGTGAGGCGCAAAGCATGCGCTAAATAAATCACGCAAGTATACGCGTTCGCAAGTAATATAGAATGATTTCTAGTTCATTTCCACAGAGACTCTGATTAATTATATTTAATTAACACTTACTCACCAATATTTGATTATTCTTCAATGTCAAGACAATAACAATTAAGGTTGATTAACTAATAATTACTACGAGAATTAAACACTTGAATTAACAATATTAAACACACATGAGATCCTAACTTCATTACTACTTCATTCAATAGTTATTGTTATTACCCTTAGCATGTAATGGTGATGATATTAATCGAACAACACGAAACTGATAAACGCCAACTTTCGTTGTACGAATACCATTCTACCAAGCATCCACAATTAAGATAGAAGTTGAATAGGCATCAATTATGTTGAGACCTTATATGTCTACAGAATTTGACAACATAACGATTTAAGCGTAAGTTATTCATGATGATTACACAGGGTAAGTAAAATGGTTAGAGTTACCCACTAATCATGGATACAATACATGAACCTATGCTAGCATGGCAAGTTCTAATTCTCAAGATTCATTGTCGCTTCACAAGAGATTAACAGGCTATCTTACATGTTCGGGACGCACATAAGACGAATAAGCACAACTTATGCTAGATATCATACAATCACCACCTACCAAGGTATTAAACAATTAACTAAAGAAATCCATAGTAAATTCGCTAGGATCCCATGATCACGATTAGCCCATAATAGAACTCATCTTTACCATGGGTTCATATGAAAGCATGATAATAACACAACGATATAAAGATTAAAAATACTTAATAAATAATTAAGTACGTCACAAGAGTATTAAGGTTCAAAGCATAAAGAAAACTAGCATCCACCGTTATAATAAATTAAAAGAATCATAAGATAAATGTATGCTTCCTCTTCTTCGTTGTTGCGTGCTAAAACGGTCTTCTCAATCTTATTACCTTCACTCTTGATTATCTCCTCTATGAAGAAAATGTCTTCCCATAAGGTTTATATAATAGCCCAAGAGAACCAGCGCTAACAGAAGCCCAATTGGACTCGAATTAATAAAATCCAGAATCTGAAATTCCGCACACAGGCGGTCGCCTGCATCCTCCACGCGGGCGCCTGCTAGCAGGCGGTCGCCTGCTACTAGCACGCGGGCGCCTGCAACGCTTCTGGAAAATTCCTTGAATTGCTTCTGTTTTTGCTGATTTCTTCGCTCATCACCCCTAGACTGATTCCAAGCACTTCCTTAAGCTTTATTCGATGAAAACCACCTATCAAAGCTAGTTATACCCTGAAATGCAAAAATACTAGAAAACGCGTCAAACACACAAAATACTCGAGTTCAAGACATCAATTTAAGCCGTTATGAGACGCTATAAGTGGTATAAAATGCCATATCAATTAGTTTATTTGTATCTTATCAACAGAGTCATAGCTTGACTGTGAAGATGGGGAATTCTAGTGTCGCTCAAGTACTTGGAATAGGAAATATGGATCTAAAGTTCCCTTCAGGACGTATACTATCTCTGACTAGAGTGCATCATGTTCCCGACATGCGTAGAAATATAATAAGTGGAAGCTATTTAGTTTCTAGTGGTTTTGAAACTTCTTTCAAGTGTAATAAAGTAGTTCTTTTCATACTGGTACATTTTTTGGCAAGGGTTACTTGTCAAATGGTTTATTTATTATTAATGTTGAACCCATTTTGGGGAATTTGAATAATAATATTATTCCTTCTGTTAACTGTATTGAATCCTCGAATATATGGCATGCTAGACTAGGTCACTTAAACTTTGGTGCTCTTAAGAATATGAGGAACTTAGAGTTGATTTCAAAACATACAATAGAAAAGAATTCTAAATGTCAAGTATGTGTGTCTGCTAAAAAAATAAGGAAACCTTTTCATAACATTGTTAGGGATTCAGACTTGTTAGATTTAGTACATACTGATATTTGTGAATTTGGTGTTGTGTTGACCAGGGACCAGTTTAGATACTTCATTACTTTTATAGATGATAGTAGTAGATATTGTTATATTTTTTTACTTAGACATAAGAATGAAGCACTTAGTAAATTAGTACTATATAAAACTGAAGTTGAAAAACAAACTAGTAAGGTACTTAAACGATTGAGATCTGACAGAGATGGTGAGTATACGAGTAACGCTTTTAATGAATTTTGTGCAAACAATGGTACAGTTCATGAAGTTACTCCACCATACACACATGAGTCCAATGGGGTTGTTGAGCGAAAGAACAGAACATTTAAAGATATGATTAACAATATGATTATTAACTCTGGGTTGCCTAAATACATGTGAGGAGCGGCTCTAAATACGGCGTGCCATTTTTTTGAATATAGTCCCTCTGAAACACGTGGAAAAGACACCCTTGGAGTTATGGAAAGGCAGGATGACTAGTCTTAAGTATCTTCATGTGTGGGGGTGCCTTGCTAAGGTGCTTGATCCTGAACACAAGAGAAAAAAACTAAGTCCGAAAACTGTTGACTGTATCTTTCTGGGCTATCTTGAAACCACTATAGCTATGAGATTTTTTGTTTTAAAATCTGACATAGATGGTATAGTGGCAAACACGATATTTTGAGATGCTACATTATTTGAGGATGTCTACCCTATGAAGACTGGAATACCTAAAACAACTTCTGAGGAAGATCCTACTCACACATCGAGTTCTATTCTTGATCATGTGGAAAAGATGACAAATATGGGGGCGGAACCTAGTAGTAGCTCTATTCCTAAGAAAGTGGAGGAATCAAAGAGAAGTAAGCGTGCAAAGGTAGTTAAGGACTTTGGAGGTGATTTTATCACTTACAATGTCGAGGACGAACCTTTAAATTTCCGACAAGCTATGGATTCTTCAGAGTCTAGGCATTGAAAAGGCGCTGTGAATAGTGAAATTGACTATATTGTTTCTAATGGAACATGGGAGTTGGTTGATCTCCCTCCTGGGTGTTCTACTATCAGGTGTAAATGGGTCTTTAAAAGTAAGTTGAACCCTGACGGCTCAATAGATAAGTACAGAGGTAGACTGGTAGCTAAGGGTTTCAAGCATAAGAAAGGAATTGATTACTTTGATACATACTCTCCGGTTGCAAGGATGGTAACAATCTGAATGATTATAGCATTGGCTTCCGTCCATGGTCTTATCATCCATCAGATGGATGTAAAGACCGCTTTTATTCATGGTGAACTTGAAGAAGAGATTTATATGGACCAACCTTAGGGATTTGTTGCATCTGACAATGAAAGTTAAGTATGTAAGTTGATCAAGTCCATTTATGGCTTGAAACAAGCTCCCAGGGATTGGCATAAAAAGTTTGATGAAACTGTATTGCCATTCAGTTATATGGTTAATGAAAGTGACAAGTGTGTCTACACCAAAGTTAAAGGTAGTGAGTCTGTTATCCTGTGCCTATATGTGGATGACATCTTATTGTTGGAACCAATATTGAAATTATTAACGAGATAAAAGACTTCTTGAGAAGGCATTTTGAAATGAAGGATATGAGTGAGGCTAGTGTGATTCTTGGAATCAAACTGATTCAGTCAGCTGAGGGAATAACCTTGACTCAATCTCAGTATATAGAGAAATCTATGCTTGAGAAATATGGTTATTCACAGTGTAGAATCGCTAGTACACCCTATGATCCTAAAGTTGCCCTTGTCAAGAATACTTCAGGAGTGCATGTGTCTCAGTTAAGGTATTCTCAGATTATTGGGAGCTTGCAGTATCTTGCTAACTGTATTAGACCAGATATTTCATATTATGTGTCTAAGTTGGCTAGATATACAAGTTGTCCAAATAGAACTCATTGGGATGCTCTTGATAGAGTACTTAGATATCTAAAAGGCACAATGTACCTTAGTTTACACTACAAGAAATTTCTTGGTGTGCTTGAAGGGTACAGTGATGCAAGTTGGATAGCTAAGAAGTCTAGTTCCAATGGAGTGATTGGATATGTGTTCACCTTGGCTGGTGGAGCAATATCCTGGAAGTCAAGCAGACAGACTATAGTGACTCGGTCTACATTTGAGGCTGAGTTGTGTGCACTTGATGCCACGGGGACGGAGGCTGAATGGTTAAACAGACTTATTTCTGCGATACCTGTAGTAGGCAGACCGCTTCCTGCTATTGCTATTCATTATGATAGTCGAACAACTATCGACAAGATTAGTAGTAAAAAGCATAATGCAAACATAAAGAGACACATCCAAGTTAGACTCAAGTCTATAAGGGGTTTAGTGTTTGATAGGATTATAGCTATAGAGTTCATAGGAACTCAGAATAATATAGCTGATCCTTTGATTAAGGGACTGGAACCTGCAGTGGTCCTCAAGTCAAGGTTGGGGATGGGACTTTCAACCCATCATAATTCATCAACAATGGGAACTTAATACACATGAGAGGAGATCCCTCGAAGTGTATTCAATGTGGTAATAACAAGCAGTAAGGATGAATTGGTAGTACCTTTGCTACGTAGATGATAATGTTGTATCTGAGTCTATCCCCTGTAAACCTAGAAGGTATTGACACTGCTAGAAAAGTAAGAGTGTTATAACTCTGAATAGGGTCAAGTCATTTGACGAGATAAAGGCAGTATATCTCTGGAGATGCCCAGCTAAGCGAATGTAATTTTGTGGTCGTAATTAAAGGAAAGGGTTATTTCTTGAAGCATTCGACGAATAGGATCGAGACAAGACCATTAATGTCTCAAAGCCGTAGATTGGCACCATAGTCGTTGACTTGTCGTCATCTATGGAACATGGTTATACTAAATGGATTAAGATTCAAGGTGAAACATTCCATCTGAATCCGGTAGCCATTGAAGTAGAGGACTTAGGAGGGTTCAAACCCGAAAGGGTACCTACTCTGAAAAACAAGTCATGATGAAAAACTCGATCGCAATTTTGTATGGATTTGTGGGGGATTGTTTGAAAATTGGATTTTAGATCATAATTTTATTATGTTCTTGATCATAATCCTAAAATCTAATGAGTGGAAGTTGTTCCATGATATGTGAAATTAAACTTTCATATATGGTTTTAAGAATTGTACTTAATGAAATCCATAGAGAATGTGACATGAAGTTAGCTTGAAAAAACTTGAAAAAAGAGAGTATATATTTTGTCCCATATTGGAAATAATTAAAGGGGGTATAGGCTTTATATGGTATCACACACATGGGTAGTATAAAACTACTAAGGTGTGTGATGGTCCATTGTGTTGTTGTGTGCTTCACGCGCGCGCACGCGCACACGACGTTGCGCCGCCCCGCCGCCCCGCCGCCTCGCCCCGCCACGCCACGCACTGCACCGGACTGGGTCGGGTCGAAGGGCAATTTGGGCGAATGTCTCGACATCTCGCGTACGCGAGACGACCTAGGCGAGGATTTTAATTATTTGTGATTTAATATTTTAATTAGAATTTCTTTATCAGTTTTGGCCTGGTTATTAATGTTGGGCTGGGTTCGGTTGCTGAATTGGGCTAAATCAGTTTGTGAGTGGGTTTAGTCAGATTCGTTTGATACATTGAACCTGGACTATGATATATATAACTTTGTAACTGATAATATTTTAAATTAATATTAAATCCTATATAATAATGTGGGTGATAAATGTAAAGATGTTACCATTGTAATTTAAATTCAAAATTTATCAGTTTGATTTATTTATTAATTGTGCAGTTTAATTCTTATATTAATAGTGTGGTCAGTTACACTTAGCATCTACTATAAATAGAGGACTAGGTAGCTGAGTTTGTACACAACACACATATATTCTCTTCTTTTCTCTTCTCTACATTCTCTTTTCTCCCAAACACAAGTCCAAGCTGTTGTTTCTTTTCCCGGCGACCGAGGTGCTAGTCGAGGTGGAGTTTCTTGTTGTTGTGAACATATAACTCCGAGCTATTTTATCCTGGTGGAGACATTGCAAGCAACCCAACGCAGCAGGTGGGGGCAATTATCTCTTCAAGAGCAGTCAGGGCTTCGAGCAAGGCCTGGCGACTCAGCTGTAATTTTCTTGTTGTTTTTGTATATGTTGGCTACCATCTTTTCCAGTCATTATATCATTATGTTAAAACTATGGTTACGGGTACAATTTATGTTCTCTCTTCGTTATTTCAGTTACTGATATGTCTAGGGATGGCAATCGGGTCGGATCGCATCAGGTATTGCAGAATCCATATTCAAACCCGGAAATTTTATCCAAACCCGGAAATTTTATCCATACCCGAACTCGATCTGAACCCGAAAAATACCCGAAAATGAATACCCGAACCCGATCTATCGGAGTTTAGATCGGATTCGGGTATACCCGAAACCCGAAATTTTTTGAATTGGATATTCATACCCGAACCCGAATTCGAAATCTGAAAATTTGTATAATTATTAATATTTCAAGTGCTTGGGATCGAACACGCGAATTGTAGAGAAAGAGTTTTAACGTGTCATCTTCAACCACTACACCACATCATTAATTGTGTAATTATATGTATAACTAATATTTAAAAAATCAACTCAATTGATACTCAGTTTTTTAAATTTATTACTAAAAGTTGTTTTATTAACCTTATAAACCTTATCACCCGTTTAAATAATTAAATAATTATATTTAATTAAACTTTATAATTAGTTATTTTTAACATAAATAAAAATATATATGTTCTAAAAATATAAAATTTTAATATTATATATATAATTAATATATATATAATAATTTGGATTTTTCGGATTTCGGATCGGGTTCAGATAGAGTTTCGGATTTAGGATCAGATTTTGGATCGGTATACCTAATATCCAAATCCAAATCTAAAAATTTTCGGGTTTAAAAGTTAAATCCATATCCAAATCCAAAAAATCGGGTTCGGTAAATTTAAAATTTCGGGTTTCGGATCGGATTATTTTGACATCCCTAGATATGTCTATTGTTTACCTGCGGATTATTTTGACATCCCTAGATATGTATATTGTTTACATGCATGTTTTGTTACGTTAAATGTTATCTTGGTCTTGTCTTGCTAAATATAATATATAATTGTCTCTATTTTGCAGTAATAGTTAGTATTATTTCCGACAATAAATTGGAGTCAGATTTTATTTAATATTGATCCTATATATTATATATATAAGATCAACTATAACTGGAATTCCTCTCACACCGATAAAGAATCAGAAAATACAAGTTCACCTTTTACTTTGGGCCTTGAGGAATCATAAATGTGAAAGTAGAGGCAGCAGTGAGTCATGTTTCTGTTTATACATGCATACACGTGCACTGAATTATTAGCATCAATGCATATTTGTACAGCTAAATTCGGAGTTGAGCTGGGCCAGCTAACTCCTGCCGAGACTTTAGATTACAAATCTCTTCTCCAAGTAGTAAAAAGATGAATGTGGGTTATAAGACAATCTTTCTATGGGCTTGCATTTTTTTATCTATTTGGATCTTTTTGGTTATTAACTATTTAACTTGTAAATTTAAAACTACTTTTAGTGACGATTATAGTCGCACTTGTTGGTGTTGTTTCGATACAGAGAGATAGAAGTGGTCACTTGTGGTTGGGTTACCAACTATTAGTAGCAATCTACTTGCATACACTTAAACATGTGTGTAACTCTGTTGTGTATGTTTGACAAAACCCCAAGAAAGGAGGAGGACCCAACACCCAAGTGAGGTTTCACAAGTTTAAATAACGGGAAACTTGGAGACAAAAACAATAATGGTGAAGCTTGGCATTGAGTAAATGAGGGCATGTATACAGGTCTGAAGTAAATGACGAGATGTCCCCTTCTTCCTAAAAACACACAAATATGAAAGCAGGACAGGGCTACCACATTACTACAGATATATATGATTCCCCAGTCTTCATCCTTCAATTTCGCTTCTTTGGTCCCCCCTTGTTTTTCTTTTGGACAATACATGCTCTGCTTAACCGACGACTTCTTTTCTCATCCAGGATACAAATTTTGGCTTCTTGATTCATTGCAATTTGTTTGGCTGTGCTTTTTTATGCGTTTTTAAGGAATATATATAAATGCTTAATTTTTTTTTTTTTTGTATAACTAGGTTGCATGTACATGTTCTAACAAATATCTGGAGCAGAGAGATTATCGAAAATTAAACCTTTAGAACGAGAGGTCTACCCTTTTTTATGAAAATAAATATAGGTGTTTTGGATTCAATTAAGTTTAAAAGAGTATACTAAATTTTTGTGACATATTTTCTTCCAAAAAAATGAAAATATATGGAGAAAAAACTTAAATATGATATATATATATATACATAGGCCTAGTAAAAATGGGTTAGGATGTGAATAACTAAACCGAAATTTATATAACCGGGATCCGAAATATTTAATCCGACAATATGATTTGAAACCGATTTAAATAGAACGAAATTAACCAAACCGAAAATTTAAACGAAAATGATATTTAATTATAACTTGAAAACTATTAAAATCGAATAATATATTATCTTAATCGAATATGACCCGAAATTTACGATCTAATATAAATCCGAATTAGAAAAATGATAAAATTGAGCTTAGTTTAGTTATTATAAGTTGACAGATCATAACTTATTGTCCATATATATTAACCAAAAATCCCCTATTTATAAGCAAAATTCATACTTAAAACAATTTTATCTGGACGATAACATATATATTTTATCATAATTTTTTGATAAAGTATATATAATATTATATTAAAAATATTACATTTAATATTTTGTTTAAAATTCTCATAAAATGAAAAAAAACAATAAGTAGGGATTCGAAAATATCCAATAAGAAATTTAATTTGAAATGAATTTTGTCTGATTTTAATCCGCATTTCGTTCGATTTAAATTCAAATTAGACTCAAACTGAATTACATCAAATCCGATTCAAATGATCTACACATGTATTATAATTTAAAAATGGATTTGATACAAAATTGATCTGATTTGGTTATCTGTGATATTGTTTAAATTTTTAAAAAATACAAATATTTTTGTTTAATACCAATTAGTAAAATTTTATTTTCAAAAAAAAAAGATCAAAATAATATTTATTTATTTCTACAACTAAATAAATTATAAAAAAAATTGTTAGTAAATTATGTTAAATATTAAATATTTTGTTAATAAGTTATATAAAAATTTAATTCCGTGTGTATAATATTACGTACTTACACATGTATATAATAACGGAAAAACGAGTTAATAGTTACGTTATACGTCCATTTTTAGTTGTCACATTTGACTTTTGACCAGTCAAATTGAGCGAACTTTAACTGAAATTTATTAATATTTTATCAATTAATAAAATAAAAAATAATATATCATTGAAAAGAACTTTTAATCTATTTCAATATATAATTTTTAGTTTTTTAAAATAATGTAAGAGTAACTTTTAATTTTTGATCAAAAATTAGTCAATTTGACCGATAAGAAAAATGTGACAACTAAAAAGAACGGAGGGAGGATATTAAAAATAAATAGAATACTAATAACTATATTCAAGAAATTACAAATATAGAATAAGCATATATGAAAAAAACTTAGGTAATCTATCATTAAAAAAATACTACAAAAATTCCACAAATCGAAGTCCACGACATGATAGTAAATCAAACATCTAAAAGAGAGAACAAATTCAAAATATGTAAATAAAGATCAAAAACTATATTGAAAAATTTTCATAGAAATTTATTAGACAAGAATAAATTCGAGAACAAAAAATGAAAACGGACTTATCATCAACTAAATAATCGATTATAATTTTTGATTAATCTCTTCTATATATAATAGGATAACAAATGTATAATTTTTATGAGATTAAAAAGTCTCATTTAAAATACTAAATTACCCATATTTTTAATATTTATATAAAAATGTGGTTTGTGGGAATCAAACTCGAGTTATTTCATTCAATTATATAACTTCTTATCACTAAACCATATTGACACGTTTGTTTTTTATCATACACATAATATATAATATATAAGTGTGCTAAATGAATATTTTATTTAACTTTAAAGAAACTTACTTGAATTCAGCAAAAAAAAAGATATTTAGTTAAATATTTGTACAGTTAATTTTAAAGAATTGAATTACAGATATAAAATTAGGTATAGTACATAAATGGATTATTATTATATTTATTAATCATTTTTTAGTTTGAAAATATATCTCATATGTTTTTAACATGTTTTTTTTATTATAAAAAGTAATTAAATGTACATATATAATTTAAAAAAATATTAAAAATATAATCGCTTATATATAAATAATCTATATTGGTATTACATATTTAGATAAGTTCGAATTATAATGAGTCAATGCATTTTAGAACTTGACCCCTTATTCAAAAAATACTCGAAATTTGACTACATGACCCGGTCGAGAAACATCGTCACATTCTACATTTAGTAAATTTAAATTACAAGTTCGGCCAGAATATCTTACCAATAATGTGAAAATTTTTAATATCTTATATTAATATAAATTAATGTGTTTGAGATTTTATAGGATCAAGTCAATTAATTATTTATATTAAAATTACTAACTTCACTGGTAACACGTTATTATTCTTGGGATTTGTCCCGATTTTAAGAATATTTGAAATTTGAAATGAGATCTCACGAGATTTGTTAAAAATACGATGATATATTAAATCGATTTATTTTTCATTTTTCACTTTAAAAAAACTAGTTTTTTTAAAAAGAATTCTTTTAGATCGGCAATATTCATTGATCAAGATAATATTGTACAAATGTTTTGAATTATTCAAATAAAAGTTATATCTATACTATATTGTAGCATTTGATTCAATGCATTTTATATTATTTAAGGAAAGAAACATATGTACATGAATCAGATATTTAGCGTATAAATAATTGAAACCATCATAATTTACTAAGAGATATAACATACAATAATTTACATGTTAACACACGCATACATATAACTTAATCTTATTTTGTTAACAGTAGTGTAAATAAAAAAAACTAACATTTTCCCATACATACATACGTTAAATTTCAAAAACTAATATTTTTCATTAAAATCAACTTTAATATAAACAATAATGTAAATTTTACATTATTATATATTATGATTGCAAGTCATTCTGACTTCAGTTATGCATTTTTTATCTTTTTAAATTGAGTAAATTAATTGTAAGTTCGTAGTGAACTTAGTAATTAAATAGACTAGTACATATAGTTTATTTAAATAAAATTCAAAATTTTTGGTCAATTCTGTATTCAACATATATTTTAATTTTTAGCTTTTTATTCGTAAACATACTAACGACATTCTACAGATTAAGTTTAATCGTTTCGTTTTAAACGTACACTTACTACACTGTTTATGTTCATTCGTTAAATATAAATTAACGAGTAAGAAAAAAATAATATAATAATAGTTGAGAGGATATTCACTCCTAAAAGTGGGGAACCATTCGAAACTCCTAATATTATAGACGGGGATATGGAGTTTGTTGAGTTTGTTCGAGAGAAATTTTACTACTATTTCTTCAAAATTTAAATCAAAAACCTGTATAAGGATATTATTGGAGTTGCTCTGAAAACATTATAATTATATGAACGGGTTATTTATGCTAGTTAACCGGTTATTATGTTAGTTAATTGTTTACTCGACAAAGAAAAGATAATTGCTGATGCCTGAATCCTAAACGGGATATTACGGGAGAAAAATCAAAATTTAACTTAGTATGCGCATATAACTAGAACTCACAGTTTTGTTATCAATCCGGCGCAATTATGGGGCTGACAAAGGATTTGAACTAATGAGAAGGATAACAAAACCAAACACTAAAAATCACTCATTAGGTTGATAGTAAAACTTTACATCAAATCTTAAAGTTTTATTTCCCCCTCTCAAATTACATTTTCAAATTTTTAAATGATTAGAAAAACAATTCAATCTAAGGTAAGTTATAAAATTATAGAATGCAGTTTAACAATTCAACACATATTATAAATTCTGTGCAGTAACTTTTAATTTCATTATGTATAGTAAATTTCATAGATTCATATGAATATTTTGTATTGGCAATCTGTACGATATATTAAAAAATGAAAGTATGTACCGGATAAGATTAGTTTACATGTTATACAAGCAGTTCGGATGACATGTTATACAAGTTAATTATATTTTCTTACTTGTTTCAGATTATAGATTTAATAAAATGATGACTAATGTTCTCTCGAAACTCACCTCTACAATAAACTGCTCAATATTATGAGCGTAAAATCACTTACCTTGCCCTATAAATTATTATCCTTTCTCTCAAAATCCTCAAATTACAACATTGTGTTAAAAACTTTTGTACACACATAAAAACACAAGATACTGCATTTAAAACTATACAGACCGTAGTTATAAATTTTAAAAAAAATCATAAATAATATACCGGAAATATATGTAAAACATAATTCGGTTCGATTCGATTTTATCTGTTCCGTTGGAATGCATAACTGAAACCGAGCCATTTAAATATGTTCGATTTTTTGTTTTTTGGTTTCGGTTTCGGTTTGGTTTTTCGCGGCTCGATTTTCTCCGGATAAATCCGATTTCTGTTCGGTTTCGATTTTAAATCGATTTTTTACTCAGCCCTACCTATCATTACATATATTTAGTGATTATTGAAAGTATTAGATTATCTTAATCTTTGGACTTGCTTAAATTGTAATTACTGTCGTTGTCTTAGATTCTTGTTTTCTGATTGGCTGACATACAAAATGCGAGACCCGTAACAAATTTAAAATATGAAATGTAACTAATTTTGGGCTTCATCATCCTCAAATTATTCATTTTCAATTATTGTATGTAACGGAAATCAAACGGCCTTACTCTTTTCTGAGTACTCATTCTATACTTATTATCATAATTTATTATTAGAAGTTGGAGTCTATACCAATTTGCACCTTTTATGTTTGGACTTTTTTTTTTTTTGATTTCAAACTTTAACTCGTCACATTTTACACCTGATAATTTAAGAATCGTGACGGTCTTTAGTTAAAAAGATTCAAGAACCATTAAAAATCACATAACAAATTTTCACTTCGTTTTGAATATAAGCACCGGATCTCACAATTATGTTCTCCTCCTCAATATAAAATAAGCAAGGCCATATATTCAAAAGAAAAAATCAAAAATATTTTTA
Organism: Apium graveolens; assembly: GCF_009905375.1. Lineage (NCBI taxonomy): Eukaryota > Viridiplantae > Streptophyta > Magnoliopsida > Apiales > Apiaceae > Apium > Apium graveolens. Next base: position 92,477,406 of record NC_133651.1, read on the forward strand.
AATAATAAAATAATAATTTGTAATAGTATGTAATAATATGTGTCATCTTTTTATTCAATGATACAAAGAATAATTTATCATTTGCGGGAACGGTTTTTGGACTCTCCCGTTTTCAATAGACTCTACTTGCTCCACACGGAGCATTAGTTTATATTTTATTTTTAAATGTAAATTTATCACGTAATTTAAACTTGAATTTATTAATATTCTGAATTTATTTTTTTGCAAATTATTAATTATTTTAAAATAAGTGGTTGAACTGCAAACCAATACGTAATAACCGTAAATTCGCAACCGCAATTGACGCAGTTAACCGCAACCACATTTACGGTGGCAGACGATAATTTTCTAAAACCGTTCTTCACGGTTTGGTTCGACTTTATCCAAAACCGATTCAATCCGAACCACCTATACCCCTAATTTTCGTACATGATTACTTAAAAAAAGGTTGTACCATTTACTTTGTACTGAGTCCCCAGATTTCACGAGTTAAATAGAAAGAAAATCGTCGGCAGCCTTTTCTTGTATTTTTGCGCCATTTCAAGAACTACTACTCTTCTTTTTCCGTTCCTTTTTCTACTTTGCTTACCATATATACACACACATACATACTTGTGTATGTGCTCCAGTTAAATATCTTCAGCAGTTTAAGCAAAATAAGTGCATGGTTTGTTAAGTTTACTTGTACTTTGTGTCTTTCTTTAGCAACTACTACTACCAGGCAATTTAGCAAGTGTTTGTATATTATGAAGATGAAGTTGCTTAATTGCATGGTGCTCTTCTTGCTTTTTGTTCCATACTATTCTTCTGCTGCGAGGACGTCACTTAAGAATGATCTCCAAGTTCACAATCACTTGAAAAGTTTGAACAAGCCTCCCATTAAATCCATCAAGGTGTTGATAAATCTGTCGCATATATTTAGCTCTTTCTATATGTGTAAAGTACATCTGTTTGTATATTACTAGTTATTAACTTTGTGTAGAATGGTGATTATCATTAAAAAACAGAGCCCAGATGGAGATATGATTGACTGTATTCATCTTTCTCATCAACCTGCTTTTGATCATCCCCTCCTCCGAAATCATACAATTCAGGTCTCTCTCTCTCTCTCTCTCTCTCTCCCCCCCCCCCTCCCCCTCTTTCGCCCCCTCCCCCTCCCCCTCCCTCTCTCATTTTAGATTTTTATTTGATTATATATGTGATTGTTTATTTGTTTATGACAGTTGAGGCCAAATTATCATCCGGAAGGGCTATTTGATGATATAAAGGTGAAATCTTTGAAGTCCAGTAAAGGATCGGAACCAATTAAACAATTGTGGCATTTAAATGGAGAGTGTCCGGAAGGAACAATCCCGGTAAGAAGAACAAAGAAAGAAGATGTTCTTAGAGCTAGTTCAATCAAGAATTATGGTAGAAAGAAGAAGAAAAATCTCAACATTCTCCGCCCAAATTCAGCTCAACCTGACCTCAACACGCAAAATGGACACCAGGTAATACGCACTATGTGTGAGTTGTGTGATTGAACTAAAAAGATAATGTGAAGGATTTGGCATTAGTAATACATTAAATTACTTAAGTTTGAGTACTCTACTTTATTATAAAAGAAAGTTTCGTAGAAAAGAACTCCAAAAGCTTCTTTTTGTTTCAATAATCACATAATAATTGAGCACTGAGTGATCAGTGCGCAGGTACAAGTGCAGAAGGTTGAACACTGTTCAGAGAGTAAAATTTGACGTGGTAAATTTTGATGTAATTTATAATACGGGTGCGTGCATTTCAGCATGCAATTGCTTATGTTGACGAGGACAAGTATTTCGGAGCAAAGGCAACTATGAATGTTTGGGAACCTAAAATACAACAGCCAAATGAATTTAGCCTTTCTCAGATTTGGGTTTTGGGCGGTTCGTTTGATGGAGATCTTAATAGCATTGAAGCTGGTTGGCAGGTAAATGCTTAAGATAAATTCCGATACATTCCTCTCCAAGGTTTTAAAAATTGGTACTACCAACAAGTATTGTCAATAAATATGATTGCACCACCAGTTTGTGTTATGCTGCTTCTGACTGATATACTATATAACAGGTCAGTCCAGATTTGTACGGGGACAATAACACCAGACTCTTCACTTATTGGACTGTAAGTCAATCATTTTTTAGGAAAAAATATATCTTCTTTTTACATGCGATGCAATGCTAGCCAGTGAACTCTGTGTCCCCAGATGAGTCTACCATCTGCATAGTTCTCTTTACAACTGACTTTGAATATTGAATATCATCTTCATTTCACTTCAATTTTGGGATTTTTACATTTACTTTACAATTTACCAACTCAAGGTTATAATTTTCTTTTGCGTGTATCTAATTCAAAAAGGTGGCAGTTTTGTTATGATTGTGTCAAGAAGGAATACAACTTCATATGGGGATAGATTGATGTGCATAAAATGTATAATGAGGTCTGAAAATTTTATGGTAATGACAGAGTGATGCATATGAAGCCACAGGATGCTACAATTTGCTCTGCTCGGGTTTTATTCAAATCAACAATCAGATAGCTATGGGAGCTAGCATATTCCCAGTTTCCAGCTATCATGGTTCTCAATTTGATATCAGTATACTACTTTGGAAGGTAATCCTTACTCAAGTAGATTTATCAAACTTCTTTCTATAGTTTATAAACTATTATGTTGTGTACTGCATTAAGCAAAAATAAGAAGTTGGCTAACTAGCAAGTAATTGTACTAGGCAAATTCTCAAAAGGCACAACTAGAAATAGTGGTTTAAGCGGATCAATCATTTTAAAATTGATTCGATAAACCACACTTTAGCTTTAATGTCAGTATTTTGATAGATATCCATTTTGTTATCATTACCTTGGCAGGATCCTAATGAGGGAAATTGGTGGATGCAATTTGGAAATAGTAATCAAGTAATAGGTTACTGGCCAGCCTATCTATTCTCAAATTTAGCAGATGGCGCGACATTAGTCGAGTGGGGTGGTGAAGTTGTGAACTCGGCATCAGATGGGCAGCACACCACTACTCAAATGGGAAGTGGTCATTTTCCTGGGGAAGGATTCAGTAAGGCTAGTTACTTCAGAAATCTTCAAGTGGTTGATGGTTCTAATCAACTAAGGGTTCCGAGAGATGTCAAAACTTTTACTGAGCAGTCCAACTGCTATAATGTCCAAACCGGAAAGAATGGGCAATGGGGTACTTATTTTTACTATGGTGGACCTGGAAGAAACAGAAACTGTCCATGAACAGAACCTATAGGTTGAATACATCTTGGCCCCAATATTTGTATAGCAGTTTGATTAAAATGATCAGTGGAGTTTTATTTCACATAAAACAACAGTAATTATGGTATGGGTGGTATGTCCGTAGTTTTATTTGTATAGCACCTCTCTGTTTCAAACTCGAAACGAGGGAATAGTACGATTTTTTACTAGCCTGCATGATTGTTGTGACGATTGATGACCGTCTTGAAGAAACTTTGAGATGGAGATGTTTTGCCTTAGAATAGCCAGGATTGATGTCATATAATAATGTGTATAATATATTTGTTGACTCTGTATTCATGGTGTTAGATTATTTATATTAATGAATGTTGTGCTTTTACTACTCAAGATGCTATACTCTGAAATTACATCCAGAAACAATTCATGATTTAGCAACAAGAAGATAAATTTCTTTAAAGCAGAAAATTTGGAATGGTAATTGTAGATGTGGCAGTGCATTGTAGCAGATAGAAATTGGCATAACTTGAATGAAGAGCCTAAGATATTTGGTAGAACTTATTAGGAGATAGATATCATGCGAATCTCATCTTATTATATTAGATATATATATATATATGACAGTGAGACAACCCGGGGAGGGACCTGTTTGAATCATTACCTTTCATTGTGTTTATAGATAGGGATGGTCCATGAGTCTATTAAAGCAATGTCATATGTTTATAGTTTGTTTCAACCCGGCCAGCTACAAAACTAAAACCAATATTTTTCATCCAACAGGATCCGATATTATAATACAATTTGGGGTTTGTACATATACATCCGATAAAGTTGAGGACAGTTAAGATGGATCCAGCTTGTGTGTAGAGTAGAGATCACTTTTAAATCGGAGTGATTATAATCCACAAACATACAATGCGTATGTAGTCAAAATCTGACCCATCGTGTTATATCGAAGCCACATGTCTTGAGCATATCACGGGGCTACCTATTTATCATCCTCACTCTCAGACTCACCTTTTCACTCCTCTCTGTATTTACAACAAAACCACACTTACGTACACTAAGGTAATTTATATCCCTAAACCCCGTCATCTTACTTCTCATTACTTCATTCCACAAACAAAATCCACTACTATGTGTTATGTGTGTTATCTACCTCGCCTGTTGTTATAACAATATATATATGTGATGTGGTATAACATCTTGTTCAGCCTTCCTATACGATTTTAGATGAGTTGATTACTTAACAAGGTATCCCGTAGCAAAATATATTGTACGATCGAGGAGAGTGTTAAATAATATTTGATGTTATGGTATAAGATCATGTTGGTGCATTCCCTCTCACAATTTAAGATTTTGGTGCAATCACTTTAAGATTTTGGTGCTAGTGATTGCTTAAGGTGTATCGATCGATCGACACTTTTGTTTTTGTTTTTAAATGATGTTGCATGCATGCAGCATGACACCATGCTTGTGTATTTCTTGTCTTTTCTTTTTTAAAACTAAAATAAAATCATGTTCTTGTTTTTTTTTAATTGTATGCCTACCCTTATTCCTTAGCATTGTTCTTGAAGAATGTCCATGCAAGCTCGAATGTCCATGGAGGCTCACGGTCGTTGCCGTGAAGTAAGGAGAGTTCACATAATCTATTTTATCAGTAGGAAGGGTCGAATCGAACAGCCTCATCTTCTTCGTGTTCATCATTTCTGCGGCACTGAAGTTCGATTAAGAGGTACTTTCACATTTTAATTTCTAAATTAAAGTAATGTCCAGTTGCAGTACTTACAATTTTTTTTATAGATTTTGCTTTGTCTACTCAACTAAACTCTCTAAAGTTCCGGATTCTTGTGATATAACCTGTTTTACGAAAACTAAATAGATATTAAGAGATGGTTAGCTGTGGTTCGAGGAGAGGACATGCCAGAATCATTTTCCTGGTCATACAAGAGGTTTGTTGGAGATTATAATTGGTGCTAAATTGATAGTATGAATTTTAATACTGCAATGTTGCAGGAGGTATAAAACAGGTTACGTGTGGCAAGATTCGCTAGATGAGGATCTCATTACTCCAATCTCTGACAATGAATATGTCATCAAAGGATCCCAATTTTGTTGTGCCTCCTCTTCAACTTCAACTATTGATGACCATGAAGAGTCATCTAATGTTGAAGCTAACAAGTGCAATAATCAAGATTCAGAAGCTACTCAAATGGATAACGAAACAAAACAGCTAAGAGACATCCATGAAGCTCCTATCACAACACCGATCAATGATTCAACTAAGGACGAAGAAGAAACGAAGCATTTGATTTCAAGAAATGAAGAAAACTGTAGTATGATGAAGAAGAAACGAAATGATGTATTTTTCTTGAATTTCTTGAAAAAGAATAAATCGAAAAAGTTTCAGTTGGAAATACAGAGTCATGAAATGGCGGATCAATCAGCAGCATCGAAACTTATATGTTCTACCAAGAAGAAGGAGAAGAAGAATACAAGGAGTTTGTTACGAAGAGTGATCACATGTGGCATGGTGGATGATAGGGATTCTGCGATGAAAGCGATGCGTGAAGCTTCTGATCAGTAAAAAGTCTTCACTTGACCAAGAACAAATCATGTCAGGTTACTATAATCATGGACGACGCTATGCAGACGAAAATGGACCGAATAACTAAAGTTTACTGAACCAACATGCTGTCAAGTTTTCTAAAGAAGGCCACTTTTTTTTCTTGCAGTAGCATGGTTTCAAAGAAGTTGCATATACGACTATACGAGATATGTCAATTATCATACTATTTTCATGTTTTTTTTAGAACTACTAATAATTATCTTATATTTTGAAAGCCCAGAAATGTGAGGCGCCAGGTCATTCCAATTTTTGTAATTTTATTCAATAGTGAGTTGGATCCAATCGACCCATTGCCATCCCTGATCATGTCTCCAAAGAACTTACCTATAAACATGCGAGTTTCCTACGATCAACTGCATGCACTCGATATAGATGTAATCAACCAGAAGAAAGAAGTGATGTAATCAAGAGGACAGGATTGTAGGATACACCCTCAATGTTGTCATAATTCATCGACATGAATCCGTTGCTTATCATGGAGATATATATCTTATATGTATTGTGTGACACTAGTAATGCACTGCATATCCTGCATTTCATCAACGTATACTGACATACGGTATACAGTTCCAATCATTCGCATATTACAAGTCTGCGCAGGTCATATTCAAATCACAGTTATTGAGTAACACAGTTTTGTACGAATATTACAGATCATTGACCCTTCACCAAACTTACAGTAATCTGGAAAAACAGAATTTCACCTGCAGTTCGTTTTCTTTTACTAAAGAAGTTATATCGTTTAAGTAACAAGTTTATAGTTCCAACTCCAACATTTGCTTGTTCTGGCACCAGAGAGTAGAGAATAGAGAGCACCAACCTTAAGATCCCTGATCCCAGCTTCTGTTTCATTTATAAGATGTTTACTATTCGAGAGCTCAATGTGGCTCAAACTCTTCAAAACAGCAGCCCCTTGTCCCTCCTCTGCAACACCCTGCTCCCTCTATAACTTCCGAGTGCAAGTTAAGCATAAGAATGAAACACAGCTACTCAAAAAGTCAGAACAGATGTTGTTAACTAATGCATTCTGTACTAAAACTATAAACAATTTTTGCAGAAATACAACTTAAATTTTTATGATTACCCAATATATTATTTACTATGTCAATAATACAATTCAATCGTTCCCAATGTTTTAATATATATTAGTGCAATAGATTTATGTACAGAAAAATTTATACAAGATTAGTGTACATGATTATGTACAGAAAGATGTATACAATCTTGTAGTATATCAGGAGTTAGATATCTGGGTATGTCCTGGAGGTACCTTTGCTGGACGTATACATTGGGAGCCAAGAAAGTGCTTTATATTATCTTTACACGAAACTAAAAATCGTTTTATCTCTAAAACTGTGCCAATAGAGGTTCCGCTAAAGGGTTTAATGCTGATGGATGGAGTTTCATGGTACAAGTAACTATGATCCCAACGAAAGCAGAAATTGCAGGAACAAGGCCTAATCCATATCTTGTGATGGAGAAACAGGCATGAAACGGACTACATTCCTGCATGTTTGAAAAGGTATCTGCTGACTCTGCACAAGATATAAACCATCAATTAAAAAAAAGGGATCGTCAACAAACAAAACCTTAGATTGTATTCTTCCAAATAGGACTTTATCTACTTGCAGACTAGGAATGACGACTAACTCAACCCAGCATTAAAGTTATACGCAAACATTTGAGTCAGAATAATAGATAGCTAGAAAGACTTACGCTGATATGACTGAAGAATGTACAACGCAATTCCACAAGACATTTTATCTAAAAAACTCAATGATCCATAAACAAAGGCCACGCCATTGAGATCTTCACCCACTAGAACACTTTGCATGCTTATTCCAGCCACCTATGCTCCAACAAAATACGATTTTAAAAGTTGTACACACCAATGCGCTTTAACACATACAATATGAGAATTTGAATAAATCCCCTCCCCCCTCCCAATAGATAAAATAAAATAAAATAACTTGCATGTATTCTATTGCTTCTATGAGACTAAGATACAACTAAAATAAACAATTAATCAGTCCAAGCCCATTGCTCTTTAGAACTTAATATTAGAAGTCTTGTTCAAAATGCCAAAAAATGCCACATTGCTTGATTTTCATCAGATTACTTTAAAAATATTGTGCAAAGCATTGTTGAACATATGATACTATGAACTCAATTTACCAAGCAATGCATCTAACTGTATGTCTTTAAGGCTTACAAGAACCCATCAAACAAACATTTTTTTTGTGTACCTACCATCATTAGTGCATTAGCCATGCCAATTAGTATTGACAGAATGTACATGTAGTAATTCTTGCTTCTTGGTAAAAAAAGGACGACACTACCACAAGATATCCAAAGAACACATCCAGCATTAAAAATGGCCTTCAAGTGTTGACTGGTCCATTTGATCTCCTACAGTTGTGTAGATTATATTAAAAGAGTAAGGTGAAAAGAAAGTGAAAACAAGAAGCATCAATCAATTTACACAAAATATATTGACATAAAAAAACCTGTAGGAGGATTGATACAATAAAGCTGCAAATGTAGATGATTGCAGGAACCTACACGTATTGGTTATTACAAAATTAGTAACATGCAAATCAGAATCTCATTAATAACCTAAGGTGCTTCTGAAACAAAAAAACCAAAGCAGCAAGTCTGTGCATATACCAAAGCTTTAGAAGATTGAGCCATCCGAAGATCATTAATAACATAAAACGCCAGAAAAGCCTGAAGTAGAAAATAGATAAGCCATATCAGTGTAAAAAATGAGGTTAACAAAAGGTGTAAAACATCAGACTTTATACAAAGTAGATGTAATATCTTGTAATAACTAACCCATTAGTTATGTTAAAAGACTACGTTGATGTGTATACCACAAAATCCTTAGTCATTAAAAGTTTAGCTCTTTATTCCTACAACCCATTACACTATTTTGGTATAATTTTTACACCATTTCTCAAATTCAACTCCTACCCATCAACACTAAATTGTACACCATTCTTGTACTATATAGATTACTTTATTACTGAAGTACAAAAGTAAGGTTAAAAGTAATAAAGTGGTGGGATACAAATGGAACAAATTTGTTTTATTAAAGGAGCACAAGGGCAACATGGGAATATACAAAAACTATAAAAATTTAGTGACACCAAATTTGGTGTAACTTTTGGTGTCACACCAAAATGGTGTAACTTTAGAGTTGGGTTGGAGAGGAGTTTTACACCAAAATGGTGTAAAAATGAATATTTAAAGTTGGTTTGGAGATGGTCTTACAACACTACTTAGCACTTCAATGTACTAAAAAATAAATTAAAGAAAAATATGTGAGGTATAGCTGAAAATGTTGCAAACCTGTGAAACATTGGTAACTAATCTGGTGACAACATAGACAAGAGCAACCTGGTAGTACAGAATTTTCTTAAACCAGTAAGTCCAGGAAATCCGGGTGTAAGTCTTGCAATCTCCTCGATATGATCTATAAATAAAAGGTATGCGCTTGTACATTAAGTAGCATAAAAGACAAAAAAAAAATCATTTGATTTCTATGAGAACAGGTAAGTGATCAAAAAGCAAGATGTGCGTCATAACTTGTAATCTTGAGATGAATATTAAACCAGTAAATCAGAAAAGGAAAAATAACTTACATAATACTTAGTTGTGAACACATGTACGACAAGTTCATACATGCTATACTGACAATATTTGCACTAAGGAACATATATATTATTTCATCACTATATATGAAGTTTGAAGAGCCACATGAGATATATGCTTATACATGTGTGAAAATATTAAGTTCAACCGAATGAAAGAAGTGGAACTGCAACTAATTTCTTAACATCTTACAAAATCCAGATATTAATAACTTGAAACTGTAATTAATTTGTATTATCAGAAAATAGAAGGAAGAATCAGGAATATATGACCAACCTTGGCTCTCTAGTTCCAATAAGAAATATGGCCACAAAGCAGCATCCAAAGAAAATTGAAGAGTATGCTATCCAGCGGTACTGCTCATGGTGAGTTAAGGTCACTTCCATATTCCCGAAAATTTACTATAATTTTCTGATAAGGATTATACCTGATTTTCAACATTGATAACTGTCCTTGATGTACTTACACCAAAGACTAGCAGAGCAATGCCATAAAGGCTGAGGTTAGCAACCTGATACCAACAGGAGAGCAAAAGACATTGATCAGATGTGTTTAAAAACTTTCATATCATACACACACACACACAGTTAGGAAAAATGCTAACCATGGTAAAAGCATTGCGACAGCTAGTCAACATTACTCTACTCGTACAATTACTCGTGATGCAGTTCACCATAGACCTAAACAGATAGAGGAGTAAGACACCACTGATCATAATTTGAAATAAACGTAACAAGGGATAAAGAACTCATGCGGCTTCACATTTTACTCGATATCTATTAGGTTCATAATTCGCTGCATCCGTGATCATTTCTTATGTCTGCATCGATAGACGTAGTAACACTTGAAACAATATAATAAACATCTACATAAACACAAGAACACGGTATTATAGGAAACAGATGAAAGGGGAACAAATGACATTGATTTTTTCTTTTATTAGTCTTGTTGAGGAGCTGTAGGGAAGAAAAATTTATCTGAACTGCTCGGAAGAAATGATTACATGTGTGAAACTTGAGTGGCCGCCCAACCGATATTAAAGATTGCTGCAAATATGCTGTACCCTATGGTCTGCAGCTTCAATGAGTTGTAGCCAAGGATCTTGCAAGGCATGCAACCACCAAAAACTGATGAAAATGAAAAGGCAACCAAAACAGACCCAGCAGCATGCCATATCTTGAAATGTCCAAATCTGTCAATCTGAAAGATTGAGAAGATAATTACATAGCTCAATCATATTAATAACCAACTAAAAATGAAAACAACACATGACACGTTAAGATATTTTCTCATCCACAGTTATGTCAGGCATGTAAAGACATCAAACAGTCGTAACAGTCTCATCATGTACAGCAATTGGTGGATCCTTACCAGTTCTCCTGCAAAGATGGTTGCAAATGCATCAGCTACTTGACCAGAAAGCATAACAGCAGCAGATTCCCTGGAAAAGCATTTAAAACATGTGCGATCAAACATGCGCACAATGATCCAATATGGGACATTTACAGTGACAACTAAAAAAAAATTATACGTAAACAAATGAACACACAACATGTAAATTGGTGGTAGTATAAGGGACTGAAGGAACCAGATACTTTCTCAACTACTAACTATTCTAATCAGATGCTTAAACAAACACCTAGCTGGTTCATGTGGTGTAACAGCGTAAGCCTTTGAATTCAGAATATTAATTGAGACAGTAAATGTCCTTGTAACATTTGAACGGTGGATTAATCAATATAAGCTGTAAATTAGAACAGTGACTAAATGTAAGGTAGATACATACATCAATCAACTTTTTACACCCCCCCCCCCCCAATTTATCTATGTAATAACTTTAGCAGGGAGCAATGAAGTCAGAGAAATTTACCCCGGAGATAATCCAATGTCTGTCAGAAATACCAAGAGGTAAGTAAACCAACAGGCCGATGTTATGTCATTGAGCATGTGCCCAATACCATAATAGAAAACAGAATGCCTTCCAAGGGGTTTGTTGCATAGTTCTTCATCTTGCATCCAATTCACCATAATGCCAAAAACAACTTTCAGATGTTTCAACCAAAACAGAGTCCTCCTTCCAAGGGCTATGTTCTGTCCTGACCATTCAAAAATACCCTGTAATGTTTGCCATATAAGGCATTTACTCGTTAGAATATATAAACCTTTGTGAATGTATAATGTATCTAGCGAACCGAAAAGACGCCAAATAAATGTATACCAACCCCATTCCTAATTGAAACAACTGGTTCCAAATAGTCTTTAGACCTAAATAACCAATATCATGTTCTATACACTCTTTAGTATATGTAATCCTTTGTGAATGTATCTAGCGAACCGAAAAGACGCCAAATAAATGTATACTAACCCTATTCCTACTTTAAACAACTGGTTCCAAATGGTCATTAAGCCCAATTAGCCAGTATCATGTTCTATACACTTTCTAATATTTATCTATTGCTTTACATAATAACATTACAAGGAAATCAGAATTGAATGCAAATATAATAAATGTCAAACGAAACACAATAAATGCCACTGCACTTTGTTGGTTCTGCAAAGAATATAAACATAACCAGGTCTGGCAAGTTTACATGATGAGTAAAAAATCGAGACAACAATTTCTTATCCTTCACTTAAACATATACAGTGTTTGGAGGAATCTCCCTTGCTAACATACAAGTTGTCTTAGTACCTCATACTTATTGATGCTCATTTAAACAACATTCCATCCAGTTTCTAAAAATTCCAAAAAGCAAAACACCGTCAAATTTAGCAAAATTTTAGTTAATTTTGATCTTGACAGGCATACTAAAATTACAAATTTAATCTCTATAATTAAATCTGCACATGTCAACTAAACAAATTTAGCATCCCCGCAAAGGCAGACAACCACTTGAGCCTAATATATAAATATTCAAATCATTAAAAAAAACCAACATGTAAAACCAAAAACATTAACAAAAATTGTAAAAAAAGTAGGCATAAGATAAGAGTAATTCAACAAAAAGCATATTTGACAAGCATGTACACACATATACATATAGTTGTACCTTTAAGCAGTCGAGAGACAACCCATCACAAAAGAACTGATCTTTAATTGATGGGGGCTTTCATTTCTAAGAAAATCAAAGAATTGTTTGATGGGGGCTAAAAACAAAAAAAAAGGCAACAAGAAATGAATTAATATGATTTCTTCTTAGATACTGTAATATGTGGGATAGATATAACTGGTGTGTGTATGTTCGAAAGTCAGTTGATACACACCACAACCCCAACTTTTGTGTAAGAAAGCAAGACACAGAATGGACGCTAACAAAGTATTCACAAACGTACAAAACATCACGTATATACACTTTATCGTATCTTTGTACATTTTCGTTGTACCCGTAGGTAATAAAATAATTACATAAAATTTCTGGATGAATTTTGACCTTTTTGTTCAAATTTCTTATAAGCCGAATGATTTACCCCGGCCAAGTGCGAACAGAGCCTCCAAAGTCGGTGATTGTCACGTTACACACTGTTTCTAAATAAAAACAAACTAAATCAAATTAAACCTTATTTTAAATAAAATCAAATCAAACGTAATGTAATTAGTATAAAATGGTATTTATAGAATGTACGCAATCTGCCTCTATCCGAATTCAGAAACTAAAACCTAACTTTACTTAGTGCACAAACTTCATTTCTGAATAATTGATTAAAAATGCGATATATGAAATAAAATAATTTATTTTTGCCTTTTACAAATAAATTGAAATTCTAAGAAAAAATGGATTCCGTTTTTTAAGAAATCAAAAATAAAAATAAAATTTTTGATGCCCCAAAATAAATATGATTATCAATGGGGCGGGTTTGTGGCGAGGGTCGTCATTCCCATATCTATCCTGTATAAAACAAAATTATCATGTATTTGTCCCATTTCCTGGGAATTTATAATTATCCCCATATCCGCCTAATGAGGCAAATCTTAATCTAAACCCTGTTCCATCACCCCATTTAATAATTATAATTCTAAAAAATTAGAATAAAATTATTATTTATAATATATAATTTTAAAAAAATGCATAGATGATTTAAAATATTCTATGCAATATATTTATTTTATTATGTATATAACTGAAATAATTAAATTATAGTTTATTCTATATTACAAAAATATTTTACTACACGATATAAATTTAATATTATAAAAAATATATATTATATAATATTCGGGATGTAGTGAGTTTTTCTCACGATAATCATATAAATACCATATCCGCCTCATATTTAAAAGGGATATATTTTTCAACACAGTCATTGCCCCGTTTTCCATTTAAGTGGAACGAGACGGTCTCATTTAAGGCTCTGTTTGGGATTGCTGTTAAAAGTTGTTGTGCTGCTGAAAAAGTGCTGTTATAAAAATCAGATGATTGTTTGATAATTTTTTTGATACATATATATTTTGGTGCAAAAAAATAAAAATAATGATACTTTTTTTTTATCGTAGGTAACCCGCAGCCGCTACCCTTCGGGTGCGCACTGGGTAAACCCTACGAGCTCACGCAATAGCCTGCAAATAACGTGAACCAAGGTAAACCGCATTTAAGCTACATGCTCTGACTCAGGAGGCATAATCATAAATTCTCCTCCCGTGAGATTCGAACCTGTGACCAAGAGGACAATTTTCCTCTCTTTAACCAACTGAGCCAACCCTTGCGGACAAATAATGATACTTTTGATAAGGTTTAACGGTGAAATTAGCGTCCGCTTCCCGCAACAGCTGGAAAGCAGTTTTTTCTAAAAGTATGGGGACTTACTTTTTTTAACAGCAGTTTTTAGGCCGAAAAGACATTTGCGAAAAGTAGCTTTTAAATTTTACCAAACAGTTTTTTAACTGTTTTTCAACGAAAAGCTGTTGTTGTTGTCAATATCAAACACACTCTAAGTCGTGTTGGGACGAGTTCTCCATTTTTCCTGCACACCTAGAAATAAATATTTATGAAGTTGTATTGTTTTGAAATATTGTTCAGTGAACTATCGGAAAGACTAGAAAAACAAAAAATATGTTTAAATTTAAAAATTTCAAAACAAAAAACTGGAAAAATAGAAAACACGATTTTCCCCTGTTTTCCAAATTATAACTACAGATATGAAAAGTATGGAAAACAACATTTTAATGTCTTCTAAACCTAGAAAAGTAAAGCATGTAGTTAAACAGCTAAGATATATTCCTACCAACTTATAAATTTTCAACATTATAATATCATATTTTTAAATTAAAAAGTATAATACATATTTGTAATAAAAAAATTCAAAATAGTTTAATTTATTAATTATTTTATTATTTTGATTAAAATAATTTTTTTAATATTACTATTTACATTATATGAGAGAACTTAATAATATAATAACTAATAACTTATATGTTATATGAATAAAGAAAAGACTCCCGACTAAAATTTAGTTATGAGTTATTTTGTAGGAAAATTTTCAAATTTTTTGAATATAATTAATTAAATGGATTTTCTAATTAAACTACAAAATTGTATATATTTATGGTCATATAATTATAAAGATTCATCATTCAACCTATTCATATTTTCTTTGTTATCTTTAGTTATATTTTATCTAAAAAAGATTATTTTAAACATGTTAAAAAAATATGTATATAAAATTAAATTATGAAACGTTAAAATAATTTTATTAATTGCTCTTTTAAATATTTACTCAAATTATCTCGTCATTTTATTTAATTTTTTAAGAAAATAGAAAACTGACATTTGGAACACATTTTCTCAGTTTTTCAACTATTTTCTTAGAAATGAAAATTTTAGAAAATTTTAGAAAAACAGAAAATAGAAAATTGGAAAAAATTTCCATAAAGAAACAGCCCCTAAAACACTCTTCTCTCGTACTTTTGAAAATTACAGTATTTATCTATTTGGGATAAGAAAGAATAATTAATGTTTTCAAAGAAAAAATGAATAATTAATCAATTTTATCAAGGAACAAAAATGCAAAAGTACTATCCGGCCAATATTTAATAATTTTGTATATATTTATAACAAGCCACGTCAATTTTTAACGGAACTCTCATTTATTTATTTTTAGATCTATTTATACTTCATAAAATTAATGGCAACAATATTATTCCCGTATATAACACAATAGTACCAGAATATGATTTCCCACTATATAGTCAAATTAATTAGGTTCACGTTCGATTAGCTATCACTACATAATTATACAATAACATATTTATTTTATTTATCTAATTCGATTTTCTATAACTAAGAACTTAAATATTATTTATTTGTTACATACGTTCATCCTAATTTCAATTTTGAATCGGTACAACTGAAAGGAATATGTCCTAAGTCCAATCATGTATTAGGATTTAGGAATAACTTTTATGTAATTTGTTTTGATTTCATTGATATTAATAAAGACTTGTTTTGCTTTTATTACGGGGTTTATCTATTTAAGTGTTTAAATAAGATATATCATAGTTTAGAGTAAAGCTTTTTTATGGATTATGATGAGATCATAATAGTGAAACCTAAAAAGATGATAACTCTAAACTTAAATAGTTCCTCGTCGTAGGATTACTAAATGGTAATTAATAATCCGCAAAGATCGGTACATACTATGCTTGCTTCATTATGAAGGATGTTTGTTCTCATAGACATTTGTGTGGTGACACTATAGCTAGTATGTAGGTGCTTATTATAGAATAAGTTCACTGAACATGACTCGCCCAGCTGAACAACTGATGGAGTTCACTCACGTGTCAGCAGTTGTTCGCTTAGTGATAGTTGTACAAGTATCCTTAGACTTGAGGTCATCATAGTCATCTTGTGTACACTGAACTATGCTTTGGTTTAGTTCTTAGTTTCCAGGGACAATTATTAGGGCTCTTCTGGGTATATGAATTTGTACACGAAGATAGTGTATGATCAATAAAGGATCTACCCCTTCCAGTGAAGGAAGCGAATGTTCAAGGCTGATCCACTTATGCTAGTTCAGGAATCTCTGGCCAGAGTGAATGAAATTAGAAAGGAGTTTCTAATTTGCATAGAACTACGCATAGTAAATGGTAAGCAAGTGGTTGAATTAGATAGGCTTGACACGAGATCCATGCCTTGTATTTAATCGGGACATTGTAGGATAGAAGGAGTTTATTGTACGGTAACTATTCACTGACAGGTTCTTGGTATTCTAAGCAGTGAATTCATATTATCCGAATAGTCGCGATATGTTGAGAAGCATCACTCACGATGTAGAATAAATGTGATTAATTAATTAATCATATTTAATAAATTAGAGAATTTATATAAATAACGATAAAATAGTTTTATTATTATTTATTTCTACTACCGGCTTAATATTGAACCTACAGGGTCACACCATAAAAAGAGAATGATTTAATGGTGGAGAAATTAATTAATAATGGCTAATAATTATTTATTTATGAAATAAATAATTAATTGGCAAATTTAATAATTGATTAAATGATATTTAATTGATTATAAATTAATTAAGAAAAGTTCTTAATATTATTAATTAAAGGATTTAATTTTTGGAAATTAAATCGAGAAAGAGAATTATTTCTAAAGTGTTTAGAAAAAGGATTAATGATTAAAAGGTGTTTTAATTATTAATGAGAATAATAAATGGGATAATAATAATAATAATATTTATGGGAAAATTTCAGCTGAAAATTTTGCCTATAAATACACTATTATAGACCCTATTTTATTCTAACCCATATCAAACCCGAAAACCCAAAAAGTTTGGAAAACCCAATTCTTTCCACCTCCTTCCTCCTCCTTAACATCGTTTTTCTTGGTGGATACCGGTGGAGTGCTTCACACTTGAGGAGCAACTGCTAAGGATCTCTGATCGTTGTCTCCGAATTATTTTTAAAGGTTAGATTCGATTCCTCGAATTTTTATTCACGATTTATATGCTTTTATTTGGATTTTGTATGTGTAAAAGTGTTTTGCCACGCCCCGCTGCGTTTTAAAATCCAACAATGGTATCAGAGCATAGATTGTATGCATATAGATCTGTGGTAAAAATTTCAGAATTTTATGTGCTTATATGAATTAATTATGATTTTTTCAAGTTATATCATGGATTAATTTTGTCTGATGAGAAATCGTTTCTCATAATAATTTTGAATGTTGATCTGGGTTCTACAAGTGTTGTAGACCGTCTGGGTATTTTTTTCATAATTTTATGATGTATAGATTTTTTATTTTGAATTTTTGAAGTTTTTACAATTAAATTCGTAATTTAATAAGTATAAATATATGTATATATAGTATATATATATATATATTTGTGTTATGCATATGCATCTACTGTACGAAAAAGATTACATCAGCCTGCTGTCTGCTGTGTTGCACGGAAAGAGAAAAGGACAGGCACGCTGCTCGAGAAAGTGACGGCTGCGGCAGAAAAATTAAAAAAAAATAAAAAAATAGGTGTGTAACGCATTCCGGAAATGCGTTACACACATGTGGCGCATTCACGGAATGCGTTACACCCTTGTAACGCATCACCGAAATGTGTTACAGGGCTTGTAACGCGTTCCTGTAATGCGTTACATCCCGACTGTTTACATTAAAATTGATTTTCTGGGAGTTTCGTAACTCCGTTTTAGGCGTGCAATATATCGTTGGATTCGTTTTTCCGAGACGGATCTAATGGAGTGATAAATTTTAGTTTATATAAAAGTTTTGAACTGTTTATATTTCCATGAAGTGTTTTAAAGCTGTTTTTGATTGTTTTAATTGATTTTAAATACTTCATGTGATACATAGAGATGTATAATGCTTAGACTAATGTGCTAGATGATGTAACATGCCTACCTTGATGTTTATTCATGTTGATATATGTGATATATGCCTAGTTTATCATGCGATGATAGATTTAGGTGAACTTAAATAAACATAAGGCGTTTGTTAGACAACCTAGTATAGTGAAATTGTTTCATAACCTTAATAACAATATTATGAATACAATCATGAGATTCTTGTGTTTGTGAAACACGTAATTGAATATGAATTTTCGATATGAGAGAAAGGATGATTCTGTCAACAACAGATTTCTATCTGTAAGAAAGGGTTATTAAGTGACGCCTCTTGACAATGCTCCACCCGATCTGGGAATCATCTGATTATTGATTATTGATTTGAAATATTTAATTTAAAAGGAAGAATCTCTTTATAATATGATTATGATTGTAACGTAATATAATCCCTCTAAAATTAAATAATATCAAGTAGTAATTGGCCAATGATACAACGGGCTTGTGTCGGTCATAGCCTTCCAACATTATAGAAAAGTAGTTCTTATTTTTGAATCATTGTCGTTCGTGCTACAGCCGAGGGCTTTGATTTCGAAATAAGAAATACTTGTCTATTACATAGAGATGTGTACATTGATTAAGAATCTAAAGGTCGGTACGTGCTACAGCCGTGGGCCTTTGGGGACTGATTCAACTGTACGGAATGCTGGGTTAGACTTGACTTAGAATATTGAGTTTGTCGTGCTACAGCCGAGACTCAATTATTCAAGAGGCTAAAGTTTGATTAGGGAATAACATGAGATGTAATTGACAAGAGTTGTCTGCCTATTGAACATTACATGTCGGTTCGTGCTACAGCCGGGGTCGTGTAATGGAATGTAGGATCCCTATTCCCACTAGCATTATGAATGCTTAATTTTTCACGTGGGGGGTTGAATAAATTAGGAAAACTAGTGGGAGCCACTTATGAATAAAGACTCGATTCATATAGTGTTTTGAAATGAAATTGAATATTTGCTAAGTGTTGTTATGTGTTTATCATTTACAGATTTACTTTGTACGTTATGTCTTCTACACTATCACTCAGGAGCATACTAGATGCTCACAAATTGACTGGTCCTAATTATGCTGACTGGCTTCGAAACATGAGAATTGTTCTCAGGATTGAGAAGCTGGAATACATGATTGACTCACCTAAGCCTACTGAACCTACTAGTGATGCACATAATGATGAACATGTTGTGTATCGTAGGTGGATAGATGATGCAAATGTTGCTCAATGCATCATGCTAGCTTCCATGAACATTGAGCTACAGAAGCAACATGAGCATATGGATGCTCACACTATCCTCATGCATCTACAAGAGTTGTATGATGTGGCAGGGAGGACAGCTCGATATGAGATATCGAAGGAGCTGTTCGGTTGTAGGATGTCTGAGGGATCATCTGTGAATGACCATGTACTTAAGATGATCAATTTGATTGAACGTCTTGGATAACTTGGTTTTGCCATGGATGGGGAGCTGAGCCAAGACTTGGTCTTGCAATCGCTTCCGAGTTCGTTCTCGCAGTTTGTTGTGAACTTTCACATGAATAAGTTGGATGTCAGCCTTCCTGAACTCCACAACATGTTGAAGACTGCGGAATCGAATTTTCCCCCTAAGAAGAGTTCTGTTCTTCTAATTGGTGAAGGTTCCAATCCTAAGAAAAAGAAGAGGAACTCTTCTAAGAAGAAGAAAGTAGGTGAGAAAATGCCGGTTCCACCAAAAGCTGAAGACCCCAAGAGCAAAGTTGTTTGCTTTCACTGTAACAAGGTGGGGCACTGGAAGAGGAACTGCAAGGTTTACCTTGCAGAATTGAAGAAGAAGGGTAGGGAGACTACCGCTTCTGATTCAGGTATGTTCATGATAGAAGTGAATATGTCATTTCTACTTGGGTATTAGATACCGCCTATGGTTCTCATATCTGCAATTTATTGCATGGACCAAGGAGAAGTAGGACTCTTGAGGAAGAGGAGGTGATTCTACTGATGGAAATGGAGCAAGAGTTGCTGCTGAAGATGTAGAATCATTTCATTTACATAAGCCTACGGGCAAGACTATTGTTTTAAATAATTGTTATTTTGTTCCCTCGATTGTGAGGAATATTATTCCCAAGTTAGACTTGGCTGGATTTTCATTTATTATTGAGAATAATGAATGTTCTATTCTTCGAGATAATATTCTTTATGGACGTGGTACTTTAAATAATGGTCTGTATAAATGTGAAATAATTTACTTCAGATTGAACAAACTAATAAAAGAAAAGGGATGATGAAAATCTCACTTTATTGTGGCACTGCAGTCTCCATTTAGTAGACATGGAGAGAGGGCTGCAAATTTGCTAGGAATGGTACACACAGAAAGATGTGGACCAGTGTCTACGCATGCCATGGGTGGATTTTCATACTTCATTACTTTCATAGATGATAGATCTAGATTCTGATATGTGTTTGATGAAACACAAGTCTGAGGCCTTTGAAAAGTTCAAAGAGTATAAGTATGAAGTGGAGAAACAAATCAAACAGAGTATTATAATTCTTTGATTAGATCGAGGTGGTGAATACTTTAATGGAGTGTTTCTAGATTATCTCAAAGTAAATGGTATAGTCTCCCAGTGGACTCCTCCAGATTGGTATCTGAAAGGAGAAATCGAACTTTGTTAGACATAGGTCGGTCCATGATGAGCTATGCAAATCTTCCAGTATTCCTATGGGGTTATGCATTGGAAACCTCAGCATATTTACTGAATAAGGTGCCTTCCAAAATCTGTTCCTCAAACTTCGTATGAGATATGGAAAGAAAGGAAACCGAGTCTTAAATATGTTAAGATTTGGGGATGTCCAGCTTATGTCAAGAAAGTTGACCCAGATAAGCTGGAATATCGATCCGGAAAATGTAGTTTTGTGGGATATCCTAAAGAGACTTTAGGGTATTACTTTTGCACCGATCATCGGGTGTTTGTCTCCAGACATGCTACCTTCTTGGAAAAGGAGTTTATCCTTGAAGGAAACAGTGGGAGCAAAATTGAACTTGATGAAGTTCAAGAAGCACAAACTACTACGGATCAAGTGGAAACACCTGTTCTGACTGAACAACCTTTTGTGGAACAGCCCATTCATAGATCAGGGAGAGTGTCTCGCCAACCTGAGAGGTATTATGGCCTTGTCATTGAGAATGACAATGAGTTGTCGATCATTGATGATGACGACCCTGTGACCTATAATGAGGCTATGAGTAGTGTTGACTCGGAGAAATGGTATAGTGCCATGAAATCCGGAAAGAAATCTATGTATACGGTATACAAAAGATAGATTATAGCAGATGGCCAGGTGGAGACCTATAAGGCCATGCTTGTGGCAAAAGAATTCAAACAAAGGCAATGAATTGACTTTGATGAAACCTTTTACCTGTAGCCCTGTTAAAATCAGTTCGGATTTTGCTTGCGATTGCTGCTTACTACGACTATGAGATCTGGCAATTAGCCAGATGGTTTTCTTTCCAAGAGAAATGAAAACCTAGTGTGTAAGCTACTGCGAACCATATGTGGTTTAAAGCAAGCTTCTCGAAAGATGGAACATTCGTTTTGATGAGACAATCAAAGAGTTTGGTTTTATCAAAAACGTAGATGAACCATGCGTTTACAAAAGGTTTAGTGGGAGCGCGGTAACATTTCTTGTATTGTATTGAATTAGAGTTGACACACATAACAACATAGCAGACCCACTCACAAAGCTACTTTCTGAAAGTCACTTTGATCGTCATAAAGACAAGATGGGTATTAGATACCAGAGTGATTGGCTTTAGTACAAGTGGAAATTGGCTTTAGTACAAGTGGAAAGGAATATGTCCTAAGTCCAATCATGTATTAGGATTTAGGAATAACTTTTATGTAATTTGTTTTGATTTCATTGATATTAATAAAGACTTGTTTTGCTTTTATTACGGGCTTTATCTATTTAAGTATTTAAATAAGATATACCATAGTTTAGAGTAAAGCTTTTTTATGGATTATAATGAGATCATAATAGTGAGACCTAAAAAGATGATAACTCTAAACTTAAATAGTTCCTGGTCGTAGGATTACTAACTGGTAATTAATAATCCGCAAAGATCGGTACATACTATGCTTGCTTCATTATGAAGGATGTCTGTTCTCATAGACATTTGTGTGGTGACACTATAGCTAGTATGTAGGTGCTTATTATAGAATAAGTTCACTGAACATGACTCGCCCAGCTGAACAACTGATGGAGTTCACTCACGTGTCAGCAGTTGTTCGCATAGTGATAGTTGTACAAGTATCCTTAGACTTGAGGTCATCATAGTCATCTTGTGTACACTGAACTATGCTTTGGTTTAGTTCTTAGTTTCCAGGGACAATTATTAGGGCTCTTCTGGGTATATGAATTTGTACACGAAGATAGTGTATGATCAATAAAGGATCTACCCCTTCCAGTGAAAGAAGCGAATGTTCAAGGCTGATCGACTTATGCTAGTTCAGGAATCTCTGGCCAGAGTGAATGAAATTAGAAAGGAGTTTCTAATTTGCATAGAACTACGCATAGTAAATGGTAAGCAAGTGATTGAATTAGATAGGCTTGACACGAGATCCATGCCTTGTATTTAATCGGGATATTGTAGGATAGAAGGAGTTTATTGTACGGTAACTATTCACTGACAGGTTCTTGGTATTCTAAGCAGTGAATTCATATTATCCGAATAGTCGCGATATGTTGAGAAGCATCACTCATGATGTAGAATAAATGTGATTAATTAATTAATCATATTTAATAAATTAGAGAATTTATATAAATAATGATAAAATAGTTTTATTATTATTTATTTCTACTACCGGCTTAATATTGAACCTACATGGTCACACCATAAAAAGAGAATGATTTAATGGTGGAGGAATTAATTAATAATGGCTAATAATTATTTATTTATGAAATAAATAATTAATTGGAAAATTTAATAATTGATTAAATGAGATTTAATTGATTATAAATTAATTAAGAAAAATTCTTAATATTATTAATTAAAGGATTTAATTTTTGGAAATTAAATCGAGAGAGAGAATTATTTCTAAAGTGTTTAGAAAAATGATTAATGATTAAAAGGTGTTTTAATTATTAATGAGAATAATAAATGAGATAATAATAATAATAATATTTATGGGAAAATTTCAGCTGAAAATTTTTGCCTATAAATAGACTATTATAGACCCTATTTTATTCTAACCCACATCAAACCCGAAAACCCAAAAAGTTTGGAAAACCCAATTCTCTCCACCTCCTTCCTCCTCCTTAACATCGTTTTCTTGGTGGATACCGGTGGAGTGCTTCACACTTGAGGAGCAACTGCTAAGGATCTCTGAACGTTGTCTCCGAATTATTTTTAAAGGTTAGATTCGATCCCTCGAATTTTTATTCACGATTTATATGCTTTTATTTGGATTTTGTATGTGTAAAAGTGTTTTGCCACGCTCCGCTGCGTTTTAAAATCCAACAACAACTACGTATATTCAAACTTATACTATTCACTATATTTAACTTTTTTAATTTACGGGATTTGATACAATATATTTAAAATTATTTATCTGCTATAGAATTTCATCCTAATTTTAAGTTCAAGTCACTAAAAATACATATTAAAGTGATACTATTAATTACATTTATAAAATTTTATTTTTTAAATATTAATATTTTAGTCTTGTTCATAACTCAATAAATGAATATTCGATAAACGATAATTTTATTAAATAAATAATTTTTTCCGATCCCAATAATCGATTCCAACATAAACGATTGTTCAAATTAGTGTGCTCCATTGATTCTTCTGCTCAATTACTGATTTGCTGTCCACGCTGCATATGCTCTTAGAGGGCTGAGTGTAGAGATGCACAAAAGGCCCACCGGGCAGGGTTTTGACCGGGTTTTAAAAATCCCGGGCTTTGACCGGGCCGGATTTTTCGAGTTTTGACCGGGTCGGGCCGGGCTTTCCGGAAATGTCAGAGCCCGTTTGGGCCCTCGAGGCGGGCCTAACCGGGCTTTTTTCAGGTCGGATCAGATCGGGCCGGACTTTTTTCTAATTTAAAATCGGATCGAGTATTATTAGTGATTCCGAAGAATACATGTGTTATCGACTAGATCATCGTAAAAATGTATTAGTTTACATGGAATATTTTATGAAAACATTACTTCGTTGAAAATATTTAAATTCGGCAAAAAATAAACTTGTTTATAGAATAATATATTTTATCATTGTTATGATAACAATGATATCATTATTATGATAACAATGATATCCAAATATTTATAACAATGATATCCAAATATATATAGTGTACTTATTATATATTCTTTCATTATTTATGCAACAAAATATAAATAATATTATTAATCACAAATATGTAAATATATATGTGTTTAAAGTATTATTTATATTTATAGTAAATGTGAATTTATAAATATATAAGCAAATATATTAGAATAATTATATTATAATCGGGTTTTTTCGGGCTTTTAAACGGGCCGGGCCGGGCCGAAGCCCGGGTTTTTAACCGGGCCGGGCCTTGCCTAAAAATATAGGGCCCGTCGAGGTCCGAAGCCCGGGCCGGGACCGGACCGGACTTTGACCGGGCCGAGCTTGACCGGGTTTTGACCGGATCGGGCCGGACAGGTTTTCGGGTCCGTGCTTGTTATGCTCTAGCTGAGTGTACGTAAGAAAGTAAGTAGCAGGATTGTTCAAAGACTCGGCTAACAAAACAGAATGGACGAAAGTTGTTGAATTACGTAAAGCATGACGATAGGTGGCTGATGCGTGGCGGAGTACCCCGGACATGCAAGTTGCACTTTTTAGCTTAGATTTTCTGTAATACAAATTTCAAAAAATTTCATTAAAAAATTCTTTTATATCAGTTTTTGAAAAATTAAACCAAACTATATACATATTCTGCTCCTGACGTTGATCCGACAACGATAAGAGCATCCGACAAAGATAAGAGCATCTATATCTATATATCTATATCTTAATAATAATAATAATATATAAAAGAAAATCCTTGAGAGCTGTATGATCGATAAAATCATATTTATCTTTTTTTTCTAGAGCTTCACTAATAATATAAATTACATATTCTAAGTAGGAAAGATATTTGAATTCGAACTTTTATAGAATTCGAATTTAAATTTGTAGAAATAAAAGTTCGAATTTATGTCAAAAACAACTTCAAGCCTCTATATATACCTTCGTTCTATTAAAATTGTAGACAATAGAATCTGTGAGAGCTTTTTTATTTAATCTCAAGCCTCGTTATAACTTCAAACCTCTTTATTTAATCTCTTTTTGATGATAGCTATTCCCAATTTTTTAAATTAGTTTAGCCTCATCTTGTGAGAGTGTGGCGTAATTTTTATATGTTTTGATTGATGTGATTTAATCTCGGGATATTAAATATTAGGGAAGTGTGGCATAAAAGAGAAAGAAGATGAATATAATTTGCGATTGGGCTCAATTTGATGCATGGTGACTTTAGTTTGATTTAGAAAGAATAGCCAAATATTTTTTGCCTCAATTAGCCACAATTATTCGCTAAATTATCTTTGACAAACTTATCAATCATCAATATATATATCTTTTATCTTATCCTAATATATATATATAATATTTTTTTATTTATATAAAGGAAAATTCTTGAAAACTCTAAAATCGTTCTAATTATATTTAACTATCTTTATAACGTTACGGTTAAAATTAAAAGAATATCAATTAACTTCCCTCTATAACTCGGTTTGTCATACCTAATCTTTCTTAGAAAGGAAAATAAGAATTCTTTTAAATCAGAATTATAATTTAGAAATTCTTCTAATCTATATCAAAAAACATGTCGAAAGAAAATTCTCAAATTTTCATATTTTGCTTTCATTAAATTCCATATTTTTTCCGTACTTTTTTTCTCGAGGAACTTTTTCTCAATTGATCAAATCACGTATTGAATTATTTCGAATTGTTTATAATTTAGAAGTCAATCATATTTATAACTTGTTTACTCGAATTATTTTGAATTAATATGGAAGATAATACATATTTAGAAATCAATCCTATTTAGTATATGTTCATTCGAATCATTTCGAATTAATAAGAAATATAATAAATATTTAGAATTCAATCGTATTTTGAATATATTTAAACAATTTTTACATTTTTTTCTCAAATAACTTAAATCGTAATTTCCTATTTAAATTTGAAGTTCACCAAAAAATTGCCTAAAAAATTGGAACTTCCTTATTTATGTCATATATTTTAGAAAATAAAATCAAAGTGCAGGTAGAAGTAGAAATAAAATTCAAGTTTATATATAGTATAAAATTTACTTATTTAGGTTCTATATTTTAGAAAATAAAATCTAAGTTCATGTTGAAGTAGAAATAAAATTCAAACTTATATAAAAGTAGAATTTTATTAAAATTCTATTCGAAACTTATAATAATTAAATTTATTTCAACTAATTCAAAATAGAAAAGAAAAAAAATTGCTACTAACATCTTCGAAATGGAAAAACTTATAATAATTAAAACTTATTTTAACTTATTCGAAATAAAAAAGAAAAATAAGTTAATAGTAACATATTCGAAATATAAAGGAATAATAAATTAAAACAATTATTTATAAATGAAGATTCTTCAAAAATGATGATATTTAAACAATTCCCTACATACAAACAGTCAGGAAGGACCCATGACCATGAAGTTAAAAGAAGTCGATGGACCTTCAACGTACAAATCTTTAATGTTGTTTATCGTAAGTTTTTTTTTTAATTTTGAAGGTCGTCGCCTATCAAGTGTAAACTCCTAAATTTCAGGTAAGGCTATAATTATTAAAATTTATTTTAATTTATTAAAATAAAAAATTGCTACTGACATATTCGAAATGAGAAATACTTATAATAATTGAAAGTTATTTTATTTATTCGAAATATAAAAGAAAACTAAGTTGCTACTAACATATTCAAAATAGAAAATAAAAATAAATTTCAACAATTATATATAAATGATTTTTTTTCAAATATGATAGTTATGAAAGACCCATGATCATGAGAGTTAAAGGGGCCTATAGACCCTTGATGTACAAATCTTTAAAATTGTGTATCATAACCCTATTTTTTAATTTTATGCATGCAAAGAGTTATGAAAGATCCATGATCATCAGAGTTAAAGGGGACGATAGACCCTCGATGTACAAATCTTTAAAATCGTTTATCGTAACCCTATTTCTTTATTTAATTTTACAGGACGTTGGCTTTTGAGTGTGTATAAAGATATCCAATACAATATTCTTTATTTGTAAAGTTCTACATCTGTTTATTTCTTCAATATTTAAATACTTTTTGTCTATATTATATTAATTTTTTATTAGTATTATATTTGACGGGAGTACGGCACAAAATAAATTTTATTTAAATTATAATATTATTTTTATTAGTATTATGTTTGACGGGAGGGCAGATCAAACTAAATCTTATCTAAATTTAAATAATTTTTTAATTACTATTTTGTTTGACGGGAATGTGGCACAAACTAAATTTTATCTAAATTTTAATAATTTTTTGATTAGAATTGTGTTTGACGTGAGGGCGGCTCAAACTAATTTTTATCTAAATCATAATAAATTTTTAATAGTATTGTTTGACGGGAGAGCGGATCAAAATAATTTTTATTTAAATTGTAATATTAATTAATATTAGAATTTATCTAATTAATCTTTTTTTATTACAACAGGCGTTGGTCTAACAAAAACTCATAATTAGTACAATTATTATCGACTTATGAAGACGTGATATAAACTGGTATCACAAAGAAAAATGTATATACGCCATTTTGTTATGTTATATATATTATAACATATGTCGGCTTAACAAAGCGTGACACAAAATGGGCAATAATTATTTATATTTTTTTAAAATAATTTTCTTACTAATTTTTTTTAAAAAAATTAGGTCCGCTGCGCAGCACGGCTTTATCGACTAGTATCTATCTAAAGTAAAATCTCAAGAGATTCATAGAATGATGATGTGGCATGCCCCAAGCTCTTGATTTTGCTTTTTCTAATTTTTTAAGGCTATCCACCAAATAACATGTATGTATGTAAAATACGGGAAACTGCCGTTCTAATAACTAACAAGAAATTCAAAAGGCAGGTTAATTTATTTAGTAATATTCTGTAAGTTCAAACTTTTGGCCTCCCTCTGTTATAAGTGCTCCCACCTAGGGGTGTAAACGAGTCAAATAGTTCGTGAGCGGCTCGAACTCGATTCGTTAAATATTCGAATTCAATTCGGTACAAGTCGAGCCGAACCCGAACTCGAATAGTTTGAATAGTACACCGAGCCAAGCCCGAGCTTTGAAGTGTTCGGTTCGTAAGGCTCGCGAGCCTAATCAAGCTTTACCTTATTTAATATTATATATATATATATGTTAATATATTTTAATGAATTATAAATTTATATGATGATTTTTAGAATATTAAATGCTTTAGTATTAAAAACCTAACCTAATATTAGTTTAACTTTAATCCTTTCGCTTCACCTACCAACACAACTTGGAAATCAGATCGTCACTACTCACCGGCACCACTACTCACTTCACTACCGTCCTTTGCAAGCCAAATCCCTTTACCAATTACAGAGGTAAGAGAATAGAGTACTTCTCTATTCTTGTAATTTTTAGTTTCTATTTCGTAAGGACGCCCGGTATGTATGTTGACCTTTATTTGACTATATCATTTGATTTAAGGATTGAATATTTGTCACAACATCACTCATTATATACTTATGATATTCGTAACTGGTCTGTTATTATATATAATTTTGTAATTGGAAGAGTTTGATGATGAATAAGATACGAACTCTGATTAATATATGCAAGTATTGTATCAACTTTTGTATTTTAACTTTCAGTAATGAGCATTCTGTTTGTTCTGACTTCTTTATTAATGTGTGTGTTTAATTTCATATGTGGTGGTTGTATGTGGCATGAAAAGCTTTTTTTTTATTTACAATTCCACTACTACAATAATAGACTCTAACAAGAATCTAGATATAACTTGGAGAAGGCCAGGAAACAATCAAAAAATGCTCTGAGTTCTGAGCTGATAGAATAGATATTTGCTTTACCAACCTGGTCAGTATTCTATGCGCCCAGATAGTGTTAGTATAGGTAATGAACCTAAGAGTTTCATATGATTTAAGTAAACCGTACTTCCTAATAAAATGCAGAATATAAAGATTTGAGTTATAGATTTAAGTAAACTCTTCATCTTGATTCAAAATCACATTATTTAATTCCTTTTTAAGTTAAAGTTCAACACTTCATTTTGTTTATAAATACCTTTTTTGACATGATATCCTAGCAAATAAATTCAACTTTCCGCACTTCACTTTTCCTAGAATGTCTTGTTATTTTTTTTGGTATCACTTTAATTCTTATATTCTATTATTTTTTTATATTACTTTTTCTTGGCCAGCATGTCATCTTCACAGCAACTACATTCTTCCGATAATGGTATTGTCCATGGTGCTAGTACAAATACCAATCCTCTAGATGATGTCAACAATGAGAATTAGGATAAAAGACATACTAATAATGAAGAAGGTGATGAATGTGAAGAAAATTCTAAGTTTCAAAAGAAAAATAGACCAAAAACTTCTATTGTGTGGAATGATATAAAGGAAATCACCCTTCGAGATGGAACTAAAAAAGGTGAATGCATACACTGCAAAACAAAGCTCGTAATTCTTGAAAGTAAGGCTACCAGTCACATGTCAAGACATTTAAAAGCTTGTGCACAAAAATAGCTTTATATGAAGTAGCAACAAAGAATCAATTTCCAACCATCTTTCTGTGAAGCGACAATGGTGTCTCCTGCCCTTGTGGATGGAAAATTTGATATGGCCAAGATGAGAAAAGTTGCTGCCAATTGGGTGTTGATGCATGAGAATCCATTTACAATTATAGAGGAAGAAGGATTTAATATTATGCAAAAAAACTGGAATGCCCGAGTGGGAAAAAATTTCTCGTAATACACTCAAGAATGATTGCATATCAGTTTACGAATTGGAAAAAAAGAAGTTGAATGCGACATTAAAGAATGTGAATAAGATTAGTTTGACAACAGATATGTGGAAGTCAGGCAAGCAAAAAATTGAATATATGGTCATCACTTGTCACTTTGTAGATTCTGAATGGAAATTGCAAAAACGGGTCATCAATTTTGTTCACCTACCTCCTCTCCGTGGAATTGATATTGCTGATGGTATATATAAATGTTTAAAAGAGTAGGGGATCGAGAATAAGGTTTACTATATTTCAGTTGACAATGCTGCAAAAAATGATGTGGCTTTAAGAAATTTGAAGGATACTTTCTCCGGAAATAAAAAGTTACTTTATGAGATAAATTATTTCATGTTCGATGTACAACACATATACTAAATCTTATACTGCAGGATGAGATTGCAAAAATCAAGAATGTCATCCAAGACATTCGTGAAAGTGTGAGTTTCCTTAATCAATCTGAAGGACGACTTATATTATTTTCAGAAATCTGAAGGACGACTTATATCCAAGACATTCGTGAAAGTGTGAGTTTCCTCATAGGAAGCTTTTTCTCGATTGCAAAAACAGGTGGAATTCGACTTTTCAAATATTATCAACTGCAATTAAGTTCAAAGATGTCTCTCCAAGATTTCAAGATCGTGAACCTGATTACAATTGTTGTCTAAATCCTGAAGATTGGTTGAAAGTAGAGAAGGTTTGTGAGCTGTTAGAGGTGTTTAATTCAACTAGTAACATCATTTCAGGAAGTGAGTACCCGAATTCTAACTTATTTTTAAATGAAGTTTATCGGGTGAAGGTTGTATTGGATAAGAAGCATTTGGAGATCATTGATGAAGAGGACTTTATGTATAGTATGATGGAAGCTATGAAAATAAAATTTGACAAGTATTGGGGTGAAGTTAATTTATTAATGGCTATTGGTGCCATTTTGGATCCTCGATGTAAGATGAGAGTCATTGAATTTTGCTTCCCTAAAATGTATCATCCAAATGTAGCGAAAGAGAATATTGTTAAGGTTCGAGAGGCTTTATATGAGTTATATGATGAATATGTGACTGAATTTCAATCAGGCAATGGTGATCAAAGTGGCGAAGCATAAAATGGTTTGCTAAAAGAAGGTGATACTATTCAAATTTTTTCCTCGGGCTGGTCAGAATTTAGTGATTTTGTGAAAATAATTGAAACGGTTCAACCTTTGAAGTCTGATCTTGATAATTATCTAGAAGAAGGTTGTTTTATTTGCGAAGATTCACACTCTTTTGATGCTTTAGAGTGGTGGAAAGTTAATACTTTAAAGTATCGCATCTTGTCTATGATGACTCATGATATTCTTGCAATTCCTATCACAACAGTAGCCTCTGAAGCTACTTTTAGCGCAGGTGGCAGAGTTATTGATGCATATCGCGCATCACTATCCCCTGAAATAGTTTAAGTGCTTCTTTGCGGAGAAGATTGGTGTCGTAGTCTTCATAGGATTAAAAGAAAGAATAAAGTATGCTTAACTTTTAATTTTTTAGTTTAAAGTGTATAAACTGATAAATATACTTTTATTAAGCTATTATATATAATGTATTAATCACTTGTTTTCTTGTATAGGAAAAGAAACAGATCGAAATATTACTTCCCAGTCGTGTATAAGAGCTAAACAAATTTATTTTTCTCAGTTTGAATTCATTAGGTTAGTGACGTTAGTCACCTTTGATTCATTTCCTCGTTATAACATTTAGTTGTTGAATATAAATTATATGTTTGAGTAACTTTAGTTCCAGAGGGTACTATTAATAATTATATTACATCACATTATTTATAGTTTTATAAGATCTTTCTTTCATTTTCTTTAATTTTTTTGTGAAGTAATAATAATTGTATTAACCTAACAAAGAAAGATAACCAGGAGCGTAAATAAGCACATGTACAAGTTTTTTATTCATTCTAATATGTCATCTTGACTAGCAATTCCAATAGCCTGTAGAAAACAAGAATCAATTTGACATCTATGGTCCGATCCGAATTAGTGGCTTTGTCATCTCTTTTATAAGATTTTTACATGATTTGTTTACTAGCATTATGGTGTACTTGCACCATAAGTTTTAAGCTTTTTTGCTAAATCTTACACTATAATTTTCATTTGTTATGTATAGGATTTTGGCTCTGAATAAAGGACAATTATCTGCTGCTTGGACCTTGAACTTTAATTATTATAAGTTTTTGTTCATGGCTTGATGTCTACAATTATTATCAATGTTGATCTAATTTTTGGTGGTCTGATTGAAAGACAATTTTAATATTTATCAATGCAACATATGTGTATGTTTGAAATTAAAATATAAATTATCTGGAGTTGATTTTTTCCATTAACATGTTCAATCAGTTTTATTGCTTTGAAATTTAACTTGGATTACTAGGAATAAAATGTGTAATTTGAGCTTTCGAGCCGAACTCGAGCTTATCGAGTATTGAACGACTCGAGCTTCGAGCTTAAAATTTGTTTCTCGATCGAACTCGAGCCCGGGCTCGAGCCTCGAATATATATTACGAGCCGAGCTCGAGCCTGACAATGTTCGGCTTGGATCGGCTCGTTTACACCCCTACTCCCACCACTATAAAAGTAAGAAAGTGATACCTCGCTCCGCAGTCTATCCACATCTCCCTCATGTTATCAGGTTCGCATAATTTGTTATATTAAGGTTCTAAACTAGCTCTATAGCCCATGCAATGCATGGGCATGCTCTATATTGCGTTAATTGAATTTTATTTTATAATTGTAATTGCTAATGGTATATTTATGTTATTTTCCGATGGATAAATGATATATTTATTTGTGTATGTGAGCATGGGTACTTGTAGTATGATTACAATGTTGTTGCGATTATTTGTTTTAATTACAATTATTGACAGTATATGCATGTCGTTGCCCGGTAGATTGAGTACGTATTTGTTTGAATATATATGAGTTATTTTTTGGATGTGGTGATATTTGGGTTGAACGTATTCTTGAAAATTTGACTGAAACAATATATGTCAGAAGTGGTATTTCTTGTTGTCCACTGCTAATGGCTATCCATGTGGGTTGTTTTAAAAATATTTGTGGTATTTCTTGATTTCCACTGCTAAAGGTGATCTGGTCCTCTATTCAAAACACATGTCCTTTGGTCCCTTGGCACAAAGCTGTATGGCATAGACTTCAGGTTAACAGATATGCTCATCATCAGTGGCTCACTTGTCTAAATCGAATCAGTACTTTGGCTCGACTTCACAGATTTGGTCTTTCTAGTACTCAACAGTGCTTTTTCTGTATCCTTGGTAGAGAGACTACTAGTCACTTGTTTCTTCACTGTACGTATAGTAAGTGGATCTTGATGCAAATATTTAGGGTTTTTGACATCCCGGTTTCATGTCATTCTTGGGTTGAATTCCTGGTTAGCTTAACTGAGCTGGAGGATAAGCAGAAAGGAACCATTGCTCTCTGCTATGCACAAGTTTATTGCTATCACATTCGGAGGGAAAGGAATGCAAGGGCGCATGATAAGGGTATCTTTGGCCCATCAAAGCTCCTGCAAGGGATTGTCCTTGATGTCAAAGCTAGACTTAGTGCTTCTGGTTGGTATAGTTTTGTTATCTGTAATAGGCCTGATTTAGACAATTTTGTTCGCTTGTAGTTGCTGCTGTTAGGTTGTTTTTGTTACTTTCTATCTCCAATCTCTCCCAGAGATTTGCTATAGATAGTCTTTTATATGGCCTGTCATAGATCATAGGGTGAATCCCTTGTATATTCTTCTCTTTTCTTTATAAAAAACGCAATTTAGCAAAAATAAAAGGTGATCCATAAGGGTTACTGTATAAGTGTTTGTGCTTAATTTAGAATACTGCAAAAAATAGTAGTTTGTACATTTATAATTTTATTTTTGATTGTTATTTGAATATTTATTCTTGACCTCAATAATTTTTCACATCTCTCATTCTATATGAACAAATATATAGTTTTGAACATGTTAGGCTTCTTCTGGTTTCATTTGATACAAAAACATTACTAAGATTATCTGCTTCAGTTGCTGTCATTCTTTCAGGTTGTGACGTGTAAGGTCGCAACTAAACATCAATATAAACCAACACGATCATATATTTAATGAAGGTATGTGTGTCTGTATTCATTTTCTACCATACATTTCAAAGCAAATAACACGTCAGAAATAGAATGGTATATAACTCACTTTGGACGATTAAAGAGAATAATAACAAGAAATCTTGGAGGTCGATTACTTATACATAACACAATCCTTAGCCAGTGTGATACACGGGGATTCTCTAAACATGTATAAAATTTTGATTTGTTCATAATAATTCAATTTGTTAGTATGTAAAATATGTGATTAAAAATATTTTATGTATTTGATGTGTTAAAAATGTGATTGATTAGTGATACAACACTTAGTGTCAATACAAGTTTGAATTGTACTTACACACACACACACATACATATATATATATATATATATATATGAAAGTTCCTTAATCTTTGTCTAAATTCAGATTTATTTGTACCATAAAAATTTGATAGTTAAAGTGACAATAATATATATAATTTATCTAATTAGATGCGTAAATAGTTCAATGCACATATGTATGCTTGATATGTAATTTTTTCAGTTGACATCTAACTCATATCTTATTAATTATCAAATTTATAATATGAATACGTGAATTATAAATGTTAATATTTAGAATTTTTAATTTCACCGAAATATCAAAAAGTACTTAATTTGAATTAGTTTTATGTTTGATATGTTTCTCACGTATAAGTATTGGATGATATATTATTATGAATAATATTATTGACAAAATATATGTATATATGGACCTATTACTCAAATATAAATCTAAATCAAAATAAGTAGTTTTTGATATATATTTCAGTGATATTTAAAAATATAAATATTAATGGTGCATTAATTGAAATAATAAATGTGAAATAAATATCATTAAATTATGAACGGACATGAAAATATGTATAATTTATTGATTTTTTTAGATTATTTTGTGTGTTTATATTATAATTGCGATTAGATTATTTTTTGTGTCAAAAATGTGATTGATGAGTAAAAATTAGTAGCCCGATCGAGTATTCAATTGGAGTATTCGCTTTTAAAATGCTAGATTGGTTCGAATAAGTACATATACATGTGTGTGTATGTATGTGTATATCTATGTATATATGAATATGTATATGTGTAAACTAATCATGTAAAATTAATAAATTTTAACAAATGATTATTTAGTTAATTAAATTTTATATTTACGTTAATGTATATATAAAGTACACAATGGTGAAGCATATTAATGATGCGTCAATTAATATATATTAATTATGAGCAACAAATATTATATAAGTATTAACAGTCAACTAAGAAATATTAATTGTGAGAATAAATGTAAAATAAATATTATATAGATATTAAGTAGGGGTATAATAGTCATATAAATTAATTTACTCAACAAACTCACCTGTTGTTGTATTGTATATATATAGTATTTAATAGATTAATTATTGTTGTTGTATTGTATATATATAGTAGTTAATAGATTAATTAGTTATTAAGTACGTTTTAATAAAAAATTAGTTATTAATGCAAAGAGAATAATATATCTTATAATAATAGAGGTATTAATACAAAATAAATAGGACGAGGTTAAAATGTCTTTTTACATCTTAGGGGTATAACAGTCATTTTACTTGATTAAATTGTCTCATTGAAACGCCCAATTGCTCTATTATATA
The DNA here is from genome assembly GCF_009905375.1 of Apium graveolens. Lineage (NCBI taxonomy): Eukaryota > Viridiplantae > Streptophyta > Magnoliopsida > Apiales > Apiaceae > Apium > Apium graveolens. The sequence goes on from NC_133651.1 coordinate 92,513,653, forward strand.
TATAATATATATGTAATATTGCTATACTTCTTTTTTCCCCAAGCATGAATTAATTATATACTTAGAAGCATGTTCATAGCAATCAACAAATTAATTTATATATTTTTCAATCTTATATTTCAGGTATAGATAGGTTGATTATGAATTTGGAAGCTCAGCTCCAGAAGTATGGAAATGAGAGTTCATCTACATTAGGAGTGCCAATAAAGTGATCTAGATGAATTTCGTGTGTCTTTATAGTGTACACTTTTTGCCTTTCATGTTTCATATGATTACTATTGTTATTATGTTGAGTTATTTGAATTATTATGTAGTCGAAATTGCTATGGTTTAAATATTTATCATCATACTTTTGGCAATTGAGATCATTAATTTCATATTCTTATATCCACAGGATAATGGCTCCACATATCATATTGCACTCGAATTGAGAGTAAAATTAAAATTAAGTAATGTTTTCGAATATAGAGTCAAATTTAAATTGATCAGTTGAAAAACCTAAGAAATGAACAATACAAGATTTGGTAATACCAAAAAAGATTTCCAAGCTGCTCAATCGAATACGACCTATGTGATATGATCCATATCTTTTCAAGCTATGTTTTCTCATTTTTTAAATCTTGTGTTTTAAGCCTTTAAAATCGAGAAATTTGACACGAAAATATCAAATGAAAACTAATTCTTAACTCTTAAATCGTTCGTAAAAAGAAACTCTTAGCTCCAAAGAAAGTCCTTTTGCATGCCTTTTAAACATCCGAGACATTTACTCAGGATTTATGAAATTAAGTTCGTAACTTATTAAATTGCTATAAATAAAATATCATTTGATGAAAATGTGAAAGGATTCACCTATTTAAGTTTTGGGCTATCTTTACAAGTAATTTGGCATTATGATTGTTTTCTAAAATCCTAGTATCAAGAGTTTATTAGCCAAACTCTACTTATTATTTTAGGGTTAAGCTAAAATGAAAAAGATGGAGTAATCAGATAATATTAAAGAGTTCAACTTTTGGTCTACCAACCTGATTTTCAAAAATTATATACCTAGGACAATTTTTTCTCCATGCATCTTTATTTTGCTCTTTTATTTGAGGGCTCTTTTATAATTTTCTCTGTTGGAAAATGATGAAGGCAAGTGGGCACAAAAACTTTGTTAGTCCCTTAACAATATAGCAAGAATTATAGAAGGGGGGTTGAATGGAATTCTTTATCTTTTTCTTGAAATAAAAATGTTCAACTCGATTATAGATATGTCTGTTTTGATTAGCACAATGCGGAATATAAACTTTAATGAATCAAAACAAGAGTAATTAAAAACAAGAGTCTTTAAAAACTTTCTGGTGGATTTAAACAATTCCACCAGAGATATATATTAATATATCGAGAGAACTCTGTGTGCAGAAATGCTCTCAGCTGCTTTTACAAGATAGAACAACTAAGAACACAGGAAATGCTAAAGATAGTGCTTACAAAGATTTCTCTGTGTTTGTTTCTAAGCTAACTTAGTTTTCTTAGTTAGTTTTCTATTTGCTACTCTCTTGGTTTATATATATTACCAAGATTACAAAGTCAAAAGAACTGAATAAATATAAAATCTAACAGTCTTGATCTTTGCTGCTTTTCGTCCTCTATGACCCAGTTAATAGGCTTCCACAGTGTTTGTATCCAATCTCGACGGCTGTGTGTCAGCTTTCACTGTTCAACTGATGTTTGAATCTTGATATTATCATCCGTCGACTTTCAGATCATCCGTCGATGACTTACTTGATCATCCGCCGACTGTTATCTTGAACATTCGTTGAGAGTCATTTGATCATCCGTCGAAGCTTTGTTAAGCATCCGTTGATAGCTATTTTGGCACTTGAATTCATTTCACTTATACAGAATTACAAGACATTGCTTATATACAGTTAATCAACCTATTCTGCATATCTAGTTAAAGTCAACATGACTTATATGCTACTATAGATTCTATACAAAGGTGCATACAACACTGTGCTACAAACTTATCATTTTATAAGCTACTCACTCGATGGATAATAAATTACTCATCCGTCGGTACTCAAAATGAGTTATCCGTCGGAACTATAATTCTTATCCGTCGAGTGCTACATTATTTCACTAAGTAAAATCTACTTAGATGTTTTGTTTAGGTAATCATCAAGTGCACAACATATTCACAATAATCTCCCCCAATTTATGTCTACTGGAATTGTAGCCATAAATTAAGAGATACTTGATGATAACAAAACATCCTGAACATACATCTTTAAAAATAAGTAGATAAAACTGAAAAAGCTTCAATTTAAACAAGGTATACAAGGTTTGGCTCACAGTCAATTCAAGATGCTCCTCTAGCCTGAGCATATTTTTCTAGTTTCTTGAAGGTCTGGATCTTCTTCCAAGCTTTCTGTTGTTTTCTTCAATTTGATTCTGGAGCTGTCTGTGGAATTCTAATTCATCAGATTCTGAGAGATCTAACATTTCTTGCATTTCCAAAAGAGTCTCATTGCTAGAGATACTCAATTGGTCTTCAAGTCTGAAGAATCTTCTCACACCCTTGTCATCCATGAATTCCATCAGCCAGTAGGGCCTTAGATGCACTCTTCTCCCTGTGTATGGGATGATAAGAGTTTTGGGTAGTGCATCTTTGGCTCTAACACTCCTTAGCTCTTCAATCTTCTTCAATACTAATCTTCTTGCAGTTACATTAAACCCAAAGTTTTTCTTGAAGGATGAATAGACTTTGATCAACACAACTTGGCTTTCTTGAAGTATCCTATGAAGAGGCCACTGAATCTCCCTTCCTCCTTTGTACTTGAATACCAACCTTTCAGGTAGGTTTCTTTATGCATCAATTGCCCTTACCTCATCCAGCTCCTCCAGATAAAGGTTTAGGTCTGAAAATTACTTGATGTCACACAAGTACAAGTAGTCTTCCTTGTTGATCTTGGGTTGAGCTTTGACTACTGCCTTGGATTTGAGAGGTGACAGCTTCACTTTCTTGACTGCCCTTGATTTTGTCCTTCTTGGCTTGGTGAGAATTGGCAAGTTGAAGTCAGGAATTGGTAATTTATCCCACTCTATTGGCTCATCCTTTGGCACAATAGGCTCTCCATGTATGTTCCTGTAGGGGTCCACCACCCTTATGTCTTCAAATACCACAGAGGGCTTTGATGCTTGAGTTTCAGCTTTAGTGGATTCCATTGGAAATTGATCTTCCAATTCCTTGTTAACAATATCCAACTTTCTTTTTGTTCTTTTAGCCAATTCTTTCTTTCTTGGAGATTTCTTCTGTTCTTCAGTCTTCTTCTTTGATCCAGTAGCTTGAGTTGGTTGAGAGGGAATTTGTTGAGAAGAATTCACAGCCTGTAGCTTGGTCAAGATAGCAAACTGTTCTTTCTTTTGTTTAGACTTCTTTGCATCTAGAGCAGCTTGCCTCTTTTCCTGCTTCAATCTGGCTTTTTCTTCTTCCTTTGCTTGAGCAAATTGTGGATGTCCAGCTACCACACAAATTTCCTTCCCATTTCTGAATATCTTTGCAATTCTCTCTCTTGAGGCTGAATCAGCTGGATCTTTGTAGAGAAGAATAGATCTTGACAGAAGCTTCTTTTCATCAGGCTTGGGTGTCTCATACACAGTATCCATAGGGTTCTTCAAAGATGACTTTGGATAGTTTGCCCTTGGTTTAAGAATCATCTCAGCCTTTGTAGTCTTGATGCAGGAAGATTGTCCTTTCTCCAGATAGTTCATGCTCATCTCATTCACATTGATTGGCTTGACAAGAGAGTGATGGATTGCTGACTGATCTGGTTCCTTGACTAATTGAAACTTTCTCTGTATTTCCTTATCAATCTTTTTCCAGTTGATCAGAGTCAACTCTTCTTTATCAGCATCTTTCAAACTTGCTGCTGCTGCATTTATAAGATCTATACCATCTGCAACTGGTGGCTTGGAGATAGTAATTGAAGGTACAATTACTTTGCTGATTTGAACTACAATGTTCTCCCCCTTAGTTGGTCCTTTCTCCCCCTTACTTGATTCTCTCTCCCCCTTTTTGTTATCATCAAGTGAAGGAGTTAGGCCTTGTGCTTTAGCCAGTTGCATGAGAAGATTTGTCTGAGTCTGTTGATTTTGAAGAAGTATGGCCACTGAATTCTAAATAATTTGAACTCTGGTCTCCAGCTTGGCTATCTTCTTTTCAGAATCTGATTCTCTTCTCAACCTTTGTAATAAATCATGCATGATACCATATGGCATTAGTGAATCCAGTTTCTCAGAGTTGTATGTCTTTAAGTCAGCTATCTCCTTTTTCAATTCATCCACACTGATATTCTGTCCGGAGTGTTGGATCTTCATTAAGTGCAAGGAGTCTAGATGAGCTTTAAGAATAGCCTTGGTACCTGCATCTGAAACTTCCTGAAGGGCTTGCTGAATAGCTGTTACTTGTCTTACCAAGGACACCTCAAATTGTCCTGGTGTAAAGTCCTTTGCCCATGCCCATTCAGGTAAACTTAAAGTAGAACTTTGGCCTTCAGCTCCCCCTATGTTCATGCTTCTATTCAAAGAACTAGAGTCATCATCATCAGAATTTACTCCAAATTCTTCAGATGGCTCTCCAGCTCGAGGAGGCATCCTGTTGACAACAACTTTATCTCTTTGAAGAGATTCTGTGGTGTGCACTAAGTGTAAAGTCTGCTCTGCCTCCACATTGCCCTGAGCAGCCAACAGTTGATAGGCTGAAACAGGGTGAGTAAAAGTGTCAGCGTCCAAGGAAATGTTATCAATTACAGCTTTGTAATGTTGCTGAAATTGTCTTTCCTTTTCAGCATCATCCACAATCATTGACTCACTAGCAATGGCTGGCTCCATCCTTATTGCTCCAGTACCTGCTTTTCTCTCATGTTCTCTCTTTTGTTGCATCAGGGTCTCACCCTGGCTCCCCACCCTCACACCCTCACCTTCACCTACTAAGGTGGGACTCCTCTCACTCGCTTTTGCCAATCCTGAATGAATGGATTGCTGAGATTCACTCTTTTCCTCTCCTTTTGCCTGGGAGCAACCCAGCCTCTCACTCAATACACTCTCCTCTCTCAGTCCTAAGAGTGATTGTATTACCACCAAATCTTCTGCACTAGAAATTATTGAAGTTTGAAGTTGTGCAGAGACACTCGACGGATAAATGATATCCGTCGGGTGAGTGGTAAAGCTATCCGACGGATAACTGCTGTTAAGCTTATCCGTCGGGATACAATCACTACTCGACGGATGAGCAATATCCATCGAGAGAGTAGAAATGAATGAGGTGGGAAGAGAAACTATTGTTGACTCTGTGTTGATTGAAGTTATTTGAGGCACATATGTCACAATAGAATCAGAAAGAATTGACAAGTGAGCCAACAAATCATCTAAAAGATGATGCTCACTTGCACTAGATTTTGGCTTCCCCAACAGAGTTAAAGAAAGGGAATCAGGAATTGAAGTGTTTATCATGTCCACTTCCAGTGAGTTAGTTGGTGAGTATTGTGTTTCTGTGGCTTCTATTATGAGAGATTTTGGCTGTGACTCCACATTTATTGGAGCCACATCAATCTGAATTTGAGAAGGTGCAGGGACTGTATCTTTAGCACTAGTTTGCACTAAGTGTGTGCCCTGTGCATCCCCAGTTGTTTTGGATTTCTTCTTTCTAGTGTAAGTTTGGTGTGAGCTTGTGTCCCTAACCCTCTTGGCCTGTGCTCTTGGATGAGAGCTTTGTTCAATAGCCACATCCTTTTGGGAGAATGCAGCTAGAAGTGAGCTTTTGTCCTTTTTAAGCACTACAGTTTGTTGGGAAACTGCAGTGTGGCTAGGCTGGGATTCACTCAACTCTCTAACCTTATCCTTGGGGTTTCTTTGATGTTCACCCCTTCCCTCACCTATCTTACCCTCCTTCACACTCCCCTCTTTGGCTTTAGTAGATTTTTTAACTGGTACCTTTTGAGAGATACCAGAGGGGGTTTTCTTTGATTTGGATTTAAGAATTGCAGTTGTTTTGGCAGCTTTGGTAGGCAACTATTTGGTCATTGTCACAGTTTCCATAGCTATGCCTGAAGTCAAAGAAATAGAAGGGATTGGAATAGTTGAGAGTGTAGATGAACTTACCTCACTTACCTGAGGTGCCATCATTACAGGAAAATAGAACATTGGCACATCCTTGTGATGGTTGGCTCTGTTCAGATCTGCAATGATTCTTCTCTCTTGAACCCAACATGCTAATTTGTTGGTTGGGTTCTCAAGTACAATCTCTTCACAAAGATGGTTAGCCAAAAGCATAAAAAATCTAGCATAGTAAATATTCTTTCCTCTTTTGGCTAAGTCACCTAGTTTGTAACCTAACTCATACACAACCAGATCACTTAAGTTGTAATATTTGTCTGTAACTAGCATGTATAGCATGTTAAGCATGGAAATGTTTACAGAATCAAAATTACTGATTTTTCCAGAAAAGACCTTAGTTACTACATCACACAAGTAACTCCATTCCTTCCTAAGACCTAGTCTTCTAATTTCACTTAGTTTTGCAGTAGGAAGTGCATAATGAATGGAATTTAGCATATTGACAATATCAGTGTCAGTGTGTGGTGCAGTAACATTGTCATCAGGAATCTTGAAATATGCTTTTATGACATCACTATTGATACATAAAACATTACCTTTGATGGTCAGAGTGATGGTTTTGTCAGTAGAGTTGTAGATTGCTGTTGTCCACATCTCCTCAACAACTTCACAATAAATTGTGGGTGATTTCAACATAGAAAAACTTAACTTGCAGTTCTTCACGAAGTCCATCATCTTATGATAGTCTTCAGATTGCTGAATCCCCTTATTGACCAAGGCAGTGAAGTTGTTCTTCTCATAGATGAACCCAGTCTGTGACATGATCTTTACTACGGGTGCCATTGTTAGGGAAGAAAAGCTTGAGGAGAAAGAGGATTTTTGCTTGAGAGAGAATGAATTAAGACAGTTGAATTTGAGAATGATAAAAGAAAATGATTAGAATGAAATAGGCTTTTATACTTTGCTCAAACTCAACGGATAAAAATAATAAAGAGAAATAAATTACCCAATAGAAACTGCCTAAAATTACCGTTTTAAAATAAACTATAAAAATTCCACCCATTATCCGTCGTGTAATGCTTATAAACTGTAAGTATACTTGATGGATAATGTTCAGGGAATTAACGGTTAAGATTTAGACACTTCGACGGATGAGAATAAATGTTATCCGTCGAGCTTTAAAATATTCCAGAAAAGTAATTGATCTTTATTTACAATTTGTATATCGACGGATGACTCAACCCGATGGATAATGGTCATCCGTCGAAAGACAAATTTTGACTTAACAAAAATTTCATCCAAGACTAAAAATCAACTAAATTTCTGGCTTCTTTTCAACTTGCAAGAATAATTCAGATAAATTCAAGAGTAATTAAGCATACCTAACTCACTTACCAACCTAGAAAAGGTGGATTCATCCAGTGGCTTGGTAAAAATATCTGCAAGTTACTTCTCACTTGGAACAAAATGTAACTCTACAGTACCATTCATTACATGTTCCCTTATGAAATGGTACTTGATGTCTATATGCTTTGTCCTTGAATGTTGCACTGGATTTTCAGTGATGGCAATTGCACTTGTGTTGTCACAGAAAATAGGAATCCTTTCAACTTGCAAACCATAGTCTAGCAATTGATTTTTCATCCATAAAATCTGTGCACAGCAACTACCAGCGGCAATATATTCAGCTTCAGCTGTAGAAGTAGAAACTGAATTTTGCTTTTTACTGAACCAGGACACAAGCTTGTCTCCTAGAAATTGACAGGTTCCTGTTGTGCTTTTTCTATCAATTCTGCAACCTGCATAATCTGCATCTGAATAACCAGTTAGATCAAAACCAGAATCTCTAGGATACCAAATGCCAAGGTTTGGTGTTCCTTTGAGATATCTGAAAATTCTTTTAATAGCTATCAAATGAGGCTCTCTTGGATCAGCCTGGAATCTAGCACACAAACATGTAGCAAACATTATATCTGGCCTACTGGCTGTTAAGTACAGAAGTGAGCCAACCATGCCTCTATAACTTGAAATATCCACAGACTTTTCAGTAGTGTTTAGTTCAAGCTTAGTTGCAGTGGCCATGGGAGTTTTTGCAGATGTGCAATCCATCAGATCAAACTTCTTTAAAAGATCAAAAATATATTTAGTTTGACTAATGAATATTCCATCACTAACTTGCTTAACTTGTAAACCAAGAAAGTAAGTTAGTTCTCCCATCATACTCATTTCATACTTGCTTTGCATCAGTTTGGCAAACTTTTTACAAAGTTTTTCATCTATAGAGCCAAAAATAATATCATCTACATAAATTTGAACAAGTATGCTAGAGCCATTCACATTTCTGAAAAATAAAGTTTTATCTACAGTACCTCTTGTGAAGTGATTTTCCAAAAGGAACTTTGATAAAGTGTCATACCAGGCTCTAGGTGCTTGCTTCAGTCCATAAAGTGCTTTCAATAGATAGTAGACATACTCTGGGAAATTTGGATCTTCAAAGCCAGGAGGTTGACTTACATACACTTCTTCCTCCAAATATCCATTCAGAAAGGCACTTTTGACATCCATTTGATAGACCTTGAAATTGGCATGGGCTGCATAGGCTAAGAAGATTCTGATGGCTTCAAGTCTTGCAACAGGAGCAAATGTTTCATCAAAATCTATCCCTTCTTGTTGACAATAGCCTTTAGCAACCAATCTTGCTTTGTTCCTTACTACTATGCCATTTTCATCCATCTTGTTTCTGAATACCCATTTGGTGTCTATTGGATTCTTTCATTTAGGCTTGGGTACCAGCTTCCATACTTTATTCCTTTCAAATTGGTTTAGCTCCTCCTGCATAGCTAAAATCCAATCAGGATCTAATAAGGCTTCTTCTACCTTCTTTGGTTCTTCCTTAGACAGGAAGCTGCTGTATAGACATTCTTCTTGAGTTGCTCTCCTGGTTTGAACTCTGGAAGAAACATCACCAATAATCAGTTCAAAGGGGTGATCTTTTGTCCATTTCCTTGGTTGAGGTAGATTAGCCCTAGATGAAGAGACCTCAATGTTGTCTTGATGTGTGATTGAGTTTTGATTGCTAGAAACTCCCCCTGAGTTTGTGGATCTTTGATTTGAAATTGGGGTGCTTTCTATGGGTGATCTGCCTTGACTTCCTGCTCCTTTTGATAACCCGACGGATGGTGAATTTTGAGTACCGACGGATGAGGCAGGTTGTCTTCTGACGGATAATACAGATTGCCTTCCGACGGATGAAGCATTATGTAACTCGACGGATGTTGAGTTTTGTGCTTCATTTGTAGTAAATTTGTCTGCATTATCCTTAGACACTGTTTCTTGATCACTTTCATCATCACTTTCTTCACTGACCATCTCAACATTGTCGAATTTGAGGCTCTCATGGTAATCTCCATCTTTTAGTCCTTCAATCTTTTTATCATCAAACACAACATGTATAGATTCAACAACAATGTTGGTTCTTAGATTGTAGACTCTATATGCTTTACCAACAGCATATCCAACAAAAATTCCTTCATCTGCTTTAGCATCAAACTTCCCATTTTGATCAGTTTGATTTCTCAGAATATAGCATTTACAGCCAAAGACATGAAGAAAGTTCAGAGTTGGCTTCTTGTTCTTGAATAATTGATAAGGTGTCTTGCATTTTGCTTGAATAATCAGAGAGATGTTCTGAGTGTAGCATGCAGTGTTGACAGCTTCAGCCCAGAAATATGTTGGTAATTTTGATTCTTCAAGCATTGTCCTTACAGCTTCAATAAGAGATCTATTCTTTCTTTCCACTACTCCATTCTGTTGTGGAGTCCTTGCTGCTGAAAACTCATGCAGGATCCCATTTTCCTCACAGAATGCTCTCATGACATAGTTCTTGAACTCAGTTCCATTGTCACTCCTGATTCTTCTAACTTTGAAATCAGGATGATTGTTAACTTGCCTTATGTGATTGATGATGATTTCACTAGCTTCATCTTTGGACTTTAGGAAATAGGTCCAAGAGAACTTTGAGAAATCATCTACAATTACTAGGCAAAATCTTTTCTTTGAGATTGACAAAACATTGACTGGTCCAAACAAATCCATGTGAAGCAGTTGTAGAGGTTCTTCAATTGCTGAATCAAGTTTCCTCCTGAATGATGCTTTAATTTGCTTCCCTTTTTGGCAGGCATCACACAGTCCATCCTTTGTAAACTCCACCAGAGGAATGCCTCTAACTAGCTCTTTCTTTACCAGCTCATTCATGGTCTTGAAGTTCAAATGGGATAGCTTCTTGTGCCATAGCCAACTTTCATCTTGACTTGCTTTACTGAGAAGACAAGTTATAGATTCTGCTTTATTTGAGTTGAAGTCAGCTAGATACACATTTCCTCTTCTCACACCAGTGAGAACCACTTTGTTGTTTTGATTATTAATCACAACACAGGTTTTTTTGTTGAAGGTTACTGAGTTGCCTTTATCACAAAGCTGGCTGATACTCAACAGATTGTGTTTGAGACCATCCACTACGGCAACCTCTTCAATGATGACATTGTCCTTTGAAATCAAGCCATATCCCACAGTATAACCTTTGCTGTCATCTCCAAAAGTGATACTTGGGCCAGCTCTCTCTTCAAACTCTGTGAGCAGGGTAGAATCACCAGTCATGTGCCTTGAACAACCACTATCCAAGTACCAAAGATTCATTCTGTTTCCCTGCACACATCAAAATCAAATCAAGTTGATTTTGGTACCCAAGTTTCCTTGGGTCCTGCCTTGTTAGCTTTCTTCTTCTGTTTCTTAGGTTTTGACTCATTTGACTTAGGAATTTCAGATTCTTCCTTAGTCATTTGGGTTGGGCCTTTTTAAACCACTAGGTGCTACAGAATTATTATGCATGTTATGGCTAACAGGAAATGGCATGCTTGGTGCAAACATGTTGTTCCAGTAAGGCATGCTAAATGGCATTTGAGGTATATTGTATGCAGCATAATATGGATTAGGTGCAAATGGCATGTTAGCAAACTGTGCATTCATGTTCTGTGTAGGCATAGCATTAACAGGCATAGGAGGCATGGCATTCATGTTAGAGAATTGAGGCTGAACAGACATGGGAGTAGGCATGGCAGATTTGCAATTAACAGACAAATGATTTACACTACCATATTTGACATAGATTTTTCTAGGAGCATATTTGTCAGGTGTGTAGTTGTTATGTTTGTTAATCCCTACTTTACCATTCCTATTTTTTTCCTTTTAGTTTCTGTTTTTACCTTTATCTTCTCAAGTCTGTCACTCAACTGTTTGACAGTCATGTGACCAACATTAGCCTTCTTCCCTTTCTTGGCTTGACTTGACTCCCCTGAAACAAAGTTCTTGGAAACAGACCCATACTTTTCATTAATCTTGGTTAATTTGGCTTTACTAATGGGTTTGTTCACAGCCGACGGATGAGGATTTTTATAATTCGACGGATAACACATTTTGTTATCCGACGGATAGTCCTCATCATCCGTCGAGTCTACATCTGTCAGCAATCCATCTACCAAAATAGGTTCTAGTTTCTCCTTATTCTTTTTCCAGGCTTCATCACAAAAGGACTCAATTCCTTGAACCTTGGTGATTTGAGCATGAACATCTCTGGATGTTTTCCATGCTTTAATCACCTCCTGTTCACGATCGAGTTGCTTCTTTAAAATTTCTTCCTTTTTCAAGGACTCAGTTAATTCCTCCTTAGCAATTCTACACTCAATTTTTAGTTTGTCAAACTCAACAAACTGAGACTCAAGCACATTATTCCTCTCACTCAAAAACAAGTTATTTTCTTTGATTTTAGCATTTTCTTTAGTGAGGGACTTAAGTGTAACACGCAAATGATATAATTCTGTAGACATGTCATTTATTGCATCATTACACTCAGCTTTAGATAAATGTGCAAGGTTTGTAGTAATTACCTGATTGCTTGAGGAACTTGTCTCTGTTTCATCAGACTTGGCCATAAGGGCTAGATTGACATAGCTGATCTCCTCATCTTCATCCAAACCATCAGCTGCCCAGTCATTCTCTTGTGTAATAAAAGCCCTTTCCTTCTGTTTGAGTAGATCAAAGTATTTTTGCTTATAATCCACAGACTCAAATCTCTTCTTACTAGAATCTGACTTTTTACACTCATTTGCAAAATGCCCTGCCAAGCCACATTTGAAACACTTGAATTTTGACTTATCCACCATGTTTCTATTTGGCTTGGCAGCTCCAAAGTTCTTCTTGAACTTGAGCTTGGCAAATCTTCTTGAAAGGAATGCTAGGTGCTCATCAATGTCCTCCATGTCATCTTGACTCAAAGAATCTTCACTTTCTGCAGCTAGCCCTTTACCCTTGCTTTCACAGGCCTTTGAAGTTGATTCCACAGCTTCCATCTTCACTTCCTTCTCCTTTTCCAGTTCAGCAACTAGTGCAATGGATCCTCCTTTCTTCTTTCCTCTCTCCATTCTTTCATCCTGCTCTATTTCAAGCTCATAGGTCTTCAGAATGCCATACAGTCTCTCCAAAGTAAACTCCTTATAATCTTGTGAGTTTCTCAATGAGACTGTCATTGGTTTCCATTCCTTTGGAAGAGATCTGAGAAATTTCAGATTGGAGTCTTTAGTCTGATAGACTCTTTCATGCAATTTAAGAGCATTTAGTAGCTTTTGGAATCTACTAAAAATGTCAGTGAGTGACTCACTTTCTTCATTGTGAAAATGCTCATATTGCTGAATCAGGAGCTGCATTTTATTTTCTCTTTCTTGCTCAGTACCATCACAGATTATCTGTATTGTGTCCCAAACTTCCTTGGCAGTCTTGCAGTTGATGATGTTATCAAACATATCTGCATCAACACCATTGAATAGAATGTTCATGGCCTTTTTATCTTTCCTGACTTGTTCAAGATCAGGATCAGACCATTCATGCCTTGGCTTTGGAACTGATGGTTCATTTCCTGTTGCAGCTCTCATTGGAACATGAGGGCCTCTTTCTATGCAGTCCACATAGGCCTCATCTTGAGAAAGCACATGAAGATGCATCTTTACCTTCCAATGATGGTAATTATCTTTATCCAGAAAAGGAATCTTGATTCCAACATCTTTCTTGTTCATCTTGCTGAATTGTTTTGATCTTTAAACTCTTTGTAGATTAAGAGCTTGCTCTGATACCAATTGTTAGTCCCTTAACAATATAGCAAGAATTACAGAAGGGGGGTTGAATGGAATTCTTTATCTTTTTCTTGAAATAAAAATGTTCAACTCGATTATAGATATGTCTGTTTTGATTAGCACAATGCGGAATATAAACTTTAATGAATCAAAATAAGAGTAATTAAAAACAAGAGTCTTTAAAAACTTTCTGGTGGATTTAAACAATTCCACCAGAGATATATATTAATATATCAAGAGACCTACTTTTACAAGATAGAACAACTAAGAACACAGGAAATGCTAAAGATAGTGCTTACAAAGATTTCTCTGTGTTTGTTTCTAAGCTAACTTAGTTTTCTTAGTTAGTTTTCTATTTGCTACTCTCTTGGTTTATATATATTACCAAGATTACAAAGTCAAAAGAACTGAATAAATATAAAATCTAACAGTCTTGATCTTTGCTGCTTTTCGTCCTCTATGACCCAGTTAATAGGCTTCCACAGTGTTTGTATCCAATCTCGACGGCTGTGTGTCAGCTTTCACTGTTCAACTGATGTTTGAATCTTGATATTATCATCCGTCGACTTTCAGATCATCCGTCGATGACTTACTTGATCATCCATCGACTGCTATTTTGAACATCCGTTGAGAGTCATTTGATCATCCGTCGAAGCTTTGTTAAGCATCCGTTGATTGCTATTTTGGCACTTGACTTCATTTCACTTATACAGAATTACAAGACATTGCTTATGTACAGTTAATCAACCTATTCTGCATATCTAGTTAAAGTCAACATGACTTATATGCTACTATAGATTCTATACAAAGGTGCATACAACACTGTGCTACAAACTTATCATTTTATAAGCTACTCACTCGATGGATAATAAATTACTCATCCGTCGGTACTCAAAATGAGTTATCCGTCGGAACTATAATTCTTATCCGTCGAGTGCTACATTATTTCACTAAGTAAAATCTACTTAGATGTTTTGTTTAGGTAATCATCAAGTGCACAACATATTTACAACAAACTTCCCGGCAAAGCTACTGAAACTCAATGTCGATGTCATATGAAAGGTCGTGCATCAAGAATGCTCTATTTTTTTCTTTGAAAGGTAGAGATGATGACGTTAAGATGTGAGGTTGTCCAGTCTGATTAGTTTATGTATCTTTTCATATGTTTATATGGGATCCATTTGATTGTAATGGATGATTTACATTACTATGATGCATATAATTGTTGGATAATATCAGAATTTCTCCATTCTCATTTTTAATATACCGATTTTAGATGGTTGCATGACAAAATACAAACATATTCATATAGTGTGTTCATGTGTGGACGATCATATTTTAAGTTTAGCTGGTGTTCTTCACTTTAAGCACATATTTAAAATTCAGGTTACTGTATTTATGCAGACTTTTCTATTATTTCTTTGATACTTAAGTATTAAAAAATTAGTATTTCAATCATTTTCTATCCGATTTAATCTCCCCCTTGTAATCATACAATAATAAATAAACTTTCATATTATAAAGGCACTTAACTTTTATTAATAAATAAAAAAGATAGCTCTTCATGATTTTGATCGGTCACATTATTTATTGATTAGTAGTAGTAGTACACATGCTATGTTCCTACTCTTCCAAATTAAAACATTTTTTAGATATTTGCAAGGAGAAAAGTAATGAAAACATGAAGTAAAAGGTGACTCTAAATCAATTTTTTTAATTATTATAAAATAATAACATAATTTTTCTCAACCGCGCGAAGCGCGGTTTTTTCACCTAGTTTCCAATATTACAAAACCCTTAGGTAAACAATTTAGTTGACAAATAGGTGTCAAGTATGTGGCATGTTTAGATGATAATCTAGTTGACACATAGGTATCAAGTATGTGGCATGTTTAGATGATATGTAAAAAATATTACATTCCAACTATGTATCCCATTAGCTAAAATTATAGGCAGTCATTTTTATTTGGCTATATTTGTCCAATCAAGAAAAACCGAGTGTGTATCAAACCTCTTAGCTAAAATTTTACACAATGGTGGTAGCCAACCATTTTACATTTTACCATCGGAGATGCTCTAAGAGCATCTCCAACCATCACCACCTGTTACCTAAAATGTCTACTTGTCATAGTAATATACATATTAGCTAAAAAAATATAGTACCCCAACCATGGTACCTGTTAGCAAAAAATTTAGATATCTTGTATCTCATCTTCTATATCTATTTATCCTTTATCCATTAGCTAAAAATCCACGTCAGATTTCTGTCAACTTACTGCCTTATTTTAACCTAAATTTGCACATCAATACACACTTATATTCATATTATATTTATTATATATATATATATATATATATTCATGGTTGTAAAAATCGAAAATAGGCACTAATCGGTAGAGATATCGATTAGAGATTAATCGGTTTTACGGGGATTAATCGGAGTAAAAAATGGATGCATAATATTTTTAATTTTATATAAATAATAATAACCTATGTACATAATAGAAAAATAAGTTGAACTTTATCATTTTTGTTGGTTGGGTTTTGAAACTGGGCCAACATTACATAGCAGTTACTCAGTCAAGGCCATTCACGTCTCCATCCCCAAAGTTCCCCAACACACTTTCTCAATATCTTCCAAATCATATCCCACCGTCTTTGTATTTCATCACCTCTTTATGTTCATCCTTATTCTGTTTCTTTTTATCAATCACCCATTTCAAATCATCTCATATCTCATCATTATCTCCAAAAATTAACCCTAATTTCTCATCCTTCATTTATATATACATCCAGAAGATGGAAATTTAAAACATAAACATACATATACGTAGAGAGTGACAGGGATTAAGTTTCGCAAACAAAGCTTCGATCATTACTTTGATGAAGCGATATTGTGTTGTTTGACCCGATCTTTCCGATTTTGACCCGATTTCGGTCCGATTTTGACTTGATCTTGGGGAAAACATTTTTCCGGCCGATTTAAGGTAATCAGATCGGTGGCATGCCGCACGACGATTTATCGGCAAAATCGTCGATTTTATAACCATGTATATATGTTAAATTTTTTATTTCATATTTAATATTTTAGCATTATGTTATATTAAGTGTCAAAATATGATTTTCTTATTAACCAATTTTATTAATTATTTTGACAAACATTACATATTTATAAAAATACTAATAAATCCAATCTAATCTAATATAATAAAATATAATATAAATACAAATATAAAATTTTTATACATATAACTATATGTTTTTAACACATATTAGTGTTTTATTATAATTATATTGTTATATATTCAATATTTTTTTCATTAAATAAATATTTTGTTTTTCCTTGTATTTAATTAAATATTTAAATTTATTTTAACATGTGAAATTATATATATATATATATATAATAATTTGAAAATACATATAGCATGCTATTTTTGAATATAGCTAATCAATATAGATAATACTACTGTCTACTGGAGCAAATTACCTTAGAAATTCAACAAAAATTTAGATAATGATGATCTAGCTAACCATTTTAGCTATTATGGTCGGAGATGCTCTAACATATCTCTTCTATATATAATAAGAAAATATTGACATATTATTGTTGAGATTTTTTATTCTCAGTAAAATGACGGATTTGTCCATATGTTTAATATGCTTTAAAAAATTGTTCTTAATAGGAATTGAACATGCATATTTCAATACCACTATGCCAATATGTCTTTTATGTTAGTAATCATACACTTAAAAGATATTTATCGCGTTAGAGTTATAGAATAACATTTCATTTTTTAATCATATTTTTCTTTTTATATTTGTTGATTTAGTTACCTATATATTTCAAAAAAAAAATAAGTTACTACTAAAATGTTAGATATATTTGATAATGTCATGGCTAATATGTTTTATGTTTAGCTTTCAGATCTTATGTGAACAGGATAAATCAGTACTTAACTGTTGATCAGTACTTATACTGGAAGTCAGGACTTAAGGATATCCGTACTTATATTATCAGGAGATAATCATCAGAAGATAGATATCAGAACTTAAGTGCTGAAGGACAATCAGATAAGGACAGTAGCTGGTTAAAGGAAAGAAGATCGAGATAAACATAAGAAGAGATATGCATGAAGAAGGAATTCCGTTAAGAATGGAATACTTGGAAGAAAAGATATCTGATTGATATATTTTAGGAAGCAGAATTATATTCCATATCAATTAGCGATTATCTTGTAACTGTGTAGTATATAAACACAGACATAGGGTTTACACTATAAGTGTTATCATTATTAGAAAAGATTATTCATTGTAACCCTTGCAGCTCTCGTGATATTTGTTCATCACTGAGAGGTAACAGTTCCATACTGTAACAAAGTTTATTATTTCAATAAAGTTTGTTTTCTGTTACTTAAGTTCTTAAAGTTTGATTTGAGTGTACTATACACTGTATTCACCCCCTCTACAGTGTGTGTGTGACCTAATAATTGGTATCAGAGCCTATCTGTTAACATACATACAGTTAAAGATCTAAACACAATCATGTCGGACACAGAAACTCCAACTAAGCCTACCATAACTGAGGAACCACCAAAGACACAAATTCAGAGTCGGTATGAGACCATCAGAGTCCCCATACTGAGACCATCTGAATATCCCATATGGAAGGTAAGGATGACCATGTTCCTGGAAGCAACAGATCCAGAATACCTTGATAGAATTAAGGAAGGTCCTCATAAACCAACCAAACTCGCTGTTGCAGATGCAGATGAAGCAGCAAAGATCATACCAAAGGAGAAGAGTGATTATACTGCTGAGGACATAACATCAATTGCTAAGGATGCTAAGGTACGACACTTACTGCATAGTGCCATTGATAATGTAATGTCAAACAGGGTAATCAACTGCAAGACTGCTAAGGAGATATGGGATGCTCTGGAAACAAGGTGTCAGGGAACTGACACAATTAAGAAGAACAGGAAGACAATACTCACTCAAGAGTATGAACAATTTGACTCAAAGACTAATGAGTCATTGAATAATTTATATGATAGATTTGTCAAACTTTTGAATGATTTATCATTGGTTGATAAAGAGTATGATCTTGAAGATTCAAACCTTAAGTTCCTGTTAGCTCTTCCTGAATGCTGGGATTTGAAGGCAACGACAATAAGAGACAACTACAATCTTGATGAAACTACTCTTGATGAAATCTATGGAATGCTCAAGACTCATAAGCTGGAGATGGAACAAAGAAGCAAGAGGAAAGGAGGAAAGTCAAGGACAGTTGCTCTTGAGGCTGAAGAAGAATTCCCCAAAGCAGCTTCCTCAAAGAAAGACAAGGGTAAAGCTCTTTTAATAAAGTCTGATACTGAGTCATCAAGTTCTGAGAGTGATGATGACTCAGATTCTGAAAGCTTGCCTGAGACTAATGCTGATGAGGAGATGATGAAGCTGTGTGCTCTTATGGTGAAAGGAATCACAAAGATTGCATACAGGAAGTTCAGGAAGGGAAAGAAGTTTTCCAGGAAAAGCATAAGTTCGGATAAGAAGAATTTCAGAAGATCTGAAGGCAAAGGAGGAAGTTCTGACAGAGGAGATTACACCAAAGTTAAATGCTATAACTGTGGTGAGAAAGGCCACATATCTCCTGACTGCAAGAAGGTAAAGGGTGACAAAGGCAAGGCTCTTGTCACAAAGCAGAAAAGCTGGACAGACACCTCAGATTCTGAAAGTGAGGAGAACTATGCATTGATGGCAAATGCTGATAAAGAAAGTGCTGAGAGCAGTTCTGAAGCTGCTGAAACAAAGGTACCTCAGACTACTTATGCTTTTCATACTGATGATATTAATGAGTTGAGAAGATATCTTAAAACCATGTTTGTTAGCTATAGAGACCAAACTTTAACATGTGAAAGATTAACTTCTGAAAATCTTGCATTTAAGAAAATGAATGATTTCTTAGAAAAAGAGTTAGTCATGTTCCATCAAACCCAGAAGGATAGAGATGATGCTTTTTATGTTAGGAATGAAGTGCTAAAATTAAATGAATCTCTAAAAACTGAGTTAGAAAAGGAAAGAGAGATTATCAGGACTTGGACTAACTCTGGAAAAACAACTCAAAATTTGCTAGGTAGTGGAAACTGGAAAAAGGGCTTAGGTTATGGAGAAGATAAGAATGATAAAGGAACTGAAGAAATTAAGCCTGTTGTTAAGCAAAAGCCAAAGTTTAAACCTGTTAAGTTTGTAACTGTAAAGTCTGAAAATGAGAAATCAGAAGTTAAAGAGGAATTAACTTCTGACAAACTAAAACAGGAAAAGACAGCTGAAGTGAACATAGGCTTAATGACAAAGAAGCAGCTTAAGCATAAGCTGAAAGATGTCAAGAATGCAAACAAGGTAAAATCACCTAGGAAAAATAGGAATGGAAAGGAAGGTGTGAATAAAAGCAATGATTATAAATCTGTTCCTGATGCTCCTAGGAAAACATGTCATAACTGTGGAAGTTCTAACCATCTGGCTTCTTTTTGCAGGAAGAATAAGAATATTAACTCCTTACCTTCAAAATCAGGAGTTAAGAGTCAGTCTGTTAGATACAAACCATAAAATCCTTGTTTTTATTGTGGTAGTTTATGGCATTCCATTTATACTTGTAAGGAATATCATAGTTTGTACTATGATTATTATCAAATAAAACCTTCTTTGAAGAAAGTTTCTATTGTTCCTTCTAGTGTAAATTCTGATTCAAAGTCTGATAGTGTAAGTTCTGATAAGAAAAATGTTAACATAAATTCTGATGCTAAATCCGCTGCAAATGTTAACAAACTTAATAAGGCCAAAGGATCCAAGCAAGTCTGGGTCCTTAAAAATAATAATTAGTGGTCTTTGTGATTGCAGGGCAACAAGAAAAATATTCTAGTTCTGGACAGTGGATGTTCAGGACATATGACTGGAAATAAGGCCCTGCTATCAGACTTTGTGGAGAAAGCTGGCCCAAGTGTTTTTTATGGAGATGGCAACATTGGAAAAACATTGGGATATGGCAATATCAATCTTGGAAATGTCATAATTAAACAAGTAGCTCTGGTCTCAGGACTTAAACACAACCTACTGAGTATAAGTCAAATCTGTGACAGAGGTTATCATGTTGATTTCTTTGAAGAACATTGTGAAATTGTGAGTAAATCTAAAGGCAAAGTTGTTCTGAAAGGATACAGACGTGGTAACATTTATGAAGCTAAGCTTTCAACAAGTACTGATGGTTCTGCAATCTGTCTGTTAAGTAGAGCATCAATTGAAGAAAGCTGGAATTGGCATAAGAAACTCTCTCATTTAAATTTCAACAATATAAATGAACTGGTCAAGAAAGATCTTGTGAGAGGATTGCCAAACACAGTATTTGCTCCTGATGATCTTTGTGATTCATGTCAGAAAGCCAAACAAAGAAAATCTTCATTCAAGAGCAAGACTGAATCATCAATTCTTGAGCCTTATCATCTTATACATGTTGATCTATTTGGTCCAGTAAATGTCATGTCTATTGCAAAGAAGAAGTATGCGTTGGTCATAGTGGATGAGTTCACCAGATACACATGGGTGTATTTCTTGCATACAAAAAGTGAAACTGCATCTATCTTGCTTGATCATGTCAAACAGCTGGATAAAATGGTCAAAGATTCTGTGAAAATTTTAAGGAGTGATAATGGCACTGAGTTCAAGAATTTGATAATGGAAGAGTTCTGCAAAAGCCATGGAATAAAGCAGGAATTTTCTGCTCCTGGAACTCCACAGCAAAATGGAGTTGTTGAAAGGAAGAATAGAACTCTCATTGAAGCTGCACGTACAATGCTTGAAGAAGCAAAGCTTCCAACCTATTTCTGGGCTGAAGCTGTGCAGACTGCTTGTTTTACTCAAAATGCAACACTCATTAACAAGCATGGAAAAACACCATATGAGACGGTGAAGAAAAAGAAGCCAAATCTGAAATATTTTCATGTATTTGGATGCAAGTGTTTTGCTCTCAAGACTCATCCTGAACAGCTATCAAAGTTTGATCTAAAAGCTGATGAAGGAACCTTTGTTGGATATCTACTTTCCATAAAAGCCTTCAGAGTCTATAATTTGAGAACAAAAGTGGTCATGGAATCTATCAATGTCTCTTTTGATGACAAGAAAATCACTGGTCTTAAAGATTTCATTGACCATGATCAGCTGAGATTTGAAAATGAAGACTCATATTCTGATACTGAAAATCCTGACAGTCTAAGTCCTGATACTGCAAACTCTGATGGATTAAACTCTGATCTTATTGAAACTGTGGTGACTACGTTAAAGGAAGATGCACCTATGCAGGGGGAGCATACTCAAGATTCTACCACATCTCAAGAAACATCAGAACATGCATCTGGCTCTTCAAGTTCTGATTCGTCAAGTTCTGATAAGCCAAGTTCTGATAGTGCTGAAAATCTAAATACTGAAGAATCCAACTCAGAGAGCATAGTTTCAGGGGGAGCATCAGAAAATGAAAATGAAGATAGCATGGATCATGGGGGAGCATCCAGTTCTAGAGAAAACCTTCCATCTGCAAGGAAGTGGACAAAATCACATACACCTGATTTGATAATTGGAAATCCTGATGCAGGTGTCAGAACTAGAACAGGTACTTCAAATGAGTGTCTTTACAATTCTTTTCTCTCTCAGACTGAGCCAAAGAAAGTGGAAGAAGCTCTTCAAGATGCTGATTGGGTGCAAGCAATGCAGGAAGAGTTGAATGAATTTGAAAGAAACAAAGTCTGGACCCTAGTGCCAAGACCAAAGAATAGATCTGTTGTTGGTACAAAGTGGGTATTCAGAAACAAAACTGACAGTGATGGCATAATTATAAGGAATAAGGCAAGGCTGGTTGCAAAAGGATATTCTCAACAGGAGGGAATTGATTATGATGAGACATTTGCACTAGTTGCTAGGTTAGAAGCCATAAGGATATTTTTGGCTTATGCTGCTCACAAAAAGTTTACTGTCTTTCAAATGGATGTGAAAAGTGCTTTTCTCAATGGAGAATTGGAGGAAGAGGTATATGTTGAACAACCTCCAGGTTTTGTAGATACCAAACATCCAGATTATGTCTACAGGCTTGATAAAGCACTTTATGGACTTAAGCAAGCTCCTAGAGCATGGTATGAGACTTTAGCTCAGTTTCTTCTGGAAAGTGGATTCAACAGAGGGACAATAGACAAAACACTGTTCTACCTCAACCATGGAAAGGACTTACTTCTGGTCCAAATTTATGTTGATGATATCATTTTTGGATCTACAAATGACAAACTTTGCAAGAAGTTTGCCAAACTAATGCAGTCAAGATATCAGATGAGTATGATGGGGGAACTTAGCTATTTTCTGGGCCTTCAAGTCAAGCAGAATGAGGAAGGCACTTTTATTTGTCAAACCAAGTACACCAGAAACTTGCTAAAGAAATTTGGAATGCAAGATTGTTCAAGTGCATCCACTCCAATGGCCACTGCAACAAAACTGGATAAGGATACCGGTAAATCAGTAGATATTACTGACTACAGAGGTATGATTGACTCTCTACTCTATCTAACTGCTAGTAGATCTGATATCATGTATGCTACCTATCTTTGTGCAAGATTTCAAGCAGATCCAAGAGAACCTCACTTAACAGCTGTAAAAAGAATCTTTAAGTATCTTAAAGGAACAACTGCTCTGGGATTATGGTATCCTAGAGAATCAGATTTTAAACTAATAGGTTACTCAGATGCAGATTTTGCAGGTTGCAAAATTGACAGGAAAAGCACAAGTGGAAGCTGCCAATTTCTTGGAGGCAGATTGGTTTCTTGGTACAGCAAGAAACAAAAGTCAATTTCTACATCAACTGCAGAAGCAGAGTATATTGCTGCAGGAAGCTGTTGTGCACAGATTCTTTGGATGAAGAATCAGTTACTGGATTATGGGTTAACATATTTCAAAATCCCTATTTACTGTGATAATCAAAGTGCTATTGCTATGACAGGTAATCCAGTTCAACACTCAATGACAAAGCACATCAACATCAGGTACCACTTCATCAGGGAACATGTGGATGAAGGTACAGTGGAATTGCATTTTGTTCCCACATATCAACAATTGGCAGATATCTTCACAAAACCATTATGTGAAGCTACTTTTACAAGATTGGTAAATGAACTTAGAATGGTTTCAGGTTCTTTCTCTAAATCTGCTTAGACTTGTTCTATGTTATCAGACTTTATGCTCAGTATTTACAGAATTAATCTCATTATATATTCTGTGCTTAATTGATAAATATCTTTAAGTACTGACTGTTGTCTGATATATGTTTGTAAACTCTGATAAGCGATATGTTTGTTCTAGTACCTATTCAATCCTATGAGGATAACTGTGCTAGATACTGACCTAGTAGTCTTTAATAAACAAATGATTCCATGGAAGAAGTAATTATTTCAGTGGAAATCTTATGACACTAGAAAATTCTGATAATTGAGCTTAGTTAAGTTTACTTTGTATATCTTATTACTAAGTCACAAATTAGAATAATGCTACTCATCTGTTAAGTTCTGATACTAGTAAAACTGCTGAATGTACTAAGTGCTGATAAACCTCACTTATCAAAAGAAAAAGCAAAAAGATCAAAGAATAAAATCAGGTACTCCTTTGAGATCTAGAGTAAAAATGTGGAAGGGACGACCCAAGTGCATTGATGGTATTAAGTAAATATGCATTAGAAAAGCAAAATATTTTCTTGGTGACTTTTCACACTCTATGATTACTGGAGAAATACTCTGAAAATAACATAAATTCTGATAAACAGTCGTGACTCACTTAAACTAAGAAGCCACTATAAAATAGAATTGCAAAAGATGCATAAAATTAGCACAAAATAGTTGAGATGGACTCAAGCATGAACTCATTCATCAGTAGGTTTCAGGACAATGACAGATCTTTAGCAAAATTTTAGTTATGCCTTATTTCTAAGATGTACTGAAGTGAATCAGACTTTACTCTTTGTCTGTTTTTAGCTTAATGCACACACTAATCACTCCATCTGAATGATGAAAATTTCTGTGGTGGTCTATGTTATTTTAGATAAACAGTTATAGTGTCATTATTGCACAAATTCTGAGGATAAGTTCTAAGTTACACGTTCTGATGATTAAGTTCTGACGTCCATAACTCAGAACTTGTATGAGTATTTACTAAGATGGGCATTCCTTTTTCGAGTTAAGAAATTATGTTCTGATGACTGTTAAGTTCTGGTATAGATCTAAGTTCTGATTTCTCAGTCTAATCCTTTACTTGGCTTATCTATGAATAAAATTTGATAACAGTCTCAGTTCAAACTAGAATATGTTGAAGTGGAAGATTAATAGTCACTATGATTAGGATTAATGGTATTTGTCCTTGAACAGTCCACTGTTTCTTGTGTCTTGTGCGGTCTAGACCATGATTCTTTTTTCCAAAGACTATTATTCTTTTTCAAAGTCTAGGGAGATGAGGTAGAATTAATTCTACCTGTCAGCATTAAATATCTTTGCGTCTCTTGGCATTCTCTTGCCTATATAAGCAACCACTTCACATCAGTCTTTCCATCACATTCTTCTCACACACTTATCCTCCTTCTTCTGTCAAAAACACAATGGTTCGATACAACATGTTTTTGAACAACCAAACCTTCACTATGGAGCTAAGTTGTGCCGAGTGGCAGCAGGAGTGGCATGTAACAGCCATTCCTGAGGAGATCTGGGCTTCTGTCCCACAGGAGGTGCTGACTCACCTTCTATTCTTCTATATGGATTGCCATCGCCATCTGGAGCGATTGGAGGAGGAAAGGCAGGAAGCTATCCGTCAGCAAGAGCGAATCATACGACTCGCCATCTTGTTCGTCGAAGATAGGAAGAGGAAGATGACTTAATCTTGTCTTCTTCCTGTTCTTCTTCATCCTCAGCTTTGTCAGGCTTCTTAGCTAGGACTAAAGCTGTTGATGTTAGGATTAGGAGCTTAGGGAAAATCTTGTATAAGTATTGATGTAATTTTCATTTCGTAAATATATTGTCTTGATCTATTAATGAAAGTTGTTTTTACTTCAAGATTTTATCTCTGAGTTATTTTTATCTTGTGTTGATAAATCCTGATTGATGTTCTGATGACCATATATATTATGTTTCATATTAAGTTCTGATTCATTTTCAGCACTTACTTCTTTAATTTATCTTGGTCATTTTCATGTGATGTATTTTCAAAATATCAATGATGCAGTGAAAAATAATTCAATCAGTACTAATGGCTTGATTAATGGAACGGTTTTTCCTTGAAACAAGGCAACTGGGTAAGTAATGATTCCTATTTTCTCGAGCCCAGTAACTGACCGTTATTACTGCATGTCTGACAGGTGTCCAACGGTAACATTTTTTTTCAGAGTATAAGTACAACAGAGAGAAGATTTCTTTAATCTTTTATTTTCTTTATACTTTATCTCTCTCCTTACTTTTACTCTCTTTCTCCTTCTTTCTCACGTTGGTTTTTCATACAGACATTATCTCAAACACCTAACAGGCATACTTGAATCTCAATATTTTTCACATGGCACCAAAGGATTTAATTATTGATGGAGCAAAGTTTGTTCCAAACAACTATGCTGCAATTCTTAATCATGCTGAAGCTCCATCTGAATTGCACTTTGTGCAAGATCTTCTTGCACATAGTGAGGTTGGGTACGCCTTAACTCAGCCTAAATTATTTTCAAGTCAACAAGTTCTGAGGTTCTGGAGGACTGGAGTTTTTGATGATGGTGGTAACCGTGGAACTCCCAGTATTATCTTCCAAGTGGGTGATTCATCCTTTGTAGTCACTCCTGGTACAGTACGCAGGGCTTTACATCTTCCAGAAGATTGTACTTTCTCAATTCCAGAGGACTCAGCCCTTCGGGAGTTCATGGCTGAATTGGGATATGAAAAGAGTCTGACGAAACTTGGACAGTTGAAACGGGCTAATATCAGAAGAGAATGGAGTTTCTTCTTTGATTGCATCACCAAAGCTTTTGGGAACAAATGTTTAAATTTTGATGCTATCCCAATTCTGAGTCAGCACATAGGGTATGCTATTATTCATCAAACTCATTTTGATTTTGCAACTGGAATAATTGGTTTTATTGGGGATAGGATGACAGAGGATAGAGATGTTGTTTATTTTGCTAGATTCTGTCAACTTATTTACACTTACTGTACTGATGAACCTCATTTAGTCAGCACTCAAACCCCACCTTTTAAGGTTGCAAAACGATACTTTAATGACCTGGTAAATGCTGATACTAAGAAGAAAGTGGTTAGACCATTACAGATTCCTAAGTCTGTAAAACAAATTCTGGTAAATGCTGATCCTGATACTTATAGATCTGTTTATTCTGATGTTCAACCACCTCCAACCACCCAAAATCCATCTACCTCAGTACCTACCTCTCATTCTACTCAACCTACCCTCAGAACTTATCTCAAATCCTATCTCTCCACTTCACAGACTGCTCAACCTTCTTCTTCAGCACCTACTGTGAAGCCTACATCCTCTAAGCCAAAGAGAACAAAGACTGTTCCTCAAACACCTCAAAAGAGGAGGAGAATTACTTTGAGAGATGAATCAGATTCTGAGGATCAGATTCCTTCTTTAGAACCTGTGGTAAATGAAGCTGAGAAAGCAACTTCTCAGAAGGATTCTGAAATTGGGGGTTCTAGGCTTCTCAAGAGGCTTAGACGTATGATAGTTCCTGAAACTCCCAAGGAATCCAAATCAACAAGGAAGTACAAGAAACAGAGGGCACAAAGGCCAGTTTCAGATGATGAGGAGGAAGCAGCTAAGGAAGGGGATCAGGAATCTCTGATCTCACAAGACAGAGAATTTGCTCCAGTCACTTCTTCTCCATCAACTCCATCTAAGGAAGCTGTATCTGACAAGGCTAACTCACCATCTGTGTCTCTTGTTGATCCAGGCACAAGTGCTGAAATTGATATTCAGAACCTGGTTGTGCCTGAAATACTTTTCTTAGAAGCTCCAACAGCAACTAATCCTTCCACAACACCTGTTACTGATGCTGTTCAAACTCCAGAGTTATCAACAACACCTTCTCTGCATCAAGATGCTGATGATCAGATTTTAGGTGAGCATCAGGATATGGCTGTTGATCAGAACTTAGTATCCGATCAGCAATTAGAGGATGCTGAAGCCTCCATTGCTACTCACACTATTGTCTTATCAGAAGATACTGATTCTTTAAGTTCTGATGCTGCAAATGTTGGAGATACTGGTGAAGCTGCTCCAACTGTCGATGCTGATGAAGCAGGTCCTTCAGGACATACTCCACCACCGACTCTTCCTAAGTCTGAACTGGTAAAGGAGTTTGTTATCAGGGATGCACCAGTGCCTTAGAGTGAAACTCCTGCAGGTCAGGAGTGGACTAAGGAATGGAACTCAGTTTCATGTGTTCCAAATGCTTTACATCTGTAACACCCCCAGATCCGGGGTCGGGGATCCGGGTCGTCACGGTCTTTCTTTCCACAATATCACTTCACTTAATTAATAATAACTAACCTTATGCTGTGACCCCACACTAACACACACCACAACCCGTTATAGTCTCAGAGATGAAATTTAAATAAGTACAAGTCTTTGAATCCACAATTTAAAAGTTATTACAACCCAAAATGATTACTTGATAAATTTACAGTTAATTGCCATTATCTGCCACAAGTTATAATTATACATAATTGATTCTCAAAAGTAGATGGTCTGATCTACAATAGATCTACCTCTGCAGCTATAGCAGCTACAACATCAATGGGAAGACGCGGGACGCTTCCCACGTGCTTGCGCTGGGTCTGCTGGAGTCTGGCCATCTTTCCTAACTGTTGTTGTGTGATGAAGAAATAAAGCAAGGGTGAGCAGCAAGCCCACCAAAATAATATGTATAATGATTTACAATATATGAGCCTACTCATAATACTCATGAAAGTCTTGGTCAAAAGAAATGAACCAAGTTTGATATCTTAATGCGATGAAGTCGCAAAATATTCAGTATATATACATATATACTTTTCAAAATATTGGAAGTCCTCTTCCATGCATAATATACACAAAGTCCCAGTGTATAACTGTATAAAAAAAATATCGTTGCAAGGTGATCTCATATATCTAACCTTGTCTCAACGTTTTTCTGAAAATCTTTGTCATTCATAAGACAATTATTAATTAGATATAAGTTTAAAAGATGAGGTTACCAAATACCCCAATATACTTATATCTTTCCCAATACTACTTGAACTACCACCGTTCAAGTTATAATCAGTTTCAAAAGTTCATCACATAGATGAGACTACAAGACAAGATTTGAATAGATTCAATCTTTGAAATATTATTGAATGAAATAAAGTTACGAGATACTTTATTTAGTCCCGATATATATATATCCACATATATATATATCTCTTAAACATTTCCTGGAACCTCTGTTATGTAAAGTATGAACAGAGTTTGAAACATCCAATGAATTTTGGAAAGGAAAAGAATTTTGGCATAAACCAGATATCTTGCTGATCAGGCAAAGATACCAATAAGTAACCTTTTCTACTGTAGATGGATGAATTCCTCACCGGTCATCACCCTGGCCGCATTAGGACCTCGCGCTAGACCGTTACCCGGCCCCTCACGCGTTGATGGACTGCCACCCAGCCACTTACACAATCATAGACCGTACCTCGGCCTGTCGCTTATGCCGACTCAATTAGATGGGCTTACTTCCCGAACGTTGGGCAAGTAATCAATTCATTTACCAAAACTGCAACCTCGTTGCGAATATAAAATACACCACAGAGCCGGATTCCCCAGGTTTTGAGCGAGTATTTAAATCCCCTTAAAAAGGAAGATCTTAAATATAAAAATGAGTTTTGGGATCCGCTCTGACTTTAAAAATCATTTTGAAGACTCGAAAACACTTTAAAGAGTGTTTGGAGTAAAGCTGATTTAATGAAGTAAATCAGTCCCCAGAATATTTAGAAAATGACTGAATATTATTATTTAAATAATATTCCCATAAAGAATAATCTTTATAAAAATAATTGAAGTAGAAGTATTAAAACTTATACTTGAAACGAGTATTAAATAACCAAAGATATACTTATATGAAAGTATTATCTTTATTTGAATAATCGAAAATAAGTTTGATTATTAACACCTTATTCTTTAATAAAATAAAGAATATATTTCAGCAAATAATCGGAGTCATAGATCCTCAAATGAATATTCAAATAATATTCAATAATAATATATAAAAGAGTCATAAGCCCTCGAATGAATATTCAAATAATATTCAATAAATAATGTAAAAGAGTCATAAGCCCTCGAATGAATATTCAAATAATATTCAATAAATAATGTAAAAGAGTCATAAGCCCTCGAATGAATATTCAAATAATATTCAGATAAATAAATAAAGTTAAAGTTATCGAATAAATCTTATTCGATTAATAGTTTGGAAAACTATAACCATATATATATATATATATATATATATATATCCATATCCATATATACAAAATCTACTCGGGATCCTCGACTCCCGGTTTTAGAAAATATTTTCACCTTTGGGTCCCTATACTAAGGGTATATGCAAGTTACCGCTATCCTCTAGCATAGGTATTATCAACTGAACCAACAGATATATATTTCAAGAATATGAAACAGGCATGCATATATACCATATCACCTGCTACAATATATCGCAAGAATTTGCTAAATAACCAATATGCATTTATCGCAAGATCATGCATATACAAATGTATACATCACAACAACAGTATAACGGATAGAATACTTGCCTGAGCGACTGGGGGTTACGAATGGCTTGGGACGAGTCTGGTAACCTATAAGCAACAAGTAAGTTGGAATTAAACCAAAGTCACTTGTAAATCTATACTTTAACTAACTTAGCCTCTAACGCTTGTTTTGCGCTCACTGATTCGCTTAAGTCACTCGGGTACCCTCGGCTCCACCATTTTTAATAATTTAACCTTTACGAGTTTTAAAGCGATTCCTTCGCGAGTGTCTTACCAACTGCCTAACACACTTACCATAAATGTTTCATACATTAATTAACCCTTTTTGGTCTTTAACCTATGTTTCAAAGTAAGGTGAGGGGAAAAGTTTCGTTCGCGAAACGCCGTTACTTGAAACGGTCGTTTCTCCTAAACCGTGCGTCGGAATCGAACGAACTACATATCAAAACGAAGCTCGTAACATGAGTTATCTAAACATGGCAGTGGTGATAATCTAGCAGGGGGTTCTCGGGTCCTAATGTTATGCACAAAAACAGTCTACAGGAAATCGGACGTTACGACGGCTATATTTACACGATTTCCCAAATTTAAACCAATTCAATCAACCACAATTTCAACTCCAATTCACAACCCAATCAAACCTCCAATTAAACTACACCACAACAGCCCCAAATCAACTCAATATCACCAATTTATTCATCTACACCAAGTCAAAAA
Source organism: Apium graveolens (assembly GCF_009905375.1). Taxonomy (NCBI): domain Eukaryota; kingdom Viridiplantae; phylum Streptophyta; class Magnoliopsida; order Apiales; family Apiaceae; genus Apium; species Apium graveolens. The sequence goes on from NC_133651.1 coordinate 92,544,503, forward strand.
TGTGACCAAGAACTTCAAATCTAACAAGCATCACTCCTAACTCCAAAATCAACAAAACCACTTACTAAACAAAGCTCTATCATGAGTACACACTCATTACACTAACCCATCATCTAACATTATGAAATCCAAACCAACAAAACTTAATACTAAGGGTTTGAGAAGTTATACCTTCTTTGGAGAGTGGAGAATCAAGAGAATGGCTTGGAATCACCCTTAAAGTCCTTATCCAAGCTTAATCTAAACAAAACTTCAAGAACACAAATTTTAGTTCTTGAAAACACTATTCACCATCTTCTTTCATGATTTATAGAAAAAGATTGGCTTGGAATTAGAAGCTTAAACTTATAGGAAGTATGTAACTATCCATGGGGAAGCTTAGATAATTACCTTGCTAAATAGTAAGTGGAGGAGCTTGGACTTTCATTTTTTAAGAAAACCACCCGAGAGCATGAAGAAGAAGAAGAGAGAATTTTGTGTTTTGGCTTGATTTGCTTTTGGTTGGTTGATTTTTGTTGTTTGTTTTAGTGAATTACCTAGTTGCCCTTGGTTTTGTGTGGTTAAAAAGTCACCACATCTCCTTCCTTTCTTGTCATGCCTATGTCACCTTGCACATGTCATAATGCTCCCACTTGTCCACACCTTGTGGTTTGATGATGTCACAATCCCTGGCTTCTTGTACAAGCTTGTCTCTTGGTCACTTATTTGTTTTACGGTTCGCTTATCTTTCGTTCTCGTTTATCGTTTGAGGGATCATACCCGGGATCTTATTACTTAGGTTCCTTAACCTTTCTCAATATATTATATTCCTTTTATGATCCTCTCCTATAATCCTTTAATTTAAATCCTTTTTATCCTGTTACCTTATACTCAATTCTCTCCGTATCTTGTGAATTTCCGGGAAAAATCAAAGTGTTCGGAATTGGATTCTGACGATCTTTACATACACTTATATACCACATAGAGTACTAATAATATCCCATAAGATCAATAACAGAACCCCTACATAGCGTGGCATGAAAAGTTTTCTCGTTCAGCAAAAACACTATTCATAAGGGTTTCAAAATTTCTCAAAAATTGGGGTTATTACAGTCTCCCCTCCTTAAAAGGATTCCGTCCCGGAATCAGATAGAAAACAAATGGGGATACTTTCTTAGCATTACACTTTCTAACTCTCGAGTCAATTTTCCCACATTGTGGTTCTACCACCAAACTCTGCCTAGTTTGATAATCCTTCTCCTAAGCACTTGTTCCTTTTCACTCTATAACCCTTCATGGTTGCTCCATATAGGTTACGTCGGGTTGCATATCTATGCGCTCATATGCCTCTATTTATCTGGCATCTGAATTACACTTCCTTAACATTGATACGTGAAACACGTTACGACCTGCTACATGTTCGGGGTTAGGGCTAGCTCATATGCTAACTTCCCAAACGTCTTAATATATCCAAGGGTCCAACAAATTGTTGACTTAGCTTTCCTTTCTTTCCGAACCTCATCAATCCTTTCCAAGGGATACCTATAACATTACTAGGTCCCCTATTTCATACTCTTTATCCTTTCGTGTCAAATCAACATACTTATCATGACCATCTTGGGCTACTACCAGCCGTCCTCTGATTAGATCTATCATATCCTTGGTCCTTTGGACTACTGCGGGTCCGAGCATCTTGCGCTCTACAACTTCATCCTAACATAAGGGAGATCGACATTGTCTTCCCTCAAGGATCTCATAAGGCGATACCTCAATACTGACATATGATCTATTGTCGTAAGATAACTTAATCCACGTTAAATGATCATTCCAAATTCTTTCAAGTCTATTGCACAGACTCTCATTATAGCTTTTAGCATTAGAGCTTTTGCTTCTCAATACCCATTCTTTTCCAGTTCGTAATCGCTACTACCTTCCGTTCCTAATATTATACTGGTTATACTTTTGCTCGTTAGCGTTCTATAACCTTTTAATAACCACGTCAACCTTAGTATCACGAATGTGTTCCCATTCCGCATACTACCACCACTTTATTACTCCTTTTTCAGTTGTTTCTATTTTCCAAAATTTGATCAATCATATAGAAGTAAAGGAATTTGTTGAGAGATCACTATGATCATGAACACTTGTTATATCGCATAGTTAGTACAGAAGGTGGCCAGCCTTTAGTACTTGACAAGCAATTAAACAATAGATGGTATCCTACTAGGCTTCTATCACACAGATAGATAGTCATTCGGCAATACCTCCCCTTTCTGGAAGGGTTGTTCTTCTCAGCTTACATGAAATGAAAAGAAGAGAAAAGAACGAATTGAAGAGAATTGTATATATGAAAAAAAAATATACTGCCACAAAATATCTGGCTTGGAACCTACCTCTGAACTATAGAGGTTTGTCATAGGAGAACAAATCATATACGCATATAAATCAACATTAAGCATTATAGCCTCGTATTTCCCATGCCTAAATATTTTTGCTATTCCGTCCATCATTCTATGGATCCATGCTCTTCCTCGAGCTTATACACAATCACCTTTGAAACTCCCTCGACATCGAAAATCGAATCTGGGATCTCATTCTATACATCATCCTTACTAGAATTCTATGCTTGCACCGCAACCTTCCTCGTATAATAATACGACTCTATATTGATAAGAAAGAATAATAATTCACTATGTAGATACTCTACTTAATTAGTCTATCAATGATAACTTATACACTACCACGACCCGATTAGTGGTACTCAATCTCAACACCCATTCCAATATAACTCTCATGGTTGTAATCAGCTCACTACTCGCAGAATCATTGCTGCCTTACTATGGTCCACCACTGACCCACTGTAGTCATTCATTTTCCATGAAATCTTAATAGCAAACCATACGGAGTCCATACATATCGTATCTAATTCTCCTAAGGAGTTAACATAACCACCAATCACAATTCATGAAGAACACTCCAAACTCTGACGTACCTTCATGACATGAAGCAGATAAAAGTGCAGAAGAGTTTTAATCAAGGCAACGATAGCAGGTTAATACCATTCATAATCATATGCCTTCAATAGAAGACTTAACTCAAAGGTTTGTTTAGTCTTTTTTTTGAAACATGGTCCTGGCTTATCTCAAGATAGGACCTTCTAAGATAGATAGCCCGTTCATGGCGATTACACGAATTAAACCTTTACCAATTACTATTACGGTCGGTATTGCACAGTCATCAGAAGGAATATCAATCTTCCAAACCATAATACAACCTTCAATTTAACTCATGGTGAATCACTCTCATCCGGAAGATTACCTACTTTTCTATTTCTATTTCTACGAGTCTTTAGGGTTTCCTCATACCCAACTCCCTTATCATTCCTCAAACTCTCTTGCCTTTATATTCCTTTCTCTTATCGTTATTTCATGAACCAACACAACATAAGCATTGATTTCAAACATCCCATCATTCTGGATTCATGTCTTCAGAACGAATCTTGATAACTTTTACAACTTAGATTCATAATTCATCATACTCGTCTGCCTTTGTTCTGGCTCTTAAGCTTTTACACTATCTCCATAACCTTGGGAAGTACTTTCCTGAAAACAATTGACTGAACTTAAATCAGTTTATTATAATCTCTTGCTCCGTGCCTTCCTTGGCCTTTCACCAGCGGGTGGTCTCTCTCTTAGGAGGGTAAGTGACAAAACAGTCTTTTGTGGTTCATCAATCATTTAGAATCTCAAATGATTCATCTATTTCCTTTAGCCAGGCTCTTGCCTCGACTGGGTCAGCTTGTTCCTTGGAACTCTGAGAGCTTAGCGACTTAAAGGTCATGAAAGAATTTCCCACCGCACTGTCTCCTCAGGGTGGTGGTTGGGGATAATAGTCTAAGTTCTCTTTAGACAGGTCCATGAATTGTCGTATAGGGGTACCATCTCGGGTCTCCTGTCCTTACTCGACTTTTGTTTCCTCAGTCTAAATATTTCTTCCTACTCCCCATAATTGGGGTCATCTTACATAATTTAAATCCTCATTTTCCACTTCATCATGTTATGGGTTCCTTTTGTCTTGGTGGCAACCTCCCTGACTATCACGTTCAGGGTTTGCTCTAACTCTTATTCCTCAAACTAGCTTTCATCTAAGATTTCATCTTTAAGCTCTTAAACCTTTGGAACCCAAATTCTATAGGAATACCTCATTATTCCCTTATCATCACTCTCGGTATTAATCTCATACCTATTTGTTGGCTCTCTGCCTTCATTCATCACTTTTACTGGCACAATATGTTCTTTTCCAATACTTCGGGCTGTATTGCTATCTCAAACAGCTTTTCGGTACCGGCTCCGGTTACCTTCACTACTATTTCTATTTTCTCAAAATCTCTTATAAACTCTCCAAAAGACATTATCATCTTGAGTCTCTCCTTTTTACTAAGGGCATCAGCCACCATATTGGCTTTCCCCGAATGATAAAGAATCTCCCAATCATAATTCTTGATTAGCTCTAACCGCCTCCTCTGGCGTATGTTAAGCTCTTTCTACGTAAGAATGTACTAGAGCTCCTATGGTTTGTGAATCTCACACTTCTCTCCATACAAGTAGTGCCTCAAATCTTTAGGGCAAAACTATTGCCACGAGCCCAAGCTCATGGGTGGGGATATCGAATTTCATATTACCTTAATTGTCTTGACGCAGACGCGATTATCTTGCTGTGCTAAGAAGCACCCTAATTCCTTATGCGAAGCGTCACTTACAAATCACAAAATCTCCTTTTTCCATCCGGCAACGCCAGCATAGGGGCCATCACCAACCTCTGCTTCAGTTCTTGAAAGCTGTTCTCGCATTTCTCTGTCCATTCAAACTTCTCAGTCTTACGAGTAAGCCGCGTTAAAGGGGCTACTATCTTTACAATCTTGAACGAACCTCCGGTAGTGACCGGCCAATCCTACCTCTGGTAGTTGCCCTAACCATGGTCATCAATTCCTCAGTGGTCCTTTATTCATTCTTGTCAGGATCCTCCATGGGATCCTCCTCAACAACTATCCCTTCTAGGACAACATCCTCAACCGCTAAATTCTCAATATCAACATCATCCGGTCCTGCATTAGGACACTCTATCGGATCCACAATCCGATCTCCAATTAGTAATAAAATATCATCGCGATGTTGCTCCTCAACCTCAGGGTTCGGAGTCCCGCTACCATATACGATAACGAATTACGCTCCTATCATGATATTTATAAGGGTTCCCATAAGAGTTTTAACTGTCAGTACTACGTTAGGTAGCCCGACTATGAACTTGGCAAGAGTTCTTATTATCTTAGTGAACTTATTATCTTAACGTCACATCATCTCTGAGGTTTATAACGCTTAGCTCTGATACCATTTCTGTAACACCCCCAGATCCGGGGTCGGGGATCCGGGTCGTCACGGTCTTTCTTTCCACAATATCACTTCACTTAATTAATAATAACTAACCTTATGCTGTGACCCCACACTAACACACACCACAACCCGTTATAGTCTCAGAGATGAAATTTAAATAAGTACAAGTCTTTGAATCCACAATTTAAAAGTTATTACAACCCAAAATGATTACTTGATAAATTTACAGTTAATTGCCATTATCTGCCACAAGTTATAATTATACATAATTGATTCTCAAAAGTAGATGGTCTGATCTACAATAGATCTACCTCTGCAGCTATAGCAGCTACAACATCAACGGGAAGACGCGGGACGCTTCCCACGTGCTTGCGCTGGGTCTGCTGGAGTCTGGCCATCTTTCCTAACTGTTGTTGTGTGATGAAGAAATAAAGCAAGGGTGAGCAGCAAGCCCACCAAAATAATATGTATAATGATTTACAATATATGAGCCTACTCATAATACTCATGAAAGTCTTGGTCAAAAGAAATGAACCAAGTTTGATATCTTAATGCGATGAAGTCGCAAAATATTCAGTATATATACATATATACTTTTCAAAATATTGGAAGTCCTCTTCCATGCATAATATACACAAAGTCCCAGTGTATAACTGTATAAAAAAAATATCGTTGCAAGGTGATCTCATATATCTAACCTTGTCTCAACGTTTTTCTGAAAATCTTTGTCATTCATAAGATAATTATTAATTAGATATAAGTTTAAAAGATGAGGTTACCAAATACCCCAATATACTTATATCTTTCCCAATACTACTTGAACTACCACCGTTCAAGTTATAATCAGTTTCAAAAGTTCATCACATAGATGAGACTACAAGACAAGATTTGAATAGATTCAATCTTTGAAATATTATTGAATGAAATAAAGTTACGAGATACTTTATTTAGTCCCGATATATATATATCCACATATATATATATCTCTTAAACATTTCCTGGAACCTCTGTTATGTAAAGTATGAACATAGTTTGAAACATCCAATGAATTTTGGAAAGGAAAAGAATTTTGGCATAAACCAGATATCTTGCTGATCAGGCAAAGATACCAATAAGTAACCTTTTCTACTGTAGATGGATGAATTCCTCACCGGTCATCACCCTGGCCGCATTAGGACCTCGCGCTAGACCGTTACCCGGCCCCTCACGCGTTGATGGACTGCCACCCAGCCACTTACACAATCATAGACCGTACCCCGGTCTGTCGCTTATGCCGACTCAATTAGATGGGCTTACTTCCCGAACGTTGGGCAAGTAATCAATTCATTTACCAAAACTGCAACCTCGTTGCGAATATAAAATACACCACAGAGCCGGATTCCCCAGGTTTTGAGCGAGTATTTAAATCCCCTTAAAAAGGAAGATCTTAAATATAAAAATGAGTTTTGGGATCCGCTCTGACTTTAAAAATCATTTTGAAGACTCGAAAACACTTTAAAGAGTGTTTGGAGTAAAGCTGATTTAATGAAGTAAACCAGTCCCCAGAATATTTAGAAAATGACTGAATATTATTATTTAAATAATATTCCCATAAAGAATAATCTTTATAAAAATAATTGAAGTAGAAGTATTAAAACTTATACTTGAAACGAGTATTAAATAACCAAAGATATACTTATATGAAAGTATTATCTTTATTTGAATAATCGAAAATAAGTTTGATTATTAACACCTTATTCTTTAATAAAATAAAGAATATATTTCAGCAAATAATCGGAGTCATAGATCCTCAAATGAATATTCAAATAATATTCAATAATAATATATAAAAGAGTCATAAGCCCTCGAATGAATATTCAAATAATATTCAATAAATAATGTAAAAGAGTCATAAGCCCTCGAATGAATATTCAAATAATATTCAATAAATAATGTAAAAGAGTCATAAGCCCTCGAATGAATATTCAAATAATATTCAGATAAATAAATAAAGTTAAAGTTATCGAATAAATCTTATTCGATTAATAGTTTGGAAAACTATAACCATATATATATATAAATATATATATATATATATCCATATCCATATATACAAAATCTACTCGGGATCCTCGACTCCCGGTTTTAGAAAATATTTTCACCTTTGGGTCCCTATACTAAGGGTATATGCAAGTTACCGCTATCCTCTAGCATAGGTATTATCAACTGAACCAACAGATATATATTTCAAGAATATGAAACAGGCATGCATATATACCATATCACCTGCTACAATATATCGCAAGAATTTGCTAAATAACCAATATGCATTTATCGCAAGATCATGCATATACAAATGTATACATCACAACAACAGTATAACGGATAGAATACTTGCCTGAGCGACTGGGGGTTACGAATGGCTCGGGACGAGTCTGGTAACCTATAAGCAACAAGTAAGTTGGAATTAAACCAAAGTCACTTGTAAATCTATACTTTAACTAACTTAGCCTCTAACGCTTGTTTTGCGCTCACTGATTCGCTTAAGTCACTCGGGTACCCTCGGCTCCACCATTTTTAATAATTTAACCTTTACGAGTTTTAAAGCGATTCCTTCGCGAGTGTCTTACCAACTGCCTAACACACTTACCATAAATGTTTCATACATTAATTAACCCTTTTTGGTCTTTAACCTATGTTTCAAAGTAAGGTGAGGGGAAAAGTTTCGTTCGCGAAACGCCGTTACTTGAAACGGTCGTTTCTCCTAAACCGTGCGTCGGAATCGAACGAACTACATATCAAAACGAAGCTCGTAACATGAGTTATCTAAACATGGCAGTGGTGATAATCTAGCAGGGGGTTCTCGGGTCCTAATGTTATGCACAAAAACAGTCTACAGGAAATCGGACGTTACGACGGCTATATTTACGCGATTTCCCAAATTTAAACCAATTCAATCAACCACAATTTCAACTCCAATTCACAACCCAATCAAACCTCCAATTAAACTACACCACAACAGCCCCAAATCAACTCAATATCACCAATTTATTCATCTACACCAAGTCAAAAATGTGACCAAGAACTTCAAATCTAACAAGCATCACTCCTAACTCCAAAATCAACAAAACCACTTACTAAACAAAGCTCTATCATGAGTACACACTCATTACACTAACCCATCATCTAACATTATGAAATCCAAACCAACAAAACTTAATACTAAGGGTTTGAGAAGTTATACCTTCCTTGGAGAGTGGAGAATCAAGAGAATGGCTTGGAATCACCCTTAAAGTCCTTATCCAAGCTTAATCTAAACAAAACTTCAAGAACACAAATTTTAGTTCTTGAAAACACTATTCACCATCTTCTTTCATGATTTATAGAAAAAGATTGGCTTGGAATTAGAAGCTTAAACTTATAGGAAGTATGTAACTATCCATGGGGAAGCTTAGATAATTACCTTGCTAAATAGTAAGTGGAGGAGCTTGGACTTTCATTTTTTAAGAAAACCACCCGAGAGCATGAAGAAGAAGAAGAGAGAATTTTGTGTTTTGGCTTGATTTGCTTTTGGTTGGTTGATTTTTGTTGTTTGTTTTAGTGAATTACCTAGTTGCCCTTGGTTTTGTGTGGTTAAAAAGTCACCACATCTCCTTCCTTTCTTGTCATGCCTATGTCACCTTGCACATGTCATAATGCTCCCACTTGTCCACACCTTGTGGTTTGATGATGTCACAATCCCTGGCTTCTTGTACAAGCTTGTCTCTTGGTCACTTATTTGTTTTACGGTTCGCTTATCTTTCGTTCTCGTTTATCGTTTGAGGGATCATACCCGGGATCTTATTACTTAGGTTCCCTTAACCTTTCTCAATATATTATATTCCTTTTATGATCCTCTCCTATAATCCTTTAATTTAAATCCTTTTTATCCTGTTACCTTATACTCAATTCTCTCCGTATCTTGTGAATTTCCGGGAAAAATCAAAGTGTTCGGAATTGGATTCTGACGATCTTTACATACACTTATATACCACATAGAGTACTAATAATATCCCATAAGATCAATAACAGAACCCCTACATAGCGTGGCATGAAAAGTTTTCTCGTTCATCAAAAACACTATTCATAAGGGTTTCAAAATTTCTCAAAAATTGGGGTTATTACAACATCTTGCTGAGCACTTGACTAAAGCTGATGAAATGTTAAATTCTGATGATTTTAAAACCCAGCTTAGAGTCACTGCATTGAGTACTAAACATCTACAAGGTCTTCATTCAACTACTCATGCAGAGCTACACAAGATTCAGGAGAACTTTATCAAACAGGAACAAGTTTGGAAAATTGATAAGAAAAAGTTCTTTCAACCTACCATTGACAGGATTGCTTATATTGAGAAAACTCAAGAGAAACAACAAGCTCAGATTGATCAAATTCTGACAAATCAAGCTTCTCAGCAATCGCAACTTACTGAAATCCAGACCTCAGTGGAACTACTTATCTCTCTTCTACTACCTGCTGATGCCAAAAAGGGGGAGAAGGTAATTAAGTCCAAATGCAAAACCAACAAGACACTGCAAGGAAAGGATGATGGAAAAGATGACCAAGGAAACTCTGGAATGGGTAGTGGTCATAGTCAAGGTAGAAGGTTTACATCAAGACAAGCTAGTCACAGAACAAGTTCTGATACTGGGAAAAGAATAAGTTCTGCTGCTGGTAAAAGGATAAGTTCTGATGAACTTCTAGATCTTGATGAGGAAATGTCAAGACAGTTATTTCTTCAAGAAAATCCAGGAATGGACTTGGAAAGTTTAAAGGAAGAAGAAGCCAGACTTAAATCAGAGAAAGTCATATCTAAATCTGAAGCTTCTAGTAAAAAATCACTTCCAAAACTTAAAGGCATTGTGATCAAAGAAAGGACACATACTGAAGCAACATTGGCTAGATCACAACCACAGATAGATCCAAGATCCAAGGGTAAAGAAAAGGTTGGTGAACCTATCAAGGCTTATGTACCTCCTAAGGAAGAAGAAATTGCTGATGAAAAAGATGATCTTGCTCTGACTTCAAGAAAAGTTCTTAAAACAACCTCTGACATGGCTCAAGTTGTTCAGAGTCAAGAAATTATAAGTTCTGATATTCAGAAGAAGCAAGTAACCGCTGACAGAGCTCAAGTTAACTTGATATTAGAAAATAGATCAAAGACACTCCTATCAGGATTCACTAAAGCAAAACAGACTCAATCTTTGAAGACTACTGCAAGTGGTTTTGAAGCAAGAGTAGTTACTGGAAAGGAAGCTAGAGATAAAACTGGATTGGGAAGTGCTGATGAAAGAAGAGTACACAACACTACCAATGATCCAACTTCCTTGAGTGAACCAGGTATTGGAGCAACTCCTGAGAGATTGAATCAACTAGAATCTGTACAGATGGTTTACCATACCTACTTGAAAGAATACATCATGTTGTATTTCATGACAGATGGTAGGGTTTATCATATAAGACAAAATGCCATTCCTTTGAAGTATTTTGAAGAATTGGAGCATGTACTTTTCTTACTTCAAGTGGATGACATAATAACATAGACTGCTGCAAACTACTTAAAAGAACAGATTCAGAGACAGAAAAGGCTTTATTCTATTAAGTCTGACAGCATATATGTTCCAAAGTACAGAGATCACAATGGTGATATTGTTGATATGAAGCCTAATACTGCACAGATCAGAACGTATCTTGGTATTAAGGGACTTGAATTCAATCTTGAGTCTGACAAAGCTTATGTCATAAGACTAGATCAGGAGTTGAGAAAAGCAAAGATTAATGATCTCAGAGCTGCAATCTTTCAAACTGGTGAAGATACTGCAGAGCTTAAAGGTGTTAAAAGGAGAATGATTGATGAACTAAGATATGCTGAGAAATGTTTGTTGAAGAACTATCTCGGAACAACTCCTGACATCAGAGAGATCAGAAAATGAAGAAGCCAAGTCGAAGATCTACAACTGCTTAAATTCTGATATTTATACAGATTGAAGTTGTTATCAGAAGCTGAAATTGGTAAAAACTTTAAGGACTGTAAGTTGTAGTTATCTAGTCTATTTCTCATGCATTTGTACTTAATGTTTTTGACATCATCAAATATCTGTTAAACTTGTATATTTTGTTAATTTACAAGTTGGGGGAGATTGTTAGATATATTTGATAATGTCATGGCTAATATGTTTTATGTTTAGCTTTCAGATCTTATGTGAACAGGATAAATCAGTACTTAACTGTTGATCAGTACTTATACTGGAAGTCAGGACTTAAGGATATCAGTACTTATATTATCAGGAGATAATCATCAGAAGATAGATATCAGAACTTAAGTGCTGAAGGACAATCAGATAAGGACAGTAGCTGATTAAAGGAAAGAAGATCGAGATAAACATAAGAAGAGATATGCATGAAGAAGGAATTCCGTGAAGAATGGAATACTTGGAAGAAAAGATATCTGATTGATATATTTTAGGAAGCAGAATTATATTCCATATCAATTAGCGATTATCTTGTAACTGTGTAGTATATAAACACAGACATAGGGTTTACACTATAAGTGTTATCATTATTAGAAAAGATTATTCATTGTAACCCTTGCAGCTCTCGTGATATTTGTTCATCACTGAGAGGTAACAGTTCCATACTGTAACAGAGTTTATTGTTTCAATAAAGTTTGTTTTCTGTTATTTAAGTTCTTAAAGTTCGATTTGAGTGTACTATACACTGTATTCACCCCCTCTACAGTGTGTGTGTGACCTAACATAAAATAATAATATTAATCGATATTTTAAATATAAAATAACTATTTTACGAAAAGGATATATGAGTTAACACATAACATGTATTTAACTAACGATGTTATACTTTTTAAAGTAAACGTTATATTAAAATTTACGACATTATATATAAGAAATGGTTATTAAAATCTAATGATCATGTATATAATTATAAGAAAAAAATAAATCTAATTTATAATATATAATGATCATGTATACACTTATACGGAAAATAAAATAAATAATACGTATTTGTTCAATATTAAAACAATATTTTTGTTAAGTACTCTTCGATTAATATTACCAATCCAAGACAATAATTATTGGTATGTATATGATATATGATTATATATAATGATTAATTATTCAAATAAAAATATATTATATGTTACTCATATAACATCATATATTCTTACATATAGATCACGACGATGATATATATACTCTCCCCGTCTCTCTAAATTTTTTAAATTTCAGAAAGTGTGTCTGACATGCATTTTAAAGGACGTATAAAATATAGTTCTATAAGTTATTTTTATAATTTTATTTAACCATTCAATTGATATTTATAAAAAAAATTATAAAAATGAGTTACAGAATAATACTTTATATGCACCTAAAAATGCGTATCAGACACTCTTTCCGAAATGTAAAAAAATGAGAGGGACGGAGGGAGCATAAAAAAACTTTTAATGAAAAATAGCTTTAGAGTTAAATGTTAAGCTGGTGAGATGATAGCATTCCGAAACAAACAACTAAGATGTCAGTAAAATAAGGGTTTTGGAACTCGCCGACACAATTTTATTAGATAAGGTCTCAAACATCATATATTAAAAAAATAAACACAACTTAAAGTGATGTTTTGAAAAATGTAATGTGTGCGACGTTTTTTTTCCCCGTAAATTTTTTATTTTAAAAAAACCTGAAAATACATGTTTAATTTGCATTTACACAAATTCCATGTACGTACTATACAAGAAATGTTAGGAGCAATTGATGATATCAAGCAGAAACTATCAGAAGTTCATATCAGAACTTACATCAAAGGATGATGATGACATCAACGTATGTTGATATCTACGGATAAGGACATCGATGGATAAGGATATCGACGAATGGTGATGTCAACGGATGATGAAATCAGTATTTGTCACATCAGTTGATCTTCAAGAAGGAAAAGGAAACAGGAACTCAAGGCGGTGAAGGAATTTATCTCAGAAGCAATTGTATAGGTTTCCTTGTTGTTGATAGAATAGGATTCCTTATATATTGTGTAGCTATGCTCTATATAAAGCACAAATTAGATTCATGCTATAAGCATTGCGACATTGTTATATCTTTCGCATAACCTAGAAGCTCTCAAGGATATTTGTTCATCCTTTCGAGATAGTATGTTTGTAATAAGGTTTTTATCAGTTAATATAAAAACCATTGATTCTGTTGAAGCTTTTTTGAATTGATTGTATTAACTATATTCACCCCCCCTCTACAGTTGATTAAGGGCCTAAAAATTGGTATCAGAGCTTGCTGTTAACGTACAAACAGTTTAAGATCTGAAAATCAATCAACCATGTCAGACAAAGAAGAAGAAACACAGAATCCGAATCTGAAGCTACCACCCCTAGCCACATCACAGATAAGCAACAACATGAGTAGGTAAGAAGCAATCAAGGTGCCTATCCTGAAGATTCATGAATATACAATCTGGAAAGTCAGGATGGCCATGTGCTTGGAAGCCACATATGCTGAATATCTGAACATGATCTATGATGGTTCTCATAGACCAATGAAGGTAGTTGTTTCGCTTGCAGGAAAACCAGAGAAGATGATAGACAAAGATATGAAGGACTACTCTCCTGAAGATATCTCATCTATCATGAAGGATGCTAAGGTTAGACACATCCTACACAGGAGTCTTGATAGTGTTATGTCCAATAGAGTCATTGGATGTAAGACAACAAAAGAGATATGGGATGCTTTAGAAGTAAAATGTCAGGTACAACTGCTATCAAGAAGAACATGAGTATAATACTTACTCAAGAATATGAGCACTTTGACTCAAGGGACAATGAGTCCTTAACTGAGATCTATGACAAATTTCAGAAGTTATTGAATGACTTATCCCTTGTCAACAAAGAATATGATTTGTAGGACTCAAACCTGAAGTTCCTACTTGCTCTCCCTGAAAAGTGGGACTTTAAAGTCACATCAATAAGGGACAACCATCAACTTGACAACACACCTCTAGATGAGATCTATAGAGTTCTGAAAACTTATAAAATAGAGATAGAGCAAAGAAACAAGAGGAAAGGATCAAAATCTAGACCAGTTGCACTCAAGGTTGAAGAGAAGCTAAAGGAGAAAACTAGGAGGAAAAGCTACTCCAAAGGGAAAGCCATGTATGCAAAGTCAGATACTGAATCATCAAATTTTGATGATGGCTCAAATACTGATACTGAATCAGATACTGACAGTGATCATAACAACAATGAAGATATGGATCAAATGATTGCCCTAATGGTTAAAAGCTTCAAGAAGATGGTCTACAAGAACTTACATTAACGGATGATGATGACATCAACGGATGTTAATATCGACGGATAAGGACATCGACAGATGTTTATAATCGACGAATAAGGATATCGACGGATGATGAAATAAGTATTTGTCACATCAGTTGATCTTCGAGAAGGAAAAGGAAACAGGAACTCAAAGCAGTGAAGGACTTTATCTCAAAAGCAATTGTATAGGTTTCCTTGTTGTTGATAGAATAGGATTCCTTATACATTGTGTAGTTGTGCTCTATATAAAGCATAAATTAGGTTCATGCTATAAGCATTGCGACATTGTTATATCTTTCACATAACCTAGCAACTCTCAAGGATATTTGTTCATCCTTTCGAGAGAGTACATTTGTAATAAGTTTTTATTAGTTAATAAAAAAATTGTTAATTTTGTTGAAGCTTTGTCGAATTGATTGTAATAACTGTTTTCACCCCCTCTACAGTTGATTAAGGGCCTAATAAGAAATACGTACCAAACAACCATTTTCATACACACATATGTTTATATTGCGTTGATAATTGACCACATAGTATATATATATGTATATAGCTCAGGTCCACACATATGGTATTATACATAATCCCATGCACTCATAACACCTTTATATTAATTAATTATTATTTTAGAATTTAAAAGTTTATGGCACAACACTCTAATTGTATATCAACCCTGTGGCATCGTACTTTGATTGCATGTTAACCCATGTACAATTACTGTCTTTCTGTCCTAAACTAAAAACACGATCTGTCATTTTAGAGTGTCGTAAAGGGCCATTATTTTGGCCTTATATATATTTTTTGTGCTATTTAGGTTATTTTCTCATAAAAGAACTAATATTGAGAAATCTTATATGAAGTACAAAAAGAAATGTTTTGGAAGCCTAACTACGACAAGTTCTCACAGTAATCACATCGTGAAATTTTGTAATAAATACCCACAAGTTACATTGATACAACAACACACGATGACATATATACAATGAATTTACTAACTACATGTTATCACAATGAATTTAACAATATTGTACGAACATTTTTAACACGAAAACACTTAAATTAGACTGAGACATTGTCGATTCCATATACAACAATGTTCAATCACATTACAACCATAAATATCAGTTCTACATAAATTACAATGAACATCATATCTTTAACTCATAGATCATGTACAACTGAAATATTTTCAGTCACCTGAACCATCAAAATTTGCAAAAAATTTGTAAATATGACATAACATACCATCACTCAACAGTCTAAACGATCATTGAGTATAAACTGTTTCTAATGGTATTTTTCACAAGTTTTAACTAAATTATTAGGGGCCATACACTTTATTTCTAACAAAACTTGTACAAGCTTTCAAAAATTACATATACTGTATTCTGAAACATTACTAGAAAATGACCCGTGCCTCACACGAGCTATTATGCTAGTTTAGAGATAAAGTATACCTAGATCTTACAAGTGAAGAGTATAATTTTCTTTCCGCAAAGATTTTTGATTTAAGTAGTTTTTTTTTTGATTTTTTATTAGTAATAAATTTTCGTTTGATCTATTCATGCGTGATTCTAAATTAAAAAATTGTTTAAACTAGACTAATATTTGAAACTATAGGGATATTTTGTCTTTTTTTGCAGGATAGGGATATTTTTTCTTAATCCAAATCTCTTTAGTTTGGCCACTATATGGATTATGAAAACCGATTAGTTATAACTTAATATGAAAAAATATCCCTGAGCAAAGATGTTAATGTGTTAGCAAGGATATTGTTTTTTCGGTAGGAAAAAAAATACATAACCGAGTCAAGGCAAACACCGAAAAGTTAGTTATTATATTTTTTTAAGGGAGTTTGACGCATAACGGAAGACTAGGATCAAAAAAGTTAATCCTTAAAAACAAAGACGAATCCGTAAGCACGGATCCGAAAAGAAAACTCTGAAATTTACCAGAAAGATGAGAAAATTCTCAAAGGTTTTTGATTTCAATAATAATAAGATGCAAATTATTTCATCACAATAATATTTATGTAGGGATATAAAACTCTAAAAATTAATTAAAAATAAATCATAATTAAAATAAAAATTAAAAAATAAGTAGCATGACCATGCAGTTGCGAGCATGCTCATGCTTCAGACCCTCATACCACTAATCCAGCTACTGGCTTTTTCCCCGCTTTAGCATGATCACGCAACTTGCTAGGATGATAATGTCGTTGTGCTATTATGCCTACTGGAAACATTCGTTGTTTGGGCATGATCATGTAGCCTGTAAGCATAATCACTCCATTGTTCTTCTTTCTTTCTTGTAGACCATTCATGCCAAATTTCTCTTTAAAATCTATGGCCGCTTGTTCTATATCAGTCCCTCCCACCTGTAAAAAAAACTCGATCTCGAGTTAATTTCTGGATATAAAGGAACATCATCATGAAACTCATGTAGATCCGCTACACTGAAAGTTTTCAAAATACTCATATCTTGAGGAAGATCAACTACATAAGAATTATCATTAATTTTCTTCAGTATCTTGTAAGGACCATATTTTCTTGGGTTAGGCTTGTTGAAAGTCCTCACGAGAAACCTCTCCTTAGAAAAATCATCAACATATCTCCTTCTTTAAATAATTTTTGTCGCTACTTTGTGTCCACAAATTTCTTATACTTCTCATTCTGAGCCTCGAGCTTTGCTTTTACTTTAGCTTGCACATTGCACACTTGTGTTGCAAAATTTTCTGCTGCTATATTCAAACTAGTCTTGGGTAATTTTTCCAAATCCAATGCATGCCTTGAGGCTGCCTGTAAACCAATGAAAAGGAGACTTCCCTATTGTTGAATGGATTGCATTTTTATATGCAAATTCTACCTGCCCTAATGCTACATCCCATTACTTCGGTTTGTCACCATAAATATTGCGAATTAGATTTCCCTAAGTACGATTAAGGTTCTCTGTTTGTTTGTCTCTTTGAGCGTGTGCTATACTGCTGAAATTTAAAATCGCATCCATCCTTTTTCATAGAGTGATACAAAAATGACTAAGAAATTTTGAATCTATATCTGACGTGATTGACTTTGGAACACCATGCAAATAGACAAAAATCTTTGAAAACCTGTCAACAACAAAAACAGAATCAACTCCACGTTGAGTGCGCGGGAGTCCCAAAATAAAATCCATAGCAAGATCCTCCCATATATCATTTGGAACTGGTAAAGGCGTGTAAAGGCCGATATTCTGTGCTTGCCCCTTTGCTGTTTGACACATATAACACTTACGAACAAACTTTACTACATCACGCTTCAGTTGAGGCCGATAAAATCTCTCTTCCATAACTAATTGTCTTATCACGCCCAAGATGCCCACTTAGTCCATCACCATGCAAATCCCAGATTAATTTTTCTCACAAAGAGACATCAATGACATGATATTCCCCCTCCACTCGCTTTACCACTCACTTTTCCCACTGTTCAGCAAAATTATCATCAACATACAATTATTTTAAAAAATTCAAAACCCACAACTTCTTGTTTCATGACAACCAACAAATGAGCCCTACGACTCAACGTGTGAACCAACTTGTTTAGAACACCAGATTGGGGTTTAAAACAAAGGGAAATTTCAGAATGTAGTTTGACCATCTCACATGCATATTACTCATGAGGTATCTCTGATTGTTCAATTACTTTAGAGCTTGATGGTCAGTGTGTAACAAGAATTGCTTCTGAAAAAGATAATGCTCCCAATGCTTCAAATCTCAAAAAAGGCATAAAATTCTTTCTCATAAGTACTCCACTTTTATTGTGCATCACTGAGTTTGTCACTAAAAAATGCAATTGGCCTATTCTCTTGAGACAAAATAGTCCCAATACTGACCCCACTTGCATCACACTCCACCTCAAACAACTTATCAAAATTCGGTAGCGCCAAAATATGAGTAGTGCATAATTTCTCCTTAATTAAAGTAAAAGCTGATTTGGCCTCTTCCCCCCACTGAAATATTCCTTTCTTCAAACATTCAGTGATAGGCGCAATAATAGTACTAAAGTTTCTAATGAATCGACGATAGAATGTTGCCAAGCCATGAAAACTTCTAACGTCAGAGACTATTTTGGGTGCCAATCCTTAATTGTCCTAATTTTCTCCTCATCAACCAAAATACCATTGGAACTTATAATATTTCCCAAAAACATCAACTTTTCAGTCACCCAACTACACTTCTTTAGATTAATAAATAACTTATTTGCATTTAGAAGCTCAAACACTTGCCTTAAGTGCTCTACATGATCTTTTCACATCGGTCACATATTAAAATATCATCAAAATATAGCACAACGAATTTGTCAATGAAATAACGTAATACCTGATTCATTAGTCGCATAAAGTGCTTGGAGAATTGCAAAGTACAAAAGGAATCACCATCCACTCATAAAGTCCATCTTTCATTTTGAAGGCTATTTTCCACTCATCTCTTGGCTTCACTCGAATCTGATGATAACCACATCGCAAATCTATCTTTGAAAATAATATGGAACCCTCTAACATCTCTAACATATTATTCAACCGTGGAATAGGGAAAATATATCTCACAGTTATCTCGTTTATAGCTCGACTGTCAACACACATTCTCCAACTACCATCTTTCTTCGACACTAAGAATGGAGGTACTGTACATGAACTCATGCTCTCACGAATAAACCCCTTCTTCAACAACCCTTCTACCTTTTCTTGTAAAATTTAATTTTCTTTTGGGCACATCCGGTAATGTGGCAGGTTTGGTAGGCTCGCTTCAGGAACCAGGTCTATATGATGTTGAATATTACGCAAAGGAGGAAAATCATTGGGCAAGTCTTCAGCTAAAAGTTCTCAAAATTTCTCAAAGAGCGGTTGTATGATCTTAGGCGTTATTACTTTATCCTTTTCCTTTGCTTCTATCACAAGTGCTCTCACCACCACCAAATGTACTTCTTTAGCTTCTTTTATATCTGCCTCCAACTCCCTTTCAGAATTCACCAATGAAACCAATGAACGAGTGTTAGATATTGAATAAAACGGGGGGTGAATGTGTTTTGGGTATTTTTAAGTCTTTTTACAACTATTTGGAATGGTGAACAAAGTTGTCTAATTTGTAGAGATATTGTGTTTAACAGAATAAATAAAGCATGCATAATAAACACAGTATTTTCAAAACTCGCTTAACTTTTTATTAAAATTAAGTATGTCTTGCTACAATCCTGGGTTCCTTGTAAGTAAAGAACTCAACTTCTTTCTTAAGAGAGTTACAAGAAATTCTACATCTGTTTGTTACACAACTAAAACAAAGGACCAGTGTTTACTTTATAGATTAGTAAACACCGATTTACACAGCATGCAATAAGATGTACTAAACCCTACTTTAAGTTATCTCTAAAGTTTTCCATTTCAGGCTTAGTAAATGTTTGCAAATCTTGTAGATCTGTGTCCTTCCTTTGTCAGTTAATCTTGACCCTTGGTCTTGCACTCTTCAAGCTGCTTTTGTAGACTTTTAAATCTAAGTGATTAGATCATTTATTGATTGATAATCTTGAATCTTTAACTTGTCTGCATTTTGTACTTTAGTTTCATATCGAGATCTCTAGTTTTTTGTATAGAGAAATGACATCTCGATAAGTATAATGGCTTATCGAGATTCCTAAGTTCTCTATAAGTGTTTTGACTTGTCGAGATCTCTGAGTTCTTTATAAGTGAACTTGAATTGTCGAGGTCTCCAAAACTCTGCATGTAGAAATGACTTGTCGATATCTCTGAGATCTTTATATGCATTTTGACTTGTCGAGGTCTCTGAGATCTCTAATGAGAAATTGACTTGTCGATATCTCCAATCTTCATATCTTCATTTTGACTTGTAGATATCTTTGAGTTCTCTATATGCAAATTTGATTTGGCGATATCTCAGAGATCTCCATATACATTTTGAGTTGTAGATATCTCTGAGATCTCTAATGATAATTTGACTTATCGATATCTCCAATCTTCATATCTTCATTTGACTTGTCGATATCTATGGGACTTCTCTATAAGCCATTTTGGACTTCTTGATAAGTCATTCTTTAGTTCTCGAATGACTTCTCTATATAACTTGATCTGTGACTTGTAGATATCTTGACTTAGAATATTTTTCCTAAAATAAATTTATTCAACTCCAAGCTTCTTTACCTTTTTCTCTGAGGCATGATCTTGTTGATCTTTTTCCAGAGTTTATTTTTAGGCTTGAGACTGTTCACAGAAAAATACTCCAGTCTAATTTTTAACATTTTTACAGACTCAGGTAATACAATACAAAATACATATTTAGACTATCATACAACTAAATCTTAGGGTTATCAATGTGACTTAGTCTTGTTATAATACAGGCATATCTTGCACAACAATCTCCCCCAATTTGTGAGAAGATTGCTTATCACAAATTCATGCCTGGTAACAAAACTAACCCCAAGTTACAATAAAACAATAAAAGATTACATAAAATTGTCATAGCACAAGGACAACTTTTTATATACTGATTGATTACATGAGTTTGATATGGATATTCATCACATGAAATTCTCATATCCTGATTCCTTTCTAATGAGGTCCTTTAGATTTACAAGTACTTGAAGTTCCTCTATGATTTGTGTCCCTCTTAGAGCTTCCACAGGCTTGAGCCAATCATTCAATGAATATCCATTCAAGTAACCAACTCCGAAACTTGAAAATATGCCAACTTTTATGTTCAGAAAATGTCCATCCTTAGAAATTCTGCTCATCCCCTTTGCCTTGAGCTCATTTGATCTTTGTTCAAATAATGCAATTTCTTCTGCATATTTCCTATACATTTCATCCTTTTCAGCCTTTGCTTTTTCTCTTCTTTCATCTCTTACTTTCAGCCATACGCACAACACAGCCCTCCATGCTCTTGTGAAAGTTGCTTCATCCAAAGGTTTAGTAAAAATGTCAGCTAACTATTTTTCTGTTGGAACAAAAATGAGCTCAATGATACCATTTGTAGCATGTTCTCTTATAAAATGGTACCTTACATCAATATGCTTTGTTCTAGAATGATTAACAGGATTAGCCATAATAGATGTAGCACTAGTATTGTTACACATAATAGGAATTTTGTGTAACACTAGGCCATAATCCATTAGCTGATTTCTAATCCAAAGCACTTGAGCACAACAACTTCCAGCAGCTATGCATTCAGCCTCAGTTGTGGAAGTTGACACAAATTGTTGTTTCTTGCTATACCAGGATAGAAGTCTTTGTCCAAGAAATAGACAGCTTCCACTAGTGCTCTTTCTATCAACCCTGCATCCAGCAAAATCTGCATCCGTGTATCCAATAGTTTTAAATCATATTCCCTTAGGATACCATAATCCCAAGTTTGGAGTCCCCTTTAAGTATCTAAAAATTCTCTTCACAACCATCAAATGTGATTCTTTTGGATTGGCTTGAAATCTTGTACACAGACATGTTGCAAACATAATGTCTGGTCTACTAGTAGTCAAATATATCAAAGATCCAATCATTCCTCTATAACCTGAAATGTATCCACTTTTTCCTTTCTTACCTCCATCCAACTTTGTAGCTTTAGACATAGGTGTTAATGCAGGTGAACAATCAGCCATACCAAATTTCTTCAATAAATCTTTAACATACTTGGTTTGGTTGATGAAGATTCCATCACTTCTTTGACCGACTTGAAGTCCAAGAAAGTAACTTAACTCTCCCATCATACTCATTTTATATTCACTCTGCATGAGTTTTGAGAATCTTTGACAAAGCTTTTCATTAGTAGAACAAAAAATAATATCATTGCTTGTAGAAGAGAGTCTTATCAATAGTTCCTCTAGTGAATCCATGTTTAATTAAAAATTATGACAGTGTGTCATACCATGCTCTAGGTGTTTGCTTTAATCCATAGAGAGCCTTTAGAAGTTGGTAGACAAAATCTGGAAATTTAGGATCTTCAAAGTCAGATGGTTGTTGCACATAAACTTCTTCTTTCAACTCACCATATATGAATGCACTCTTTATATCCATTTGATACACCTTAAAGTTTGAATGTGCAGCAAATGCAAGAAAGATTCTAATTGCTTCAAGTCTTGCAACTGGAGAAAAATTTTCATCATAATCAATTCCTTCTTCCTGCGAGTAGCCTTTTGCAACTAACCTTGCTTTGTTTATTGTCACAATCCCATTTTCATCCATTTTGTTCCTGAACACCCACTTTGTTCCAATTACACTTCTATTCTTTGGTGCATGAACCAACTTCCAAACTTTGTTTCTTTCAAACTGATTTAGCTCATCTTGCATAGCAGATATCCAATCAGGATCAAGTAGAGCTTCCTCAATTTTCTTAGGCTCAACTTATGACAGAAAGCATGCATGTAGACATTCAGTTGTAGTCGCACTTCTAGTCCTCACTCCACCATTTGGATTACCAATAATTGCTTCACTTGTGTGACTCTTGTCTCGTTTTCTAGTGTGAGTTTGTTGACTTGAACTCTCTGCATCTTCTTCATCACTGGCATGACTTGCAGAACTTTCTCCTCTTTCTTCCCCTGATTTTGTGCTATTAAATTCAGCTGTTTGAGATGAGCTTCCATTCTCATGATTCACTTGTTAAGTTGACTCTTCATCCATTATGTTGCTTGTGTTAACTTCAGCTTCATCTTCAGAATCACAATCAATATTGAGATTTTCAAATTTAAGGGCCTCAGCTTCATTTTCATCAAGGCATTCCAAGCCCGGACACTTGTCATCATCAAAAGTCACATTTGTGCTTTCCATAATTTTCCTTTGTTCAAGCACATAGACTTTGTAGGCAGTTTTCTCCAATGAATATCCCAGAAAAATTGCTTCAAAAACTTTAGAGTCAAATTTTCCCATATATTCAGAGTTGTCTTTTAAAATATAGCACTTGCTTCCAAACACATGAAGATGCTTCACAGTAGGCTTCCTTTTACATAATATTGAGTAGGGTGATTTTCCAAGATTCTTATTAATGAGATATCTATTTTGAGTATAGCATGCAGTGTTGAAAGCTTCTTCCCAAAAACTTGTTGGTAGTTTGGCACCCTGCACCATTGTTCTAGCAGCCTCTACTAGTGTTCTATTCTTTCTCTCAACTACCCTATTTTGATGAAGTGTTCTAGCAGCTGAGAATTCTTGAATAATGCCCTTGTCTTTGAAGAATTTAGTTAAGGTTGCATTTCTGAATTTTGTGCCATTGTCACTCCTCAATCTCTTCACACACTTTTGATCTTCAGTCTGCTTCTCAATCTTCTTGATATGTTCAATTATGATGTGTGGAGTCTCATCCTTAGAATGCATAAATTATACCCATGTGTATCTTGAGTAGTCATCCACATCACATGTGCATATTTATTCCTTTAAATTGATAAGACATTAACTGGTCCAAATAAGTCCATGTAGATAAGTTGCAAAGGTGCATTTATAGAATTCACAGTTTTACTCTTGTGACTTGAGTTCTTCATTTTGACTTTTTGACAAGCCCCACAAATTTCATTTTGAGCAAACTCCAGATTTGGCATGTCTCTCACTAACTCCTTTTTCACCAGCGTGTTTATTGCATTGTAATTAGGTGAAAGAGCTTTTATGCCACAACTTGTTTTGCTCTACAGATGCCTCGGTGTAGAAGCAACTAATTCCTTCCTTATTTGCTGAGTGTAAATCTGTAACAAACAGGCTTCCCTTTCTTACTCCTTTCAGAGCAACTTCACTAGTCTTTTTGCCTATGATTAGGCATTCTCCTTTGTCAAATGTAACATTAAATCCTCTATCTGTGAATTGACTAACACTTAGGAGATTTACTTCCAAACCAGCAACCAGTGCAACATATTCAATGACAATATTTCCATAAATTAATTTGCCATATCCCATTGTGAAACCTTGATGTTGTCTCCAAAAGTCACTAATGGGCCAACCATCTCCTCAAACTGTGATAGCTAGGCCTTATCACTTGTCATATATCTTGAGCATCCACTGTATATGATCAATATGACTTTCTTCATTTTGCCCTGCACACAATGAGTATTAAGTGTGTTTAGCTACCCAAGCAGTGTTGGATACTGTCTTCTTGCTAACAGAATTTGCAGATTTAGAATGAGTTGATTCAGAAAGAATGGTGTTCATTGATTGATTTGCATGTTCCTTTTTAACTGCAGACCCAATATTAACTTCTTTGAGGTCTACTCTCAGCTTGTGGTAACTTGTCATCACTTTTCAGTTGCAAGGAATGCAATCATACTTATCACATAAGGAATATGGATCTTCAGACTTTGCTTTATTATATTTGCATGCTCCCAATCTTGACTCACTTACAGCCTTTTTACAAAGGTGAGTTAGATGATTTGTAGAGCCACATTTCTGACACTGTTTCCTAGAATTATCTGCAATAAATGCAAAGTTATTGCTCTTGTTTATCCCAATCTTCCCATTCCTTAGCTCGTCGCTACTTTGATTCAAAACAAAAGGTAACCATTCGTTGGTGCAGTCACTTCGTCATCTTATGATTTGAAACTCGACTGCTCGATCTCGGAAACTAATTCGTGTGTAGGCAGCGCTGTCTGTCATACCGTTGACTCTATTCATCTTCCTTCACTTATGAACTAGAACAGAGTTTTAAAGCCGAACATAAAAAAATGAAAGCAAAAACACATTTCAATTCATTTTAATGGGGCTTAATGGATACTTATCCAATCATGCGGCTAAACAAACTTATTTTCTTCAGAATGGACATTATGGAAAAGAACAAGAAGAAGGGTTTTTCTTCTTCTTTTCTGTATTCTCAGTCTTAACCTCCTTGATTGGCTTCTTGGGGGTTTGATCCACCATGGGCTTCTTCTCAGTTTTAGGAGTTAAAGTTGTTTCTATGCATTTCTTCTCATTGTTCTCATCAGCAAGTTCTTGCTTTATGACAAACTCTTCTTCACTGAAATTGATTTATATGCCTTGAACAAAGGTTAATCAACCTTTCTCAGCATAGCTGGGACATTTTCATTTACAATTGTTTTGCCCTTATCACCTTCATTCTTTTTGTTGTTGTTTAAGGCATCATAGTCAAGGCCAATATCTATGTTAGCACATGGCTTGTTCTTCTCATGGTACTAACCAACTAACTGAGAAGTATTTCTAAAAGACTTCAACTTCACTATATTTTTCTCTTGCTTCTTCCTCAACACAACTTCTATCTCAGTAGCACACTTTAGCTTGTTCTTTAGATATTCATTTTCTTGCTTGACAGTTTCAAGCTCAACAAACTGCAATTCCAGATTTTGTTTCTCAATCTCAACCTTCTCATTTACTTTTGATAGCCTACTCACTTTCTCAGTAGCTATCACCATGCTTGTGTGTATGTGAAACATCTCCACAGTCATCTTTTCAACAGTCTCCTTATATTGACTAGCATTTAAATCAATAGTAGTAAGAGTTGGTACCTTTGTTTTTGATGAGGATGACTTTCATTGCTCCAAGGCCATGTGTGCATAGTTTCCAAACTCCTCATCTTCATCATTATCAGAATCATACCAACTCTTTCCTTCTGCACTATAAGCTTTTCCAGACTGTTTCTTCAAGAGAGCTTCATACTTAGCCCCCAACTCCAAATATGCCTTGTCCTTTTTCACTTTCTTTGGTTTTCTAAATTCTGTGGCAAAGTGTCCCAATTCATCCTAACTGAAGCATCTTATTATTGATCTGTCAACAGATCCAGTTTTGTAGCCACTTTTGCCACCAGAGTTGTACTGAGCTTTTCCTTTCCAGCTGTTGTCCTTGTTGAATATATGTCCTTTTTTCTTGAAGAACTTTGGCTTCTTGACTATAATATTAGAGAATTTCCTTGTTAGGTAAGCCATGGATTGATCCAACTTATCCAGTTCATCCAGGTATAGAACTCATCTTCTTCAAGTTCCAGAATGACTTGCTTCTGTGGCTCCTTGTTCTTTTGCTCAACACTTGAGATAGTTGGAATCTGGATTTCTTGTTCATCATCAGATGAATTATAATCATTAATAACTAGTGAAATTGAACCATCAACAATGTGCCACCAACTCTTAAAGATTTTCTTTGAACCATTTCCAGTTCATAGGTTTTTAAAATACCATAAAAAATCCCCAATGCCATTCTGCTCAAGTCTCTCCCTTCTTTTATAGCTAAAATTTTCTGTTCAAGATGGTCTGGAAGGGTGAGCAAAAATTTCAAGTTAAACTCCACATCTTCATAGTACTTGTCATGAAGCTGCAAGTATTTATCAGCTTATTGAATCTTTTAAAAACTTCAGTTATACTTTCCTTTGGTTTAGTCATGAAACCCTCATATTGAGACACCAATATTCTCCTTTGGTTGAATCTAACTTCCTCTGTACCTTCACACAAAATTTCTATTTTCTCCCAGATCTGTTTAGCTGTGTCACAGTTGATAATGTTGTTGTCCATGACATTGTCAAGTGACTCTATCAGAATTAATTGCATACCACTATCAAGGGTAACTTTTTCTTTCTCACTTTCCGTGTATTTTGAAGGATCTTTAGGACCATAATGAGCTGGGATGACCATGTCTCTATCTGTAGATTCTTCAATCCTTTCCATTGGAGTGAAAGGTCTATTCTTCAGATGCTGGATGTACAAGGGATTGGCTATTCTTAGAGACAACACCATCTTCTTCTTCCATAATGTGTAGTTAGTCTTATCAAAGGCTGGTATCTTTATACTGCTTATCTTTTGTGTATTCATTCTTCCAAGATCTTGATCTGTTTACTTTCAGATTTTGCTCTGATACCACCTGTTAGATATTGAATACAACACGGGGGGGGGGGGGGGGGGCGTAAATGTGTTTCAGAAATTTTAAGTCTTTTTACAACTATTTGGAATGGTGAACAAAGCTGTCTAATTTGTAGAGATATTGTGTTTAACAGAATAAACAAAGCATGCACAATAAACACAGTATTTTGAAAACTCGCTTAACATTTTATTAAAATTAAGTACGTTTTGCTACAATCCTAGGTTCTTTGTAAGTAAAGAACTCAACTTCTTTCATGAGAGAGTTACAAGAAATTTTAGATCTGTTTATTACACAACTAAAATAAAGGGCTAGTGTTTACTTTATAGATTAGTAAACACAGGTTTAAACAACATGCAATAAGATGTACTAAACCCTACTTTAAGTTATCTCTAAAGATTTCCATTTAAGGCTTAGTTAATCCTTGCAAATCTTGTAGATCTGTGTCCTTCCTTTGTCAGTTAATCTTGGCCCTTGATATTGCACTCTTCAAGCTGCTTTTGTAGACTTTTCAATCTACGTGATTAAATCATTTGTTGATTAATAATCTTGAATCTTTAACTTGTCTGCATTCTGTACTTGAGGTTCATATCGAGATCTTTAGTTTGTTGTATAGAGAACTAAAATCTCGATATGTATAATGGCTTATCGAGATCTCTGAGTTCTCTATAAGTGAACTTGGCTTGTCGAGGTCTCCAAAACTCTGCATGTAGAAATGACTTGTCGATATCTCTGAGATCTCTATATGCATTTTGACTTGTCAAGGACTTTGAGATCTCTAATGAGAAATTGACTTGTCGATATCTCCAATTTTCAAATCTTCATTTTGACTTGTAGATATCTCTGAGTTCTCTACAGGTAAATTTAACTTGTCGATATCTCAGAGATCTATATATACATTTTTACTTGTAGATATGTCTGAGATCTCTAATGAAAATTTGAATTGTCGATATCTCCAATCTTTATATCTTCATTTGACTTGTCGATATCTCTGGGACTTCTCTATAAGCCATTTTGGACTTCTCGATAAGTCATTCTGGAGTTCTTGAATGACTTCTCTATATGACTTGATCTGTGACTTGTAGATATCTTGACTTAAAACATTCTTCCTAAAACAGATTTATTTAACTCCAAGCTTCTTCACCTTTTTCTCTGCGGCATGATCTTGTTGATCTTTTTATAGAGTTTATTCTTAGGCTTGAGACTGTTCACAGAAAAATACTCCAGTCTAATTTTTAACATTTTTACAGACTCAGGTAATACAATACAAAATACATATTTAGACTATCATACAACTAAATCTTAGGGTTGTCAATGTGACTTAGTCTTGTTATAATACATGCATGTCTTGCACAACAACGATATTTTGCGCCTCTATTTATTTTAGACACTTCAATTTTTTTTGCCGCCCCATTCAAAGAGATAAATGTTCTACCTTTCTTTATAAGTAATTTCGACATCAAATTGCCACGGTCTGCCCAACAAAACATGACCATCAACCATATAAATAATATCATAAAATACCTCCTCTTAATAATATTTCCCAATCAAAATAGGGACTTTACAGATATCTATCACGTCAACTTTGGGACCTTTCTGAATCTAACCAATAGTATAAGGTTTTGGGTGCTTTCAGTTTTTAGCCCGAGATGTTCCACCAATTTCCTGGACATCAAATTTTCACAGCTACCACTGTCTATAATTAGATCATAAACTTGGTCTTGAATACTGCAGCAAGATTTAAAAATATTGTTCCTTTGTGAACAATTTTCTACTTTTGCATAACACATAACACGCTGGATTATATAATTAACCCGCTCTCCATCTTCTTCAGCTATTTCCACTCCTTCCAAATCCTCTGAATTATCATCTTAAACACCATGTTCATGTTCATCCTTATTATCCATTCCAATAAGATTCACAGGCTTCCTTTGAGGACACTCATTGGAACGATGACCAGGCTGGTGGCACCTATAACATTTAAATCCTCCAAATTTGGTGTAAGGGTTAGGTGTCTTTTGTGGAGCTATGGTTGAAGAATTTTTCTAAGGTTGGTTATATGCAGGCATAGGCTTGGTGTGATTTTGGTTAAGATCCTTAGATTTATTTTTGCTGATCAAGTATTATCTGAAAAGTCAGCAACATCCTTCTTATATCTTGGGGATTTACTTATTGTCTTCTCTATCAACTCAACCTTCAACGCCATATTTTGGGCCTCCTCTACTATCCAAATCACTTGCAACCCTATCTTCTCTTTAATCACAACTTTTAATCCACCAACATACCTCGAAACTTGTTGTGCATCTGTCTCATTCAAATTATTATGAACTGTTAGCCTATACCACTCCTCTGTATACTCCATTATAGTTCGGTTTCCTTGTGCATAATTCTGGTAATTCTGAAAAATAAACTGCTCATAATCAGGTGGTAAAAATCTTCTCATCAACATCTGTGTCATCCTCCTCCATGAATGAATTGGTGTTTTGTCGTTACGCCTCCTAAATGTTTGCAACTTCTCCCACCATATAACAACACCACTCCTTAGTTTATAAGCAACCAGTTTCACATGTCTATATTCAGAGACCTCTGCAAACTCAAAGAAATGCTCAACCTCTGAAATACAATCCAAGAAATAAAAATCTTTTATCCCTAACCTCCCATTGAACAATGGAATATCAGCCTGAAGCTTATAATAATTACGAGGTTGGTTGTTCTCCAGATTTTCAACTTCAATATGTTCCTCCTCCGACTCCCTACTATCAGAATCATCAATTTCGGTTTCTCTTAATCCCCTCCGTGTTTGATGAAGATTTTGATTCTTATTAGGGTTGGTTCGATTGTTAAGCAATTGTTTAAACATCGTCTCCAATCTTGTCATAGATTGCCTCAACTCTTCAATTGCCCGTGTATTAGCAGCCTCGTGATCGCCATCTCTAGTTACTCCGGTATTGTCTCTCCCGATCATCGTAGAATGAGGTGAAATCCTTGCTCTGATGCCACTTGACGCAGAACGAAGCATAGGATCCATAAACGTTAATTCTTAAGAACAAACACGAATCCACAAACACGGATCCAAAAAAATAACTTTAGATTCCACTAGAAAGATGAAAAAATTCTTAAGGGTTTTTTATTTCAATAATAATAAGATGTCAATTATTTCATCACAATAATGTTTATTTAGGGATATAAAATCCTAAAACATAATTAAAAAATCCTAATTAAATAATATATTAAAAATAAGTAGCATGACCATGCAGTTGCGAGCATGATCATGCTCCAGAATCTCAGAACACCAGTCCAGCTACTGGACTTTTTTCCCGCTTTAGCATGATCACGTAGCCTGCCAGCATGATCATGTCGTTGTGCTCCTTTGCCTACTGAAAACTTTCGTTGTTTAGGCATGAACATGTCAGCCATAAGCATGATCATGCCATTTTTCTCCTTTATTTCTTGTATACCTTTTCATGTCAAATTTCTCTTCAAAATCCATGGCCGCTTTTTCTACATCAGAGTTACTTAGTCTATATAGATGTAATCGAGCCGAACCGGTCGAACATCGCTAGACTCTGCTTAAGTCTGAAATTCGACCGAATTTCAAATTCGAAATTTGGTTCGTAAAAAATTCGATAAACTTCAATTCGTTTCGAAAATTCGAATCGGTTTCACCCAATATTGACAAAAAATTGAAATATGATCGTTTCGGCTAGAGTTCAATTCACTTAAAAATATTTAATATATTAAATATTTATAAAAAAATAAAAATAATAGAGTCTCGATAAAACTCATGAACCTTAAGAGCCGAGTAATTTGACACTCAAGCTCGGCTTTTTAAAAAATTCAAAAAAATCGAGCTTAAATTTGGCTCGATTATTACCGAGACAAATTTGAGTATTTTATAAGTTGATTCGAATAGTTCACGAACTCTTTGAATCATTTGCATCCCATTACAGCGTTCTAGGCAGATAATGTGCGTATAAGGTTCAACAAAATATAAAATTGTAATTTATATATAAAAATAAATAAGATGCGCTAGATTTATGTGTACAAGATATCGAAAACTCATTTTAGTTAAATTATTTTCTACTTTTTATCATCCTACTTTACTTTTCCTTATTCTTTTACCAAATTTACTAACATAAGTTAACAAAAGTGAAGTTGTACATTGGTAAAGTTTAAACCGTACAAACTAATAGTTTTTAAAATGGTTATAATTTTTTTTTGATTTAATATGTATATGTAGTTTTGTTTAGTTTTCTAATTAAGTTTAGGAAAATAGTTTAGAAAAGTGCAAATATTTTTGCTAATCGAGAAAAATGCAAGTTTGATACGATAGAATTTGTAATATACATGATAATGGGCCATATTGTTTCTTTTGTTCTAGGTAGAATGTTGGAATTTCATTTCGGTTTAACACATTATGTATTTGTGTTTGGTTTATGGATTACTTGTCGTAATTTTAAACATATTATTCCAGATAGTAGCACCAGTTATATATGAAGTCTTTAATAACCCCCTTCAAGCCACAAGCCAGTTCTATTCTTTTATACACATGTAAAGATCATAACACCTAGTGCATTGGATCATGGATATTTATATTAAAAGATCAATAATGGTCCAAAATTGAAAGTTAGTTATACGTCAATATATTATATGGCCCAAAATAAGATGAAGTATGATTATTATTATTCGGGAGAACACTAAAATAATGCATAATGATACGTTACTTATTGGTTGCGATGTTCTTCAAATCGCCCACAGCGCATAAATCGTCCACGCCGCACCATATTGTAAAACTCGTTTTTTTAATTTCCGTAATGCGATTATGATACTTGCTGGGTATTTTTGGCTCACTCTTGCTTTGTGAATTCTTATTTCTTATAGTATCAAATGAGGAAGAAAGTGAATAGCTCTTAATATACCGCAAAATTGGAGAGATCCCAGCTGCAGGATGTAGAGATGTCAGAGTGAATAAGATGAGGAAGTTAGTAAAGAGGTAATAAAATTTTATTTATTTGTTATAAACTTTAAAATGTTAGATTCTTATTTCATACCATAACCTGTAAACGATCCATAATTGAGGGGTCATCTGTATATTTATTTTAATATACATGTTTATATTATTTAATGTTGTTTGGTGACGCCCAATCCTTACCCGGATATAAGGATGTTACATTGGAGGTCAAGTGTCAAGGCACCACTGCTATCAAGAAGAACAGAAGGACAATACTCACTCAGGAGTATGAATACTTTGCTCAAAGGATGATGAGTCCTTGACTGAAATCTATGACATGTTTTAAAAGCTGATGAATGACTTGTCACTGGTTGATAAAAAATATGATCCAAAAGATTCCAACTTGAAGTTTCTTCTTGTACTCCCTAAAAAGTGGGACTTGAAAGTCATATCTATAAGGGATAACTATGATATTGATGAAACATCTCTAGATGAGATCTATGGTATGTTGAAGACTCATGAACCGGAGATGGAGCAAAGAAGTAAGAGGAAAGGGCCTAAAGCAAGACATGTTGCACTAAAGGTTGAAGAAAAATCATGGAAGAAAGCTAGGAGAAAAAGCCATTCCAAAGGAAAATATATGATTGAAAAGTCTGATACTGAGTCATCAAACTCTGATGATGACTCAAAATCTGATAGTGAATCAGACACTATAAGTGATCATGGTGATGATGATGATGAAATCCAACAGAGGGCTGTTCTATTGTGAAAAGCTTCAAGAGGATGGTCTACAAAGACTTCAAGAAAGGAAAAAGGTTTTCTAGGACAGGCTCTAGTTCCTCAAACTATGATAGGAGGAACTATAAAAGAAACTCTAATGCGAAGGAGTCATAGTCTAGGAAGATTGACAAGTCAAAGATAAAGTGTTACAATTGTGATGGAGTTGTACACTTTGCAGCTGACTTTAGGAAGCCAAAGGCTGAAAAGAAATAAGCCTTGATTACAAAGAAGAATAACTGTGATGATACATCAGAATCTGATGAGGATGTTAACTATTTCCTCATGGCAAATGCTGAAAGTGAGGCTGAGACTACTGGGATGAAGGTACCTCAAAGTACACTTGCTTTTGATACTGATGATATCTGTGAGTTAAGGCTATTTCTTAAAATACTGCATGTTAGTTATAGGGATTAAACACTTCAAAATTCTAGGATTAGAATTGAAAATTCTGACCTTAAGAAAAGGAATGATCATCTAGAAGCTGAGTTGATTTTCATGTTAGAAACTCAAAAGGAAAGAGATGATACTTTGTTTGTTAAAGAAAAATTGTTGAAAAAACATGCACATCTTATAAAAGAACTAACTAAAGAAAGAGAAATAATCAATATTTGGACTAGTTCAGGATAAATAACTCAGAGTTTAATAGAAAGTGGCTGTTGGGGATCAGGATTAAGTTATGCTAATAAATCTAATTCTGATGATGTAACTGGAAAAGATAATGAGAAAATTAAACTAGTATATACTGATAAAAAGGTAAAACTGAACAAGTCTCAGTTAAGACCTATTAAGTTTAATTTAAGTGCTGATGCTGTTAAGTCAGTAAATAAAAAAGGGTCAACATCAACATCTAAGTCAAACTTTAAAACTGATAAGTGTGTACAAGTTCACACCAAGTGAGTAAATGTTTGTTTAATGACTCAGAAATAACTTGAGAAAAAGCTGAAGGAAGTCAAAATGAAAAACAAGGACAAAAAACCTAGAAAGAACAGAAATGGAAAAGTAGGTGTCAATAAGGAGAACAAATACAAACTCATTCTTAATGCACCTAGATAGGCATGTTTAAACTGTGATAGTACTAATCATGTAACGACTGGGAAATTATGATTATATTATATCATAAAAAACGTGAAATTATGTGTTTTATTATGTTAATTAAGTGTATTTAGTCATAAAATCCTAACTGTTATGTGCTTTGTGTGTTCTGTAATGTCAGGGTATTTTCTAGGTGTTTTGTTCCATGTTAAAAGCTTCCGTATCAAAAGTTTTACGACCCGAACTTTGTTTTAGTAGCTGATATTTCAAATAAAATAATTGGCCTTATTTTTCTTAGAATGGCTTGTACCATCGCGTTATTTCTGAACATCCAGTTATTTTATAATTTTTCTCGTTTCACGAAAAATGACTTTTTCGGTCCCCTTCGGGTGTCAAAAACCCCACAAAAATCACATTTTAATTTTTATTAATTATGGGACTTTCATATATTCCATTTCTTTGCATTTTTGAATTATTCACAATTTTTGGGAAATTTTGGCAAATATATTGTATATATTAAATATTTAAAAATAAGAAATTAATACTCAAATATTATAAAATTAGGGGCCAATTAATTTTATTACATGTATAATTAGGGCCTTAATTTTAATTAGGGGTATTATTTTTACTACTATAAATAGCCTAATTTTTATTTAATTATTTATAATTAATTATTAAAAATCAGAAAAATCAGATAAATTCTCTGAAATCGGGTCAGGAATTTGGATTCGGGTCGAGCAATCAAACCGTGATTTTGATCAATTTAGGAACCAAATTGATCAATGTAAGTACTCAAATTGATCCTCTCGATCTGTTCTTTCAGTTTCTGGTATAAATTTCATGTTTTGATTCATTATTTTTCAATTTTGATTTCTAGGGTTTATGTTCGAATTAGAACTTTTTGATTTTGGGGTTATTAGAGTGATTTGATGATTGATATAGCTTTTTTTGAATGTTTACAGTCGATTTATGCTAGTTAATTGAACAAACGATTCCTCTATAGTGAAGTTCGAAAACTAGGGTTTATATGAAAATTTGATTTATACGTTTTTAAATTTGAATGATTTTTGTTTCCTTAGATGTTAGGGCTTTGATTATACAGCTTACAAGCTTTGATTTGAGATATTAAAATCGAAGTTTCATGTACAAACGAAGGAAATCGATGTTTGGTCGGAGTTTAAGTCAGTTTGATTGGAGAAGACGACTCAGGTGTTATTCCTGCTAGTTGTGGCCTGAATCAGAAAGAGGAAGTAATTTGTAATTGATTCCAGCAGAAAAACGAATCAATCGGTTATGTTTTTGGCCTGAAATTGGCTGGCCAGAATCTGTTCCGGTCGCTGGATTCTGGGCAAAATCTGGCCATGTTCTTCATGACCCGGATTTTGACCCGCTTGACCTGTTAATCGACCCGTTTTTTATCCGTTTTTTCAGAGATTTCATTTCTGACAAATGTTTCTGAATTTTTATTTTTATTTTTATAAATTAAAAAAATCAGTTTTATTTATTTTATAAATTGATTAATTAATTATTTAATTAATTGATTTATTTTATAAATAATTCTGAAATATTTTTTCTAAAATTTGAGATTAATTATTTCTTTAATTATTTATTATTTATTAATTATTTAAGAATGATTAATTATTTTGATAATTAATCAAATTATTTTCAATAAATCATAATAAATTCATTTTAATTTCAAAAATCATGGAAAAATCATTTTTAATTCTGATTTTTCCTAAATAATTATTTAGAAGTATTTTTGAGGTTCAATTATTTTAAATAATTAAATTTATTGAATAATAAATAGATTTATCCCTAATTATTGATCAATAATTGAACCGTTTATCCGATTTAAACGAAACGTAAGCCCTTCGACTCTTAAAAATGATTTTTTTCAATAAAAATAGTTTTAAATCCTAATTTCTTTTGGAAACGAGCCGGATTTCGATATTTATTGACTTATATGCCTTATTACTTATAGATACGAGTCCAATAAATTTTGAAAATTAGGAAAGGAGTCAGATATTGATCGATGATGTGGATAGTGATACGATTTCGATTCTAAAAAATTATTTTCAAACCTAAAAAGGGTTATGTGACTTATGTGCTATGTGAATTATGTGGTTAATCGACTTTTATTTGTTAGTAATTATTATGTGAGTCAATCGTAAATGTAGGGGTAGACGATAAGGGCTACATGAAGTCGGTTCGAGACGCGATTGACATAGGAGTTTACTAAATATGTATATTTCTCTGATATATATGAAGCCAGCAAGGCGGACCAAGACAATGTTTAAAAGTGGTGGTATACTTGCAGTAGATCGCGTGACAGACAAGTTTTCCCCTATTCAAAATCCAGAATAGTGAATTACTTTCAGATTCTCATCGCAGGTAAACACTGATAGTTCCTGTTCACATACACTGATACACAATTATTATTCATTTGTTCATATTTCATTTCGATTCCTGTTTTCTCTTGATTCCTTGAATACTCTATCCATATTCCAATATATTATATATATATATATCATGATATATTTCGATATTGTGATACATCAAAACATACCGATTGTTCCGGTTGCTCATTCGTGGACTGGATGGTGACGATTAGGATCAGGTATACACTTGATCCTAAGGACCGGGAATTAACTGGATCCTTGTGTTGGGCCGTATAGCCTGGGTATCCGAATTTTTAGGAATATGTTGTGAACTTGATGACAAATTAAATAAAACACCTTAGTAGATTTAACTTAGTGCATTTTGTAACACTCGACAGATGATCAAATATAGTCCCGACGGATGATTTAATATAGTCCCGACGGATGATAATTTGACATCCACAGGGTGAGTAGCTTATGTAAAAATAAGATCTGTAGCACATTTCTGCAAATAACTTTGTGTAGATTCCGTAGGAGCATATGAGTCATGTTGACTACTTGTGGATATGCAGAATAGGTTGATTAATTGTAAATATGAGATGTCTTATAATTCTGTATAAGTGAAATGGAGCCAGGTTATAAATAGCTACCCGACGAATGATCAACAAAGCTACCCGATGGATGATCAACAAAGCTACCCGATGGATGACAAGCATGTACCCGGCGGGTGATCAAATTCAAATATCTGTTGATAGTGACAACACAGTCAAATGCGTTGGGTGTTTGCAAAAGGAATGTGGCAGCCTGTTAAGCAGGAATTTGAGAACAAAGAAGCATTACCATTTCCATGCTATTGTGAAGATATTCAAAGATGCTGGAATAGAGTAGTGAAGCAACATGGAGTTAGACTAGATATGTTTTGTTTTATTATCTTGTCTTATTGTCATGTAAACTTGGTGATATATAAACCAAGTGTAGCTAGTAGAACA
Source organism: Apium graveolens (assembly GCF_009905375.1). NCBI lineage: Eukaryota > Viridiplantae > Streptophyta > Magnoliopsida > Apiales > Apiaceae > Apium > Apium graveolens. The sequence goes on from NC_133651.1 coordinate 92,582,164, forward strand.
TTCAACTAAGCAAACACATTTCAAAGAGAGATAAAATAAGCTGTATTTATCAAGAATTTCTCTGTAGTTTGTTTGTTCTACTTGTAAGCAGCTGTGAGCTATTCAAGCTTCACAGGGTTCTCATTCAATATATATATATATATATATATATATATATCTGGTGGATACTTTCAAATCCACCAGAAAGTTTTAAAAGCTTGTGTTTTTATTACTTAGTGTTTTGATTTATATAACTACTTCATCCTGCAATCTGCAAATCAAACACATATATTTGTCGAGTTAGAACTGTTTTAAAATCTTGAAAAAGTAGCCAGAATTACATTCAACCCCCTTTTGTAATTCTTGTTGTATTGTTAGGGAATAATAATTGGTATCAGAGCAAGCTCTTGAAGTACAAATAGTGTAAAGATCACAACAAATAGCAAGATGAACAAGAAGGATGCTGGAGTCCAAATTCCATTTCTGGATAAAGATAATTATCACCACTGGAAGGTGAAAATACACCTACATCTTCTTTCCCAAGATGAGGCCTATGTGGATTGCATAGAGAGAGGTCCCCATGTACCAATGAGAGCTGCAACAGGCAATGAACCATCTGTTCTCAAGCCTAGGCATGAATGGTCAGATCCTGATATTGAGCAAGTCAGGAAAGACAAGAAGGCCATGAATATATTGTTCAATGGAGTTGATGGTGATATGTTTGATAACATCATTAACTGCAAAACAACCAAAGAGGTTTGGGACACAATCCAGATTATTTGTGATGGTACTGAGCAAGTAAGGGAGAATAAGATGCAGCTGCTAATTCAGCAATATGATCACTTCCACTGTGAAGAAAGTGAGTCTCTCACTGACATTTTTAGTAGATTTTAAAAGCTACTAAATGCTTTGAAGTTGAATGGAAGATTCTATCAAATGAAAGACTCTAACCTCAAGTTCCTTAGATCTCTTCCAAAAGAGTGGAAGCCAATGACAGTCTCATTGAGAAATTCTTAGGATTACAAGGAGTTCACCTTGGAGAGACTGTATGGCATCCTAAAAACTTATGAGCTTGGAATAGAGAAAGATGAGAGGATGGAGAAAGGAAGGAAGAAAGGAGGGTCCATAACACTGGTTGCTGAGTTAAAAAAAGATAAAGAGATGAAGGTAGAAGCTGTTGAGTCTACATCAAAGGTCTGTGAAAGCAAGGGTAAAGGGCTGGTAGCTGAAAATGAAGATCACTTGAGCCAAGATGACATGGATGATATTGATGAACATCTAGCATTCCTATCCAGAAGATTTGCCAAGCTCAAATTTAAAAAGAATTTTGGAGCAGCCAAGCCAAGTAGAAACATGGTGGATAAATCCAAATTCAAATGTTTCAAATGTGGCTTGGCAGGGCATTTTGCAAGTGAATGTAGAAAGTCTGATTCTAGCAAGAAGAAGTTTGAGCCTGTTGATTATAAACAAAAATACTTTGAGTTGCTCAAACAAAAGGAAAGGGCTTTCATCACACAGGAGAATGATTGGGCTACAGATGGTTTGGATGAAGATGAAGAAACAAACTATGTCAATCTAGCCCTGATGGCCAAGTCTAATGAAACAGAAATAAGTTCTTCAAGTAATCAGGTAATCACCACTAACCTAGCACATTTATCTAAAACTGAGTGTAATGATGCCATAAATGACATGTCCACAGAATTATATCACTTGCGTGTTACACTTGAGTCTCTCACTAAGGAAAATGCTAAAATTAAAGAAAACAATTAAGTTTTAAGTGAGAGGAATAATGTGCTAGAGTCTCAGTTTATTGAATTTGAAAAATTGAGAATTGAATGTAAGATTACTAAGGATGAATTAACTGAGTCCTTGAAGAAAGAAGAGATTTTAAAGAAGCAGCTTGAACGAGAACATAAAATGATTAAAGCATGGAAATCATCCAGAGATATCCATGCTCAAATCACTAAAGTTCAAGGTATTGAGTTCTTTTGTAATGCAGCCTGGAAGAAGAGTAAGGAGAAGCTGGAATCCAATTTGGTTGAAGGATTATTGACAGAAGTGGACTCGACGGATGATGAAAATCATCCATCGGATAATCAAAAGGATTATCCGTCAAGTGATAAAGAGCCACATCCGTCGGCTGTGAGTAAACCTGTGAGTAAACCTGTGAATTTTGGTGAATTATTTGATGATTGATATTAATATTTGGGTGTTGATATCTGATAAAATTAGGATAAGTTAATTTCTAATTATCAAGAATTACATATAGATAATTTTGGTATTTTCTGGTAATTTTTGGATTATTATATGATTTTACAAGGATTTATAGAATTAATAATGATTATTTTTACGTAATTATAAAATTACTTTTTAGAATCAGAAATCGTCCCACTTCAACCGTTTTTGCATTTTTCCAACCCAAAACTCTTCCGAAAACTCCTTTCTAACCCAATCTGATAATTCTAAACACTTTCCGTATTTTGACTTTTTCGATCCGGGGTACGGTGTGACCGATACAAGTCCCATCGTAAAATTTTCGATACGCTAATCATTTTATAGATCGGTAAAACTCATATTCTCGAAAGGCGAAGTATTAATACCTTATTTTCGTAGAAAGTATTTTATAGGAAGCTCTGTATTGATAATTATCCACATCTGGTATTAAAACCGTATTGTCTTTATAGTTACTTGGCGGCTAAGTAACCTATTTTCGGATCATATATGTAAATGTAATTATCGAATTATTAAATAAATAAAATATGTGATGGGTCTGTTAGTTGTGTGTTACCTTATTGGTATTATGGGTAATTGTTGGATACGAACCTTATTTGTATAATTAATCATTGAGCTGTATGATATTATTTTGTTTTAAAATGATTTTATTGAATATTTATTCTTATAAATGCTAAAATTATTTCAAAAATTATTTTTGTTGCTTTATAATTTTATTTATGATTTTTAAGAGTTTATAAAATTCAGAAATTAATATTTCATCAATTATTCTTCTTTAAATGATTTATTAAGTAATAAATGAGGGTTATTTAACTTTTAAATAATTTTATAAAGCTATCAGAGCATGTTAAAGTTTTAAAATTTATTTTATTTTCTCTATAATAGCTCTAAGGACTTGATAAAAATGGTAGTTAGATTTATTGTAATGTCTAAGTATTTTAAAATGATTTTAACAAGAATTATTTCTATTTTGTGTGCTATCTTGTAAAATCCGTAGAAAATAAACTATATACTCAAAAATTATTTTAAAAATATCGGGAGATAGATATTTTTATGAGCTTTATTTTAAAATTTATTTTGTAGTTAAATTCCATGTTTTCTAATTATTATACAATTGACAAATGTAATTGTAATATTAAAAATTTCAGAAAGAAAATTTAAGAGGAGGCAAAAGGACGAGAATGCCCCTGCCTCCATTCGTTTTTATAACCCAGCCAACAGACTCATTTCGGGTGACACTTTTGCTCGTCTTTCTCTATCTCTCTCTTGCATCTCCTGCTCAATTCCTTTTTCTGTCCTTAATCTCTCTTCCCTTCGCTCTTTCTTTCTTTGTTCCCTGTGTTGCCGTCCGTCTTGTTTTCCAGTAAGTTTCACCGGCCTATTTTCCGGCAGTATCGCCGCCCCTTCCCCTTCTTATTTCCTGTCGATTCCCGTATATATATAAACATATATGTGTGCGTATCTTTTTGTGTGTGTATGTGTTGCGTTGTGGTGTGTGTTAGGGTGTGTGTGCTGTGTTTTTATTCCGGTTCTTGCTCTGCTTTTTCCGGCCATATTCCCTGATTGTCCCTGTTGTGCGAAGTGTTACCTTGGGCGCGTGTGGTGTGCGTGCTTCGGTGTTGGATTGAAACTGTTAATAATTAATTTTTATTTTAATTTTCCTGTAGAAATCGTTTGATTGCAGTTCGTGAAATAAAAAGATTGTTATGCGGGAATTACTAATTTAATTAGTGGGATTCGTGTTGGACGCCCGTTATAAACGGGAACCCGCGAATTTTGCCGCCGTCAGCGATGAGACACGGCGAGCCGACGGTGGACGATGATGATTTTTATCTGAGTCCTACTTTTATAAATGAAATTAAATTTGTTCGTGAAATTAATTTCGAAACGAAAATTTTGAATCAAAATATAAAAATGCGAGTTACAATATTAAGTAATTGAAATTACATTGATGTTTGGGAATTGTGAATTGTAGTTGTGCATTATTGTTGTTGTTGTTGATTGAAATTGATGTCGAATTGATTCGACGGGTAGGCCGATAAACAAGGGAGACGCTGCCCGATTTTCGGGAAACTAATTCTGAAAATACGGGAACGTAACCTATAATTATCGGAGACGTCGAATGAAAGTATATAAATATATTATACGAATCTGGTTACGTGCTATGACAAAACCTTTTATAATCAAAACCTTTTATAATCACATTACTATTTTCAAAACAACGAATATACATACTTTCCGAAAACAAACACCGAACCGAGTTTCGAAGATGTGAACCATAATTTCTATGTGTATTTCAATAATACATATAAATATGAGTTGGGTTATGAAATCGTATGGTTATAATAGGATAGTGGTGTTATGTTAAGCGAAATGATTATCTGAATTAGGGTATTTCAACCCTGTAGGTCCTAGTCGGAAGACCCAAAGAGTGACGTCGGACTAAGAGTGATATAGTGGTTAGACTTTGAGCTTAGTAAAGTTCCAATCGAAGGACCTGAGTGTTAGGATCATAGCCAGAATAGAATAGTGGTCTGATGATGAAGACAAATGTTCAAGGCAATCCAAAAGTCAACCGATAATAGTGGTTAAAGCTTATCGAGGCAAGTATTCCTGAACTTTCTTTTAAAATACTGCAAATATTTCTTCGTTCCTATTCTAAGTTCAGAATAGTTAACTGTTTTATATTTCACTGTAATTACTCTTATTATGCATGTTCCTTTCATTATTGTTCCTATGCTATCGATTGCTCTCTCGAGCAAATACCCATTCTTTCGGGTTATTTCCAAACCTTGAATTGGGATATTTTGAAATCAAAATGATTTGACATCAAAATACTCCATGGGCTGGATAATGATGTGTGGGATTAAGTGTTTTTAATCCTAAGGACCGGGATATAACCGGATCCTTGAGATGGGCCGTAGAGCATGGGTACCCGACTGGATCTATATAGTGAGATATAGATTTGCACTGTATCCTGGCTGATCAGCAGGAATAGGTACGAACTAGTGTCCAGTCTAATTTATTATTGATCGCCATTAACGGCATTCTCTCTTGAAAAGTGTTACGATTCCAAAAACCGGACAAAACCCTGATTCAGGAGATGGATCTGGGAATCGCTTATCACTTTTAGATTTATAATTAGAGGCTGGTAATATCCAACGTTTATTCGCTCAACTCCTCTAAATAAATAGAATTGTTTAAAAATTATTTAAAGATTTTGTCTGGAAATTTTCCTTTGATATTGATGTTTGAAACTCAATTATATACTTGCTGGGCATTTTTGGCTCACTCTTACTTTGTAAATTCTTATTTCTTTCAGAAGCAGATAAGGATAAAAGTGAATAGCTTTCGTTAAACAACAGAAGTTAGAAAGATCTCTGCTGTGAGAGGAAGAAAATGTTCGAAAAATATGACAAGGACGTTAGCATAAAGGTATTTACACTCGTATTGTAGTTGCTGTGAATTGTAGAAGGTTAGATTATTGTTTCATACCATAACCTGTAAACGATCCGGATTCAAGGGGTTAATTGAATATTCTTTTATTTTATGTAAAGATTATTTAGTGACACCAAATATTGACCCCAGATTTGGGTTATTACAAGTTGGCATAAGAGCTACAGGTTATTGGTCACTGAAATAAGAATAGGTGAGAGTAGGATAAGAGTAATAGGTCATATGAGATAGGAAAGACCTAGGCATGCTCATGTTAAGTTGAGTTGAGTGCGAATTAGGGTTAGCAGATCCGATATGGAATGAGTAAGATAGGGTTGTGGAGGCGAATATAGCAGCTCTATAGATATATAGAGTTTTCAGACCCTATAGTAATGAGGAGTTGACAGCTTGACGGAAATTGGGCATGTTACCCTATTTTTCAGGTGGTTTTAAAGAAAATGCAATTGAGTCTTGTGAGAACTTCATGAGTTTTGGTACGATTTAACTTAGAATTAGGTAGTAGGAAGAGTTCCACGTCGGAGGCAATGAGTTGATGGGAGCTGATGAAGAGTCAAAGTTGCAAGCTGTAAAGGCACCACCGTTGCGAGAAGATTCTTATCTCTTATCAGGCGCTGCACAAGGAATGGTATCTACCTTATTAGGTATAGGAATGACTAGCAAGAAGGTGCAACCCTATCTACGGATAGAACGTCGAATTGCATGTGTGGTTGCAAGTACAACGTCAAGGACGACGACAAGAATATCAAAGACAATGGCAGACATCATTATTGGGTTTGAGTTATGAATAAAATGGTATACAACGGTAAATGAAGTTTTGTCGACTAATAAATGCGAACATAATCTAAAAAAAGAAAAGAAATAGAGGATGTACCAAGGTGGAGAGAGCCTTATATGTGTTAGATATATTTGTGATATCATGTCTAACCTGATTTGTTTAGTTTCAGAACTTATTATCAGAATATCATAACTTAACTGGAAATCAGAACTTACTGAAGACAGGAAGTTATCAGAACTTAAGGCGTCAAAACTTATATCAAGACTTAAGTGTGGATACACTTAGGGATGAAAAGCGGTTGATTTACATGAGAGGATCTGGATTAAACAAGTAAAGATATGCATGAAGAATTGGATAACTATAGGACTGCATCAGATAATCTCTGATTGATATATTCTAGGAAACAGAATCATTATCATATCAATTGGTAGTTATCTTGTAACTGTGTAATATAGAAACACAGATTAGGGTTTACATTATAAGTGTTATCATTCTCGAGAATATATTCATTGTAACCCTAGCAGCTCTGTTAGATATATTTGTGATGTCATGTCTAATAGTAATTTGTGTTTAGTTTTCAGATCTTAACTAACAAGACAAATCAGGACTTAACTGGAAATCAGTTTTATACTGAAATCAGAACTTAAGATATCAGAACTTAAGTTATCAGAACTTAAGTTATTAGAAGATATTTATCAGGAGATAATATCAGGACTTAAGAAGATGTTCAGATAAGGAAGGCGGCTGATTGAAGGAAAGAAGATTAAGGCAAACACAAGAAGAGATATGCATGGAGAAGAATTCTATGAAGAATAGAATACTTGGAAGAAAAGATAACTAGTTGATATATTTTAGGATGCAGACTTATGTTCGATATCAATTAGAAGTTTATCTTGTAACTGTGTGTCTATATAAACACAACATAGGGTTTACACTATAAGTGTTATCTTAATCGAGAATATTATTCATTGTAACCCTAGCAGCTCTCGTGATATTTGTTCATCACTGAGAGATAATGGTTCCATTTTAATACTGTTTTATTAATAAGATTATTCTGTGTTTCATACTTGTGTTCTTAATTCGATTTGATTATAGTATACACTGTATTCAACCCCCTTCTACAGTGTGTGTGACCTAACAAGTGGTATCAGAGCAATCTGTTAACACATATACAGTAAAGATCCAAAACAATCATGTCTGAAGAAGAGAAAACTCCAACCAAGCCCACCAAAACTGAAGAAACTCCAAAGACTCAAATTCATAATCGATATGAGACTATTAGGGTTCCCATACTGAAACTTTCTGAGTATCCCATATGAAAAGTGAGGATGACTATGTTTCCGGAAGCTACAGATCTAAAATACCTTGACAGAATTAATGAAGGACCACATAAGCCAACCAAGCTCTCTGTTGTAGTTGCAGATCAGCCAGCACAGACTGTACCAAAGGAGAAAAATGAATATACAGCTGAAGATATCTCATCTATTGCCAAGGATGCAAAGGTAAGACATTTGATGCATAGTGCCATTAATAATGTCATGTCAAATAGGGTAATTAACTGCAAGACTGCAAAGAAGATATGGGATGCCTTGGAGATAAGATGCCAGGGAACTGACTCAATTAAGAAGAACAGGAGGACTATACTCACTCAAGAGTATGAGCACTTTGACTCAAAACCTGATGAGTCATTAACTGGTTTATATGACAGATTTGTCAAACTCTTGAATGATCTGTCACTGGTGGATAAGGAATATGATCTTGAAGATACTAATCTTAAATTTCTTTTAGCTCTTCCTGAAAGTTGGGATTTGAAGGCAACTACTATGAGACACAACTATGCTCTTGATGAAACTACTCTTGATGAAATTTATGGTATGCTCAAAACTCATGAACTTGAGATGGATCAAAGAAGCAAGAGGCATGGAAGAAAGTCAAGAATAGTTGCTCTTAAGGCTGAGGAGGAATCCCCCAAAGTGGCTGTCTCAAAGAAAGGCAAAGGAAAGGCTCTCATTTCAGATTCATCAAGTTCTGATGATGATGAGGATTCAGAAACTGAAAGTCTATCTGAGATGGATGCTAATGAAGAGATGATGAAATTGTGTGCTCTTATGGTGAAGGGTATCACAAAGATAACCTACAGGAAATTCAGAAGGGGAAAGAAGTTTTCCAGGAAAAGTGGAAGTTCTGATAAGAAGGGATTCAGAAAATCTGAAGGCAAAGCAGGAAAGTCTGACAGAGGAGATTACTCAAATGTTAAATGCTACAATTGTGGTGATAAAGGCCACATATCTGCTGATTGCAAGAAAGGAAAAAGTGACAAAGGCAAGGCACTTGTCACAAAGAAGAAAAGCTGGACAGACACTTCAGATTCTGAACATGAGGAGAACTATGCCTTGATGGCAAATGCTGATAGCAGTTCTGATGCTTCTGAGTGAAAGGTACCTCAAATAACTTATGCTTTTCATACTGATGATATTACTGAGTTGAGATCTTATCTTAAAACCATATTCATTAGTTATAGAGATCAGACTTTAACTTGTGATAGGTTAACTTCTGGTAATCTGGCTTTTAAGTAAAGGAATGACTATTTAGAAAAAGAGTTAGTTATGTTCCATCAAACTCAGAAAGAAAGAGATGATGCTTTTAATGTCAGAGATGAAGTGTTAAAATTGAATCAATCTCTAAAAACTTAGTTAGAATAGGAAAGAGAGATTTTCAGGACTCGGACTAACTCTGGCAGAACAACTCAGAATTTATTAAGTAGTGGAAACTGGAAAGAGGGCTTAGGTTATGGAGATGAGAAAAGTGAAACAGGAACTGAACAAATTAAGCCAATTATTGTTAAACAGACTACTAATCCAAAGTTAAATCCTGTTAAGTTTATAGCTAAATCTGTAAAGTCTGATTCTGAAAAGATGAAAGATACTGAGATAGAAGTAAAGGCAGAGTCAACTTCTGACAAATTGAAATATGATAAGACAATTAAAATTAACATAGGCTTAATGACTAAGAAGCAGCTTAAGTATAAGCTGAAAGAGATTAAGAATGTAAACAAGGTAAAGCCACCAAGGAAAAATAGGAATGGAAAGGAAGGTGTGAATAAAAGCAATAACTATATACCTGTTCCTAATGCTCCTAGAAAGAAATGCTATAACTGTGGAAATTCTAACCATCTGGCTTCTTTTTGCAGGAAGAATAAGAATATAAACTCCTTATCTTCTAAGTCAGGAGTTAAGAGTCAGTCTGTTAGGTTTAAGCCACAAAATCCTTGTTTTCATTGTGGTAGTTTAGAGCATTCCATTTATACTTGTAAGGAATATCATAGTTTGTACTATGATTATTATCAAATAAAACCTTCTTTAAAGAAAGTTAGCATTATTCCTTCTAGTATAAATTCTGATGCAAAGTCTGATACGGTAAATTCTGATAAGAAAAATGTTAACATAAACTCTGATGTTAAATCCACTGCAAATGTTAACAAACTTAATAAGGCCAAAGGATCCAAGCAAGTCTGGGTCCTTAAAACTAATCATTAGTGGTCTTTGTGATTGCAGGGCAACAGGAAAAATATCCTAGTTCTGGACAGTGGATGTTCATGACATATGACTGGAAATAAAGCCCTGCTATCAGACTTTGTGGAGAAAGCTGGCCCATGTGTTTCTTATGGAGATGACAACATGGGAAAAACTCTGGGATATGGCAATATCAATCTTGGGAATGTCATCATTGAAAAAGTAGCTCTAGTCTCAGGACTTAAACACAATCTGCTGAGTGTTAGTCAAATCTGTGACAGAGGTTATCATGTGGATTTCATTGAAGAACACTGTGAAGTTGTAAGCAAATCTAAAGGCAAAGTTGTTCTGAAAGGATACATGCATGGTAACATTTATGAAGCCAAGCTTTCAACAAGTTCTGATGGTTCTGCAATCTGTCTGTTAAGTAGAGCATCAATTGAAGAAAGCTGAGATTGACACAAGAAACTCTCTCATTTAAATTTCAGCAATATAAGTAAACTAGTCAAGAAAGATCTTGTGAGAGGACTGTCAAAATCATTATTTGCTCTTGATGGCCTTTGTGATTCATGTCAAAAGACAAAACAAAGAAAATCTTCATTCAAGAGCAAGACTAAATCTTCAATTCTTGAGCCTTATCACCTACTACATGTTGATTTATTTGGTCTAGTGAATGTCATGTCTATTACAAAGAAGAAATATGCTATGGTCATAGTAGATGAGTTTACCAGATACATACGGGTGTATTTCTTGCACAAAAAAAGTGAAACTGCATCTATCTTGATTGATCATGTGAAACAACTGGATAAATTGGTTAAAGACTTTGTGAAAATTATAAGAAGTGATAATGACACTGAGTTCAAGAATTTGATCATGGAAGAGTTCTGCAAAGACCATGGAATTAAGCAAGAATTTTTTGCTCCTGGAACCCCACAGCAAAATGGAGTTGTAGAAAGAAAGAATAGAACTCTTATTGAAGCTGCACGAACTATGCTTGATGAAGCAAAGTTACCAACCTACTTTTGGGCTGAAGCTGTGCAGACTGCTTGTTTTACTCAGAATGCAACACTTATCAACAAGCATGGAAAGACACCATATGAGATGGTGAAGAAAAAGAAGCCAAATCTGAAGTACTTTCATGTATTTGGATGCAAGTGTTTTGTTCTTAAGACTCATTTTGAACAGCTATCCAAATTTGATTTAAAAGCTGATGAAGAAATTTTTGTTGGATATCCATTTTCCACAAAAGCCTTCAGAGTCTACAATTTAAGAACAAGGGTTGTCATGGAATCTATCAATGTCTCTTTTGATGATAAGAAGATTACTGGACTTGAAGATTTCGATGATCATGATCAGCTGAGATTTGAGAATGAAGCTTTAAATTCTGATTCTGTAAATTCTAATAGTTTAATCTTGATACTACAAACTCTGATGGGTTAAACTCTGAAGTTATTAAAACTGTGGTAACTACGCCAAAGAAAAATGCACCTGTACAGGGGGAACATATTGAAGATCCAACCACATCTCAAGAAGCATCGATACCTAGAACAGGCTCTTCAAGTTTTGATTCATCAAGTTCTGATGGGCCAAGTTCTGATAATTCTGGAAACTCAAATTCTGATTCATCAAGCTCTGATGGGCCAAATTCTGATAATTCTGGAAACTCAAATTCTGAAGGATCCAACTCAGAGAGCATAATTTCAGGGGGAGCATCAGAAAATGTTGATGGAGACAGCATGGATCATGGGGGAACATCCAGTTCTAGAGATAATCTTCCACCTGCAAAGAAGTGGACTAAAGCACATACACCTGACTTGATTATTGGAGATCCTGAAGCAGGTATAAGAACTAGAACAACAACATCAAATGAATGTCTATATCACTCTTTTCTTTCTCAGGCTGAACCAAAGAAAGTGGAAGAAGCTCTTCAAGATGCTGATTGGGTGCAAGCAATGCAGGAAGAGTTGAATGAATTTGAAAGAAATAAAGTCTGGACCCTAGTGCAAAGACCAAATGATAGATCAGTTGTTGGTACAAAATGGGTTTTCAGAAACAAAACTGATTGTGATGGCATAATTACAAGGAATAAAGCAAGGCTGGTGGCAAAAGGATATTCTGAACATGAGGGAATTGATTATGATGAAACATTTGTACCAGTTGCTAGATTGGAAGCCATGAGGATATTTTTTGCTTATGCCGCTCACAAAAAGTTTACAGTCTTTCAAATGGATGTAAAAAGTGCTTTTCTTAATGGAGAATTGGAAAAAGAAGTATATCTTGAACAACCTCCAGGTTTTGTAGATTCAAAATTTCCTAATCATGTCTACAGACTTGATAAAGCACTTTATGGCCTTAAGCAAGCTCCAAGAGCATGGTATGAGACATTAGCTCAGTTTCTTCTGAAAAGTGGATTTAACAGAGGGACTTTTGATAAAACTTTATTCTTTCTCAACCATGGAAATAACTTACTTTTGGTGCAGATATATGTTGATGATATCATTGTTGGCTCTACAAATGACAGACTTTGTAAAAGGTTTTCCAAGCTAATGCAGTCAAGATATCAAATGAGTATGATGGGAAAACTTAGATATTTTCTGGGCCTTCAAGTCAAGCAGAATGAAGAAAGAACTTTTATTTGTCAATCTAAGTACACCAGAAATTTGTTGAAGAAATTTAGAATGCAAGATTGTTCAAGTGCATCCACTCATATGGCCACTGCAATAAAATTGGATAAGGATACTGGTACATTAGTAAATATTACTGATTACAGAGGTATGATTGGCTCATTACTCTATCTAACTGCAAGTAGACCTGATATCATGTATGCTACTTGTCTTTGTGCAAGATTTCAAGCAGATCCAAGAGAACCTCACTTAACAGTTGTGAAAAGAATTTTCAAGTACCTTAAGGGTACAGCTGATCTGGGATTGTGGTATCCTAGGGAATCAGACTTTAAGCTAATAGGTTACTCAGATGCAGATTTTGCAGGGTGCAAAATTGACAGGAAAAGCACAAGTGGAAGCTGCCAATTTCTTGGAGGCAAATTAGTTTCTTGGTTTAGCAAGAAACAAAAGTCAATTTCCACATCAACTGTAGAGATATAGTACATTGCTGCAGGAAGCTGTTGTACACAGATTCTTTGGATGAAGAATCAGCTACTGGATTATGGGTTAGGATTTTCTAAAATCCCTATTTACTGTGATAATCAAAGTGCTATTGCTATGACAGGTAATCCAGTTCAACACTCAATGACAAAGCACATCAGCATTAGGTACCACTTCATAAGGGAACATGTGATGGAGGGTACAGTGGAATTACATTTTGTTCCAACAGATCAACAACTAGCAGATATCTTCACAAAACCACTATGTGAAGCTACTTTTACAAGATTGGTAAATGAATTTGGAATGGTTTCAGGTTCTTTCTCTAAATCTGCTTAGTTTATTTTCTGATATATCAGACTTTATGATCAGTATTTACAGATATTACTATCTTTATGTAGTATGTGCTTAAATTGAAATTTCTTAAAGTGCTGATTGTTGTCTGATGTGAATTTCTAAACTCTGATGGTGATATGAATGTTTCTGTGACTACTCAATCCAATGTGGATAACTGTGCTAGATGCTGATCTAGTAGTCTTTAATATACTAAAGATCCCATGTTTGAAGTAATTGTTTATGTGGAAATCTTTTAACACAAGAAAATTCTGATATTGAGCTTAGTTAAGTTTACTTTGTGTATCTTATTACTAAGTCAAAAACTAGAATATTGCTTCTTATCTGTTAAATTCTGATGTTAGTAAATCTTATAAATGTACTAAGTGCTGATAAGCCTCACTTATCAAAAGAAAAAGAAAAGAAAAGAAATAAATATCAGGTACTCCTTTGAGATCTAGAGAAATATGTATGTGGAAGGGAAGACCCAAGTGCATTGCTGGTATTAAGTAATATTCATTAGAAAACCAAAATAAAATTTTCTTGGGGACTTTTCACATTCTCTGATTACTGGAGAAATACTCTAATACTAACATAAATTCTGATAAGCAGTCATGACTCACTTACACTGAGAAGCCACTGTAAAAAGGAATTTTAAAAGATGCATAAAATAAGCACAAAACAGTTAAGGTGGACTCATTCATGAACTCATTCTATAGTACACTTCAGACTAATGACAGATTTTGAGCAAAGTTCTTAGTTATGCCTTATTTCTAAGATGTACTGAAGTGAATCAGACTTTACTCTTTTTCAGATATTTAGCTTAATGCACACACTTACACTCCATATGAATGATGAAAATTACTGTGGTGATCAATGTTGTTTTAGATGAACAGTTTAAGTGTCAGTTGCATAAATTCTGAGGACAAGTTCTGATGGAAGTTCTGATGATTAAGTTCTGTTGAAACCATATCAGTATTTGTGTAAAGAATTACAGAAATAAACATTCACTTTTTGAGTAAAGAAGCCATATTCTGATGACTTTTAAATTCTGATAATAATCAAGTTCTGATGCTTACGTGGCAGTATTTATTTACTTGATTTATTTTTAAGTCAATACTTGAACGGTTATATTTTATCAGAATATTGGATTACGTGAGATAAAACTGTCATAATCATTTGTTTCGTGGGAACAGTTTTTTTTGGAAAAACTGAATGTGCATAGTAATCATTACTTATTTCCCGTGCCCATTAACTCTGGATTTAGATCTTTTACTGACTGTTATTATTACACATAGGTCTAGGGAGACGAGGTATCATTATTTTTTACCTGTAATTATTAAACCTCGCGTCTCTTGGTATTCTATTGGCTATTTAAACCAACTATTCATTCCAGCCAATACATCTTCCACTTTCTCACAAACTCACTCTTTTTACATACTCATCACAAACATGGTTCGTTTCAACTTGCTCCTGAACTATGATACTTTCAATATCGAGTTGAGATGTGATGATTGGCGACATGAGTGGCATGTAACTGTCATTCCTGAAGAGATCTGGAACTCAGTTCCACAAGAGGTTCACACAGACCTCTTATTTTTTTATATGGACTATCATCTCCATTGTGATCATCTGGAAGAGGAAAGGAGAGAAGCTCTCCATCTGCAAGAACAGAACATTCGTCTTGCAGTGCTCTCCGTTAGCAGCAGAAGAAGCTAGTCGTTAGGTCTTCTTAGACTAGGACTAAGGCTGTTGATGTTAAGAATTCTAAGAATAGGACTATCTTGTAATTTTTGCATGTAATTGATAAATTTCATGAAATGTACTCATCTGATATATTAATGAAATTTCCTTTAAAATTGCAAGATTTGGTCTTTGGTTCTCAAATTATGTGACTGTGCATGTTTTAATTGCAATTTGTTAATCTTTACTTCATCATTTTTAAACTTTATCCTGTGATGAATGTTTTGATTTAATAATGGTCAATAATAAATTTTGATGATTTGAGGAAACAATTGAGGTACAGGTTCAACCATCAGAACCTGTTGCTAAAGTAGCTGAGAAGGTCTCTTCTCAGAAAGTTCAAGAAACTGGGAGTTCTAGGCCACTCAAAAGGCTTAGAAAGATAAATTCTGATGATAAAGCTCCCAAGTGTCTCCACCCTTGAAGAAAGTAAAGAAATAAAGAGCTAACAGGGACACAGTTGAGTCAGATTCAGAGGATATGGAAGTAGCAGCTAAGGAAGGGGATCAGGAATCTCTGATCTCAAAGGAGCCAATTGTGATTGAATCCCTTCCATCTACATAACCAGAATTTGCTGAAGCCACTAAATCTATACCTCCACTGTCACCAATTGTAATAACTCGAATTTTTGAGACCTTGTAAAACGTTTAATGAATAGTAACCCTAACAGAGGGGAAATTTTTTTGAGCCCACACTATGTAGTGCATGAGGAAATGAGTTTCGGAGTTGATATTATGATTATACGTACTAAATGAGTGTGTGTAAACACCATTAGTTTTCGAAGAAAATGAACTTTGAAAAACGACCGTATTTACGACTCATCGAGGATTACGGGAATCACGATATAATTACGAGATTAAAACCTTATGGATTTATATTCAAGAATGATAATTAAAAATATAAGGAATAAATACGAAAGGAATTACGTCGCGAACCATTTACGAGTAGTATTGCGAAAACGTTTAAGCAACCGAGCGAACGCGTAAACGATTAAATAAATGTAACGCACAAATAAACTATGGTAAGGAAGTAACCATGGTTACTTCATCAAATAGTGAGCTAACCATAGGATGATCAAACTAACTAGCAAAATAGTGTGCTAAGGAAGCTAACACATGTAGTTAGCTTGAAACCTAGCAAGCTACTTAGATTTTATCCCCAAGATTTGCAACAAGAATAAACCTAGGATTCAACCTAGGAGAATAAAAATCAAGGAAAGATATCACACCCTATTTCCTAGAAGCAACCTAGAGAAGCAACCAAGAGAAGCAACCAAGAGAAGCAAGTATAAATACCCCCCCTTCACCATGCTTCCATTCGGCCCTTGAAGAAAAAAAAGGAGGAATTCAATTTCAAAACTCAAAATCTAGCCATGGTAAAATTATCCCATTAATTCTCAAGCCTCCTAGAAATTAAACTAAGGTAAGAAAATTCTTTTATCTCTTTTTATCAAGGTTTGATGGGTAAAATAAAATCAAGAAAGTCACTAGTGAATAGTATGAATAGTAGCCTCTCTTTGGTTTCTTGATTTCAATGGTGGTTCTAGGTTCTAAAAATCATACCAAGCACTTCCAAGCCTCCACTATAATCAAGAACACATCTCAAGCTTTTAAGAGAGGTAAAAATATTTGGCCCAACTTTATTTAAGATTCATTTTTAAGATCCATTTAGTACATGGTAGTAAACCTAGTTTAATGAGTGGTATTGATGAAATCTTGATGTTTAATTTAAGTAGATTTAAGGTTGGTTGTTGTTGCCTCAAGAACATGATGTTCTTGAGAGGATTTTGTGTGTTAATGATGAAATGATGATTGTTGGTGGTTGTGTTAAGAGTTAGGGCGTAAACGAAACCCCGATCGTAAACGTAACTCCGTTAAAACCAATGAATCGTAACTTTAAGTTTCTGCAGAAATTCCCGAAGTTGTACACTGTAGTTTCTTGAAAAATAATCCTGATAGGGATAAATAAGTCCTGATTTTATAATTAATGGGCTGCTAGGCCCAATAATAAGATGTATAATATTCAGACCAGAAAGGTTAAGCCTGATGGACCAGATCAGGCCTGGTGGAATAAAAAAGGCCCAAAAGCCCTGATTATTAATTAATTTCGTAATTAATTAATAAGGGAAAAATCAGCTATTGAGAAGAGTCCCGATAAGGATATAAATCCTTATAGATTAGCCTCAAGGGGACCTAAAAGGATAAGGAATCAGCTTCCTACTTCCTAGGACTCCTAAGTCCATCCTAATTCAGAGGCTTGTCCACCAAGTCTCCTATACCAAGTCCAATTCAAGGACTCCCACATCTATATAAGGGGCCTCACCCCACAAACCAAGAACTACGTTTTTTGACTTGATCCTTGGCAATCAGCAAGGTACGTAGGCATCTTGTTAAGGCAGATTGAGTCATGAAACACAAGAGCAGTCAAATCGAGCCTTGAAGCTCACGTTCCTTAGTACTAAATACAACAATTATATATATATATATTAGTTTTTTATCCATAACATTTGGCACCGTCTGTGGGAAGACAACAACAACCATGGCGAGAACACGGAGAACAATTGGAGCTATAGAGGAAGGAACACCATCAGAGACAACCCAGGTGATTTCATCAACCGTGGAGGTTCCTCCCCATTCAACTTATGCATCTACTCAGGAGGAAGCCCAGACAGGGGCAACTCAACCCCAGCTACAAGGGACAACTCCCCCGATTCAAGGTACGAATCCTCAAGTTCAATAAATACATATACCTGTGAATTCTCGACCCATCGGGTATGAATATTCAACTATTGTTACTACTAACCCCCTTATGGGATGCCCCTTCACCCTGAGGTTGGAGGAAGCGGATATGCTGGGCGAAGCGAAGCACGAGGGCGGTCACCCCCCTATATACGAGGTTTGGGTCCTATCCCTGAGGATCGGGAATTTTCTGGTCCATACACTGAGAGAGACTCCGAATCTTCGGATGATGAAGTAGCCCCGAGAAGGAGGCGTCCTGGAAAAGAGCCAATGGCCGATGGAAGGCAACGCCCCCAAAGCACCCCAGGGGCGAATCCCCAAGTAGTGCTAGAAAGGATCAGGGCTCATGAGGCTGAAATCCAAAGGCTGAGGCGTGATTTGGAGGCTCACCAGGCCACCAGACCCTACATACCTCCTAGGGGGAAAAATCCTCCTCCTATCATAGACCTGGATGGTCCGGTAAGAAGAAGGGTTGCTGTCCCAAGAACTGATCCAAGCAATCTCCTTCCCCTTGGAGATCCTGACGATCCAACTCCACCCTTCACAGAAGAGATAATGAATGCCCATATCTCAAGGAAATTCAAGATGCCCACTATCAAAGCCTATGATGGCACAGGAGACCCCACTAATCATGTTAGGACATTCTCTAATGCACTGCTGCTGCAACCCGTGAATGATGCTATAAAATGTCGGGCCTTCCCTCAAACCCTGTCGGGTATGGCTCAAAGATGGTACAGTTGCCTACCCCCAAATTCTATTGGATCGTTCAGAGAATTAAGTCAGGCTTTTATTAAGCAATTCATCAGTGGAAGAGTCCATGAGAAAAGTTCAGCATCTCTTATGAGTCTTGTGCAGGGAGCTAAGGAATCCTTGAGGGATTACCTAAATCATTTTACAAAGGAGGCTTTAAAAGTCCCAGACCTTGATGATAAGGTAGCCATGATAGCACTGCAACAAGGAACTAGGGATGAGTTTTTCAAGATGTCCTTGGCCAAACGTCCCCCAGAAAACATGTTGCAACTCCAAGAGAGGGCAGGGAAGTATATCAAGGTTGAAGAAAGCATGAGGAAGACCGTAGTAAGTAATGAGCCCACTGGAGGCAAGAAACGAAAAACTGATTTGGAGTATATCGCTAAGGACAAATATCCTAGAATCGAACAAAACCCTGATTCAACCCCCAAGAAGGGAGGACCTGGGCAAAAGTTCACTGAATACGCTAAGCTGAATGCTCCCAGAAGTCAGATTTTGATGGAGATTGAGAAAGACAGAGATATTCGATGGCCTAAGCCCTTGAAGGCTGATCCCGCCAAGCTAGATAAGGGCAAGTATTGCAGGTTTCACAAAGATGTTGGCCATGACACCGATGAGTGTAGGCAATTGAAAGATGAAATTGAGTTTTTGATTCAAAAAGGAAGATTGAACAAGTATACTGGAGATGGAGGGGACAGAAATAATAATGGAAGGAAGAACTTTGAAGATCGTAGGAGAGACCAAGACGATCAGGGGCGGAATCCCCAACCTCGAGGGCCAGTGATAAACACGATCTTTGGGGGTCCAACTGCTGCTGGATTGTCCAAAAGTTCCAGAAAGGCATATACTAGGGAGGTTATGCATATTGTTGGAGAAGCCCCGAAGAGGGCCAGGACAGAAGTAACATTGGCTTTTGATGATTCCGACCTAGAGGGTGTGAAGTTTCCCCATGACGACCCGCTGGTCATAACACCGATAATAGGAAATAGCCCGGTTAAGAGGGTCCTTGTGGATAATGGTGCTTCTGTGGATATCTTGCTCCACGACACCTTTCTAAGAATGGGGTATAACGACTCCCAGTTGACACCAACCGACATGCCGATATATGGATTTGCTGGAGTAGAATGTCCTGTGGAAGGGATAATCAAATAGCCAACCACCATAGGTACGGAACCAAGGCAAGCAACGCAGATGCTGGATTTCGTGGTGGTAAAGGCTAGTTCAACTTATAATGCTATCATGGGGAGAACAGGGATACATGCCTTTAAGGCAGTCCCCTCTTCCTACCATTCAGTCATGAAGTTTCCCACCCGAAACGGGATTGGAGAAGAGAAAGGAGATCAAAAAATGGCTAGAAGCTGTTATGTGGCCTCTTTGAGGGCAGATGGAGTCGGGGGGCAGGTTCTTCCTATTGAAGATATGGATGTTCGAGAAAATGATGAGAATAGAGGAAGGCCAGCAGAAGAATTGGTTTCGGTTCCTTTAGACCCCGAGAATCCTGAGAGGATGACTTTCATTGGAGCCACATTAGAGGAGCCTCTTAGAGGGAAGTTAGTGAAATTTTTACAAGAAAATAGTGATGTGTTTGCATGGTCAGCAGCTGATATGCCAGGCATAGACCCGGAGTTAATTACTCACAAGCTAAACGTGGATCCAAGCCGGAAGACAGTGAAACAAAAGAAAAGAAATTTTGCCCCGGAAAGACAGGAGGCTATAAAACAGGAAGTAGAAAAGCTCTTAGAGGCTGGTTTCATTGAGGAGATTCAATTTCCGGAGTGGTTAGCAAACCCTGTAATGGTGAAGAAGGCTAATGGAAAGTGGAGGATGTGTATAGACTTCACTGATCTGAATGATGCATGCCCCAAAGACTGTTTCCCGCTGCCTAGAATTGATACTTTGATTGATGCCACTGCTGGACATGAGATGCTGAGTTTTATGGATGGATTTAGCGGATACAATTAGATCAAAATGCATAAGAATGACATTCCAAAGGTATCATTTATCACTGACTTTGGTGTTTATTGTTATCTTGTTATGGCGTTTGGTCTCAAGAATGCAGGAGCCGCCTATCAGAGGTTGGTGAATAAAATTTTTAAGGATCTTATTGGGAAGACTATGGAAGTCTATGTTGATGACATGCTAGTCAAGAGTCTAGTAAAGACTGATCATATAACCCATTTGAGGGAAGCTTTTGAGGTCCTAAGGTACCACAAGATGATGTTGAATCCAACGAAGTGTGCTTTCGGCGTAGGATCGGGAAAATTCTTGGGATTGATGGTCTCAAAGAGGGGAATTGAGGCCAACCCCGATAAAATAAAGGCAATCCTGGATATGGAACCACCAAAAACTGTCAAGGATGTACAAAAGCTCACAGGAAGGGTTGCGGCACTAGGACGATTCATCTCCAAGTCAGGAGACAAGTGCTTGTCATTCTTCAAGTCATTAAAGAACATTAAAGACTTTGTATGGAGTGAGGAAAATCAGAAGGCATTTGAAGAGTTAAAGAAGTATATGGGCCAGGCCCCGTTGTTGGCCAAGCCAGTTCTGAGTGAAGTTTTATTCTTGTACTTGGCTGTTTCAGAAAGTGCCTTGAGCGCGGTGTTGGTTAAGGAGGAACTGAAAGTCCAGAAACCCGTATACTATGTCAGCAAAATCTTGCATGGTGCAGAGTTGAATTATTCAACTATTGAGAAATTCGCTTTAGCCTTGGTAATGGCTTCAAGAAAGTTGCGTCCTTATTTTCAAGCTCACCAGATTGAAGTGCTAACAAATCAGCCGCTGAGAAACATCATTCACAGTCCCAAGGCAAGTGGGAGACTGATTAAGTGGGCAATAGAGTTGGGAGAGTTCGATCTCAAGTATAAGCCACGTACGGCCATAAAAGCCCAGGCACTAGCTGACTTCGTGGTGGAATGTACCATACCCAACCAAGAAGTCGGGGGGCAGGAAGATACCATACCTCAAGACAAGGGAGTCGACAATGGGGACAAGGAGAAAGAATATTGGGTTCTCTATTTTGATGGAGCATCAAAAACAAATTCCAGTGGAGCAGGGTTGGTTTTGCAAAGCCCTGATGGATTCCTAATTGAGTATGCTATGAAGCTAGACTTCCCAACCACAAACAATGAAGCAGAGTATGAAGCCCTGATTGCCGGCCTTGGTCTAGCTGGGACACTTAGAGTCAAAAACTTAAAGGTCCGTGGAGACTCGAAGCTGATCATATCCCAGGTAAAGGGAGAATTTGAGGCAAGGGATGATACGATGGCTAAGTATGTTCGCCTAGTAAGGGCTGTGATGACCCAATTTAATGAATGCCATGTTGAACACATTCCAAGGGAAGAAAATGCTAAAGCAGATGCGCTATCAAAGTTCGCTTCGTCTGAGATTGAAGAAAGTTCAGGAAGTGTGTACTTCCGTGTTTTGAAGACACGGAGCATAGATGTTAAGCTTGTGGCTCCCTTAGGCTTGGGGACGTCATGGATTGATCCCATCAAGGCTCACATTCAGACCGGTTGGTTGCCAAGTGATACAACTGAGGCACGGAAGTTAACTATTCGAGCACTAAGGTACTCCTTGATAGATGGAATTCTGTATAAGAGATCTTTCGTGGTTCCTTACTTGAGGTGTCCCAGGCCCGACGAAGCACGCTTGGCTCTTGAGGAAGTGCATGAAGGTATTTGTGGGCAGCACTTGGGGGGCAGGGCCTTGGCTCATAAGATAACCCGTTTAGGCTTCTATTGGCCAGAAATGATGGCTGATGCCAAAGAATATGTGAAGAAGTGTGATCGCTGTCAAAAGCATGCACCAGTTGTTAGACAACCCCCCGAGATGCTGACCTCTATCAACTCGCCTATTCCCTTTGCCATGTGGGGGATGGATATTCTAGGGCCTTTTCCTATGGCCACGGCACAAAGGAAATTTCTGATTGTAGACATTGATTATTTCACCAAGTGGATCGAAGCCAAACCCTTGGCCAAAATCACTACTAAGCAGGTTGCACAATTCCTGTGGGAAAACATTATGTGCCGATATGGAATTCCCCGTATCCTCATCACTGACAATGGAACACAATTCAACAATGAGGAATTCAAGAAGTATTGTGAAGAAAATGAAATTGAGTTACGATTCACCTCTGTGGCTCACCCGCAAGCCAATGGCCAAGCAGAGGTAGCAAATCGGATAATCCTGGATGGACTAAAGAAGAGGATCGAGAAGTCAAGAAATAATTGGGTAGATGAGATACTTCCAATATTATGGGCCTACAGGACTACCTGTAGAGTCACGACAGGAGCAACTCCCTTCATGTTGGCATATGGGGTAGAAGCAGTAGTTCCAGTAGAGATATCACATTCCTCTCCAAGGATTCAGGCTTTCAATGCAGAAGAAAATGAGGAAGGGCAAAGGTTATCCCTGGATCTGATCGATGAAGTGCGAGATAGGGCACATGCAAAGATAGTAGAATATCAGAAAAAGGCTTCATTCTACTATAACCTAAGGGTTAAAGAAAGGTTTTTTAAACAAGGCGATCTAGTCTTGAGGAAGATAGAAGCATCTGGTGTAGGACAAAAAGGGAAGCTTGCCCCGAATTGGGAAGGGCCATACAGAGTCAAGAGTGTTCAAGGTAGAGGAACCTACAAGCTAGAGACTATGGATGGTTTTGAAGTCCCGAGAACTTGGCATGCACAAAACCTGAAGGTTTACTATGTGTAGGGCAGCCGGATATGATTCTCACTCGTCAGGATGGCGAGTAGGTTGAAAAGCACCTTGAAGCTTTGCTTGCTTAGGATTTATATGTTTTAGTTTTATTACGAAGTTTATTAAGACTTGTGTAAGGGACGAATCCCAGACAATTTTATGAAATTCATGAATTCTTCAAAGTATGTTTGTGGCCTAACGAATAAAAACCAAATGCATGGATGCAAGCATAAAAGGTGATAAAATAAGATCAGATAAATATTACAAGAAATTTGATAAAAAAAAAGGTCTCGAAAATAAAACAAGCCACGGAGGGCTGAAAAAGCTCTAAGAAGCTGAGGTGCCCTCAGCATCCATATCATCATCCTCTCCACTCTCGCTGGATGTCTCTGTCATCTCGGAGGAGGAGGAAGAGCTGTCGTCCTCAGCAGGTCTGGAAGAAGACTCGGGAGGAGGAAGGAGTGGATCCTGAGGAACATGGTCCGAGACAACTACTCGGGTACGAAACCTCTGTAGCAAAGCCTCATCATCAGGGCAGATGTAGTCCGCCGGGTTAATATCAGGGCAAGCCTCATTCACGGTCCCAATGGCCATGTCCCAACCAGTCCTAAAAAACCCGGGAAAGACTGAATCATCCCTAATCCTCATGGATTGGGCAAACTCCTCCGAGTCCAGATAGTTGTCTATAGCTTTATCCTTCTCCGCCCGAAGTACCACCAGCTCGGCATTAGACTCTCCGAGTTCTTCCTCCTTGCGCTTGAGCTTCTTCTCCAGGGTAGCATACTTCTTCTGTTGCCTCCTGAGGGCATTATCGGCCTTATCAGAAGCCCGCTTCCACGATTCGGCTTGCCTCACAGCGCCTTGAAAGTAGGCGTTAGACTGGAACAAAGCAATTAACAAAGTATAAGGCAAGAAAATGCTACAAGAATGAAAAATAAGTTCAAAAAAGAGAAGGCATACCGAAGCCAGAGACTGAGCTCCCATGAGCTTAATCCTCTCAAGATCAGGGGTGGCCACCACATCAGTAAAGTCCTTGGGAGTCACGCTATGGTAGGACCAATCCCAAGCATGTTTCGTGGAACCAACTACGGTGTCCCCTCGGCGGAATCCCCAGAGAGGCTGAAAGGCGCCTGTGGCAGCAGTAGTAGGGGCAGCAGCAGTGATAGGAGCACCATGGCCTCCAGCTCCTTCAGTTGAAGCCTCCCCTATAGGCTCTTTGTGCTTCTTCAAAAAGATAGGCTCCGTGGCCTTTCCCCGGGTGTCTAGGCCTGCGAGCCGAGCTTTCTTCATCCTAGCTGTTTCCTCAACCAAAGGAACATTGTCCTCGTTAATCTCCTTAGCAGCTGAAACAAAGCAAAGGACAAAATAAGTGATGTTAATAATGCATGAAATGAAGTAAAATTGAGAAGGGAAGAAAAATACCCTGTTGAGAAACAGAGGATAGTCCCACATGAATCAGGGAAAACTCCTCTAAGAGAGTCCAGCTGGTGGTGGTGCCATCATCCTGAGTAAGCCCATTATAAATAATAGTTTCTTCAGGAGTTAAGTGAATGGATTTGAGGCTACCATCACTGACCTTCCCGAAGGAAGATCAAAAAAGTGTGCCCCAGTCACCATTCTCCCAACGTAACCCAACGAAACTATTCCTCCAATTTTGATTATTATCAGGAATAGAGGCGCTGTTAAAGATATGTTTGCTTTTGGGCCTTTGCTTGACATAGACCCAGCCACAGATATTGGAAGAACTATTATAACACTGAAAGACCTTCCTAAAAACGGCTACAGAAAGAGGAAAGCCCTCCCTAAGACAACAAACCATAAAACATAGAATATTCCTCCAGGCGTTTGGAGGAAGCTGACACGGGTTGATTTGTAAATCAGCCAAAAGATGAGGAATAAAAGGATGGAAAGGAAACCTAAGCCCAGCATTAAGGGCATCTGTGTAAATGAAGAGAGTGTCGGGTGTCCAGTGGCAAGTACGGTCACCACTAGAGACTGGAACTAATCTAAAAGGAGGAAGGACGTTATAACGAGCATTTAGTTTATTCAAATCAATGTTGTGCCAAGTGTTACAATGATTAAAAGAATCGAGATGTGCAGTAGAGGGATATTCATCCCCCCTAGTGTTAATCATATCGATTAAAGACATGTATGAAGAACGGATCTCGATATCCTTACCTCGTTTTGAAGCCGAGGCAATCTTCGCCGCTCTCTCGGAATTCTTGTCAGCCATTAGTAAAGCCTAGAAAACCTGAAAGTCTTGAAGGGAGGAGTGGCCAAAAAAAAAACTAAAGGAAGAGAAGAGGGAGAAATTTGTAGGATGAGTGGAGAAGTGAAATGAGAGGTGTGAGGAAACACACTCTCATCCCACCTTTTTATAGCCAAGAAGAAGGGGATTTGGGCCTCAAAAAAGCCCATTTGAGCCCAAAAATAAGAAGGTTCTGGAATTATCCAGAAAATTCCTGGAAAAATTAAGAGAAAAACTTGAGTTTTTTTGAAGATTCTGGAAGAATCCAGAAACAATCCTAGAGTAATTTGGAGTTTGGGTTTAGAAAACAAAAGCCCAGTTAAGGGCCCAAGTGTTGAAAGAGGCCCAAATGATTTTAGGGGTGGAAAAGAAGTCCCACTAAGATAAAATTTTTTTTTGGCCTGAACCCAAAACGTTGGCCCCAATTGAAAGCCCAGAATTAGAGGCCCAATTGAAAGGCCTGTGAAGCCCAGTAAGAGAATAAGCCCAGTTAAAATGGGCCCAAGTTTTAGCCCAGCATAAGGGGCCTAAATCCAAGTGTGTACAAAAATTTATATACATGCATACGTTCTTGGCCCTGTCGACCAGAAAGCACAGAGAAATCCTGGTCGAATGTTCTGAGTTCGAATTTCCCTCGACTAGGGCTGATAAAAGAAGCTAATTCGGTCAAGAAAGGAATTCTGACCAAAATTCTTGGTCGAAAATGATATTCCTTCGACCAAAATACCAGAATAGAATTAGTTCCTTGACCCTGTCGACCAGGAGACAATATATATTCCTGGTCGAATCAATCCTGCTCAAAAAAGCTTCGATCAAGGCACAAGATGATGGTTAATTCGGTCAAAAATGGAGATCCTGACCGAAAGGGATGAAAATCCTAGTCGAAAACTTCCTAGTCGACAAAAAAAAAAGGGAAAAAATCCTGGCCGAAATTCGACCAGGACTTCTGCTCGAAATACTCCTGCTCGAAAGGCTGTCGACCAGGGCAATATGGAGGTTAATTCGACCAGGATCCTGGTCGAATGGATTCCTGGTCGAAAATTGTATAAAAAAAAAGAGAAGGAAGAAAAAAGGAAGAAAAAGGGAAGAAAAAATCCTGGAAAATTACAAAAAAATAAGGAAATTCCTTAAATAATTTCTGAAAAATGTTAATATTTTCAGAAATAAGGAATAAATCCAGAAAATTAAAGGATAAATCCCAGAAATTAGGGAAAAAATCCAGAAAAATAAGGAAATTCCTTAAATAATTTCTGAAAAATGTTAATATTTTCAGAAATAAGGAATAAATCCAGAAAATTAAAGGATAAATCCCAGAAATTAGGGAAAAAATCCAGGAAAATAGGAAAAATTCCTTAAATATTTTCTGAAAAATGTTAATATTTTCAGAAATAAAGGATAAGTTCCAGAAATTAAGGGAAAAATCCAGAAATTAAGGATAAATCCCAGAAAATTAAGGGAAAAATCCAGAAATTAATGATAAATCCCAGAAAATTAGGGAAAAATCCCAGAAAATTAGGGAAAATCCCAGAAAATTAGGGAAAAATTCCTGGAAATTAAGATAATTTCTGAATAAAAGGAAGATTCATTGTAAATGTGTAGGTCGCTCCACACTTTACGCAAAACGAAACCCTATAAGGGAACGAATAGATTTAACTTCCGCGAAACCTAATCAATGTTTCCCAAAAGTTGGGGGGCAAATGATAGGGATAAATAAGTCCTCATTTATAATTAATGGGCTGCTAGGCCCAATAGTAAGATGTATAATATTCAGACCAGAAAGGTTAAGCCTGATGGACCAGATCAGGCCTGGTGGAATAAAAAAGGCTCAAAAGCCCTGATTATTAATTAATTTCGTAATTAATTAATAAGGGAAAAATCAGCTATTGAGAAGAGTCCCGATAAGGATATAAATCCTTATAGATTAGCCTCAAGGGGACCTAAAAGGATAAGGAATCAGCTTCCTACTTCCTAGGACTCCTAAGTCTATCCTAATTCAGAGGCTTATCCACCAAGTCTCCTATACCAAGTCCAATTCAAGGACTCCCACATCTATATAAGGGGCCTCACCCCACAAACCAAGAACTACGTTTTTTGACTTGATCCTTGGCAATCAGCAAGGTACGTAGGCATCTTGTTAAGGCAAATTGAGTCACGAAACACAAGAGCAGTCAAATCGAGCCTTGAAGCTCACGTTCCTTAGTACTAAATACAGCAATTATATATATATATATATATATATTAGTTTTTTATCCATAACAAATCCTTTTTTAGAAAACTGCTATGAATTACGAACTTTGAAAATATAAAGGATCGACCTAAAAGTGTTCATAAATCATGAAATTTTTACAGAGAGTAACATATTGAGTTTCCTAACTGTCATAAAAATTCCAAGTAAAAATAATGATTTCTCAATTTGATAAAAATATCGGAGCCGAGACCGCGCGAGTAGAAACCGTATGAATCCATAAGCGGAGCCGACGACGATAATGAGAATGAACCTAAGATACTTAGAAAAATGAAGTGACCATAATGTGAATAATGATTTTAAGGAATAATAAGGGTAGTATAAGTCGAGAGGGTGCATAATGAGTAGCACATGAGTGCGAGTCGCCGTAAATTAGAACGGGACCTAACGAAGTAAATTGTGCTTATGGTTATAGATTTCCGAGCGGAACCTAGAGCATCCTTCACCTCGAGATAACCAGGCAAGTTTACGAACCCAACTCCATTTACTGTTGTGTTGTGAAAGGATTGTTTTATTATCATCGCATAAATACCATGTTTGCCATGATACGTAGTTGTTGAATTTTCGCATAATGTAGCGATCTTGTAAGATAAGTATATATCGTGAAATGTTTATTCCGCTATAAGCGTGACATATTATATAAGACCGAGAGTCGGTCGGGATTTAAGATAAAACCCGGGAATCATTTCGGTGATATTATAGGGCGATTATAAGTCCATAGTAGTACATTTTAAAGGGACTCATCGTCCACTTACGAAACATTAAAATACCTCGAACTTTTATTAAAACGATTTCCAAACGATCATATTACCTCAACTATATTTTATGGTTCGAATAATAAATAATATATACTTATTCCTTTTTATGGGAGTAGTATACTCCGACGAATATTTATTTCAAACCCGATTAATCATTATAGATTGTTAATTATGTAGACACAAACTAGTTGAGGAATATTATTTTAAATATTCTTTTAGAGAGTAAACTCATTCGAGGTTTAATTATTTATCGACTATTATTTAATTAATTATTATTCTTAAAGGGTTTATTATTGATTTAAAAATCATAGATCCTGATTTAAAATATACTTCCTGATTTCAGAATATCATTCGAATAATTTCAGATCGTCAGTGAATATTATCCCGACTTATTTAATATTTTGAATATAGTTTCAAGGAGAAACTTTTCCCCCTTATTTAATAATCTATTGACAACGGTCAACTCACATCCTTAGTACTTCCTCCGAAAATCTCAAAAGTACGTATATACATATATACACATATATCTTAGTGAGATAAGCTGTTCTATCAACAAGCAAAACGCTTGGGGAACTTCGATGTGGTTCGAGTTCTCGAGATATGATAGAATTCTTTTTAAAAAAAGGACAAGGGAGGGGTAGGCTCTGGTACTATGTGTGCTAGATGGACTACCAAAGGTACCGCAGGCGAAGGTACTCAGTGTACTCAGGAACTTGTGAAGTATGTGTATACCCAAAAATGGGACACGTAGCCCGAATGCGGCAAGGGTGATAACCGGGATACGAAGGTATCGTCCTTCTACTAGTAGAAAAGGTTATTATTATCGTATTACGACTGATCATCGTATACGGTGGCTCCAACGAGTGTCCTAATTCTTCCAATTGGAATTGAGATGCAATACCGTAACCCAAGCCTACGTGCTGGGATTACTATTAAGGTATTCGCATGATATTAAAATCCCTTAAAAAATTATTTTCATAAGAAGGTGTGTATCACCAAGGAAAACTATTTTCGAATAAAACATAATTATCATATATGATGTTATCATACAGTCATTTTCATACTGTACATTATTATGCTGGGCATTATAGCTCATACTTGTTTTATTAAATTGACACAACACAACAGTGAATCAAGATGCCTGCCATGAGAACCACAGCCAAGAAACGGGTAGGAAATGGCCAGCTGTTCCGTAGATTGTTTGGTGTTGTACCACATGTAGTCCGAATAAGCTGGATTAGTTTTCAGTTGTTTTTAGTTCGGCTTATTTATAAGTATGACTTATGTAAGGTAATAAATAAGAAATGTATATTTGGCCGGCGGACTAACCTTACTTAAAGGTTACTCCCCGGTAAGACTAAATTACTTTTGGGTTGTAATAATTATCATTTGATGGTTGAAAGTACTCTAGATATGATGGTTCATTTCCAAGACAATAACCTATAATTGTGTGTGTGTGATAAGTGTGGGGTCATGAAGCGTGAGTATTTATATACTGTAGTGTGAGTTGTGTGGTTGTAAGAGTTTAGATGGCGTGGCCTCCGAGACTCCTGACCCCGGGTTTTGGGGTGCCACACCAATTCAAGACACTGCTCAAGAAAGAGTGCCTACGCCTCCCGTGTCTCATATTCTTGAACAAGTACATGCTGAAGACCTAGGTACAAGTGCTGAAATAGATATTCACAACTTGGTTGTGCCTGAGGTTCTGTACTTGGAAGCTCCAACCATTCCTCAACAAACACCACCAACAACACCAATTTTAGATGCTGATATCAATGCAGATATTCCAATAACACCTCTTCTGAATCCAGATGATGAAGATCAAATATTAGGTGAGCATCAGAATTTGGATGTTGATCAGAACTTAGAGGATGATTTTGAAACCTCTATAGCCTCACACACTATCATTTTATCAGAGGAAGCTGATTCTGCAGGCTCTGTAAGTTCTGATGCTGCAAATACTGAAAATACTGGTGAAACTGCTATAAATGAAAATGCTGATGCAGCTGGTCCTTCAGGACATGCACCTCTACCAGCAGTTAATAAAGCTGATTTGATTAAAAAGTTTGTGAGAGGGGATGCACCAGTACCTTGGAGTGAAACTCTAAGAGGAAAAAATGGATAAAGGAGTGGAACAAAGTTGATTTTATTCCTATTGAAAAAATTCTTGCTTAGCACCTGGCTAAATCTGATGAGATGCTGGTGAATGATGATTTCAAAGCACATCTCAGAGTTACTGCATTGATTACAAGGCACCTTCAAGGTCAACACTCAATAATTTAAGCCAAGGTGAACAAAATTCAAGAAACTCTGATTCAGCAAGACATGAATGTAAAATTGGAAAAGAATAGGTTTTTTAAGCCAGCCTTTGACCGCATTGCGTATATAGAAAAGATTCAAGAGAAACAGCAAGCTCAAATATCTGATATTTTAAAGAATCAAGCTGCTCAACAAGATCAACTCAATGAAATCCAAAACTCTGTGAAATTGCTTGTCTCTCTCCTTCTACCTGATGATGCCAAAAAGGGGGAGAAAGTGATTAAGTCCAAATGCAAATCTGATCAACCACTGAAGGGTAAGGATGATGATAATGAAGACTAGGGAAACTCTGAAAGGGGTAGAGGTCATGGTCAAGGCAAAGGTTTTTCATCCAGGAAAGCAGGAACTTCTACACAGAGATCAAGTTTTGAGGCTGATAGAAGAAAAAGTTCTGATAAGCAAGTTCTGACTATGCCTGATGTTCTGATACAGGGTGAGAGTCAAGAATCACAGAAGTTTATGCAGACACTGAAGCTTAAGGGGAAGGAAACATCAGTCTACTATCAAGACCCCAAGTTACAGAAGGTAGATGAAGAAATTTCAAAAAGACTATTTCTCAAAGATAATCCAGGAATGGACTTTGAAAGTCTGAAGGAAGAAGAAGCCAGACTTAAAGCATAAAATGACAAATTCAAGTCTAAAGCTTCTATTACTGCAAAGAAACCTCCAAAGCCTGATGGCATTGTGATTAAAGAGAAGACAAACTCTGAGGAAACCAAATCTGAATCCAAAGCCAAATCACAAATAGAGGTAGATTCAAGATCCATGGGTAAAGAAAAAATTGATGAACCTGTAAAGGTTTATATGCCAATCATGGATCTGGAAGCAAAATATGATGAAGATACTAGTATGATTTTGAAGAAAAAGAATATTAAAACAACCTCTGACATAGTTCACGTTGTTCAAGATCAGGACTTCGTAAATTCTGATATGATAATGAAGCAAGCGACCTCTGACAGAGCTCAAGTTGGCTTGATATCAGAAGATAAAGAAAAGGAAACCTCTGACGTTGCTCATGTTAAACCTTCAAAAATTCTACTACCTGGGTTTACTAAAGCTCAACAATCTACTCAACTTTTGAAGACTACATCAAGTGGTTTTTAAGCAAGAGTTGATAGAGGAAAGGAAGCTAGAGATAAATCAGGATTTGGTAGTTCTAAAGAAAAGAGAGTAAATAATACTACCTCTGATCCAACTTCTTTGAGTGAACCAGAAATGGGAACAACTCCTGAAAGATTGAATCAACTGGAGTCTGTACAAATGGTTTACCACTTTGTATTAAAAGAATATATCATGTTATATTTTATGACAGATGGGAGGGTATTCCAGATTAGAAAGAATGCTATTCGTTTGAAGTACTTTGAAGAATTGCAACATGTGCTATTTCTACTTCAAGTGAAAAATAGGTCAACTGATGGTGCTGCCAGTTACTTAAAATCTGATATTCAAAGGCAGAAGAAACTTTACTCTATAAAGTCTGACATGCCATACTATCCTAAGTAAGGAGCTCACAATGGTGATATAGTTGAGATGAAGCCTAATACCTCCAAAATCATCACTACATTTCTTGGTATTAAAGGTTTTGAATTCAATCTAGAGTCTGATAAAGCCTATATCATCAGACTAGATCAGGATATAAGGAAAGCAAAAATAAATGATCTCAGGGCTGCTATCTTCCAAACAGGTGAAGATATAGTTGAACTTAAAGATGCAAAAAGGAGGATGCAGAATGAACTTGAATATGCTGAGAGAAGTCAGTTGAAGAATTATCTCAGAACAACTCCTGACATTAAAGAGATTACATACTGAAGCCAAGTCAAGAACTACAGCTGATAAATTTTGAAGGTTATACAGGTTAAAGCTGATATCAGACTTTAAGGATGGTAAAAGCTATAAAGACTGTGAGTTATAGTTACTTAGTAAACTTCTCATATGCATTTGTACTTAATGTTTTTGACGTCATCAAATATCTATTGAACTTGTATATTATGCTAATTTACAAGTTGGGGGAGATTGTTTGATATATTTGTGATGTCATGTCTAATAGTGATTTGTGTTTAGTTTTCAGATCTTAACTAACAGGACAAATTAGGACTTAACTGGAAATCAGTACTTATACTGAAGTCAGAACTTAAGATATCAGAACTTAAGTTATCAAAACTTAAGTTATCAGAAGATATTTATTAGGAGATAATATCAGGACTTAGGAAGATGTTCAGATAAGGAAGGCGGCTGATTGAAGGAAAGAAGATTAAGGAAAACATAAGAAGAGATATGCATGGAGAAGAATTCTATGAAGAATAGAATACTTGGAAGAAAAGATAACTAGTTGATATATTTTAGGATGTAGACTTATGTTCGATATCAATTAGAAGTTTATCTTGTAACTGTGTGTCTATATAAACATGACATAGGGTTTACAATATAAGTGTTATCTTAATCGAGAATATTATACATTGTAACCCTAGCAGCTCTCGTGATATTTATTCATCACTGAGAGAGAACGGTTCCATTGTAATACTGTTTTATTAAAAAGATTATTCTGTGTTTCATACTTGTGTTCTTAATTCGATTTGATTGTAGTATACACTGTATTCAACCCCCTTCTACAGTGTGTGTGACCAAACAAGCTCTTAATGATATCATACATCACTGAGAGAGTAGATTAAACCTACTGTAACAGAGTTTGATATATTGAATAAACTAGTTTTCTGTTATATACGTGTGTTTATAATCAAATTGATTATAGATACTATATTCAACCCCCTCCTATAGTATCACTGAGGCCTAACAAGTGGCATCTGAGCCAATCTGTTAAGCTTACAAACAGTTAAGATCCAAACAAACAATCAATCATGTCTGATCAAGCAAAAATACCAGACCCTCAAGAACCTGCAAAGGTTCAACCCATTCAAAACACCAGTAGATATGAAACCATCAGGGTTCCTTTGCTCAGGGTGTCTGAGTACCCTGTATGGATTGTGAAGATGGCCATGTTTCTGGAAGCTAAAGATCCAGAATATTTAGACAAAATTCATGATGGTCCACACAATCCCACAAAGCTTTCTGTTGCAATTGGGAATGAGCCACAGAGGATGATTCGCAAAGAAAAGAGAGAATTTACCACTGAAGACATCTCTTCACTAGGCAAGGATGCAAAAGTAAGACACTTGCTTCATAGTGCACTTGACAATGTCATGTCAAACAGGGTGATTGCATGCAAGACTATAAAAGAAATCTGGTATGCATTGGAAGTGAGATGTCAAGGAACCAATGCCATCAAAAAGAACATGAAGACAATACTCACACAAGAGTATGAGCACTTTGACTCAAAATATGATGAGTCACTAAATGATACATATGACAGATTCACAAAGCTGTTGAATGATTTGTCACTAGTGGATAAGGAATATGATCAAGAAGATTCAAATATGAAATTCCTACTGGCTCTTCCTGAAAAGTGGGATTTGAAAGCTACTACAATAAGAGACAACTATAAACTTGCTGATATGTCTCTTGATGAAATCTATGGGATGCTCAAGACTCATGAACTTGAGATGGAGCAAAGAAAGAAGAGGCATGGAGGGCAGTCTAAGACAGTTGCTTTAAAGGCTGAAGAAAATCAAATTGTCTTTAGGAAGGTAAAAGGAAAGGCTCTCATCATACAGTCTGATTCAGAGTCATCAGATTCTGATGATGATGATTCAGAACCTGAAAATTTATCTGAAGTGGATGTTGATGCAGAGATGATGCAACTGTGTGCTCTTATGGTGAAAGGTATCACAAAGATAGCCTACAGGAAATTCAGAAAGGGTAAGAAGTTTTCCAGGAAAGGTGGAAGTTCTGACAAGAAAGGGTTCAGAAAGACTGAAGGCAAAGGATGAAAGTCTGACAGAGGTGACAACTCAAATGTCAAATGCTATAATTGTGGTAAAAGAGGCCACATCTCTCATGATTACAAGAAAGGAAAAGGTGATAAAGGCCAGACACTTATCACAAAGAAGAAAAACTGGGCAGACACTTCAGAATCTGAAGAAGAGGTGAACTATGCCTTAATGGCAAATGCTGATATCAGTTCTGATACTGCTGAACTAAAGGTACCTCTATCAACTCTTGCTTTTGATACAAAAGATATTACTGAGTTAAGATTATTTCTAAAAAATATTTATATTAGCTATAGAGATCAGACTTTATAGAATGAAAGATTAAAATCTGAAAATCTAAAGTACAAAAATAGAAATAGCTATCTTGAAGAAGAGTTAGTCCAGATGAACACTATTCAGACAGAGAGAGATAATGTTGTGTATGTTAAGAATGAATTGCTTAAACATAATGATTATCTAAAAACTCAATTAGAAAAAGAAAGAGAAATCATTAGGATTTGGACTAATTCAGGCAAATCAACTCAGAATATTCTAAGTAGTGGAAACTGGAAAGAGGGGTTAGGTTATAAAGATGGTAAAAGTGAGAAAAGGACTTTGCCAATTAAGCCAAAGGTAAATCCTGTTAAATTTGTTGCAAAAACTGTTGTGTCTGATTCTGAAGAGATAAAAGACTCTAAAACAAAAGTCAAAGAAAAGTCAACTTCTGACAAATTAAAACAGGATAAACCAGCTTTTGTAAACATTGGCTTAATGACAAAGAAGCACCTTAAGTATAAGCTGAAAGAGATTAAAAATGTGAACAAGGTAAAAGAAGCTAGGAAAAATAGGAATGGAAAGGAAGGTGTGAATAAAAGTAATAACTATATGCCTGTTCCTAATGCTCCTAGAAAGAAATGCTATAATTGTGGAAACTCTAACCATCTTGCTTCTTTTTGCAGGAAAAATAAAGATATAAACTCTTTACCTCCTAGATCAGAAGTTAAGAGTCAGTCTGTTAGGTTTAAACCACAAAATCCTTATTTTCATTGTGGTAGTTTATGGCATTCTACTTATACTTGTAAGGAATATCATAGTTTGTACTATGATTATTATGAAATAAAACCTTCTGTAAAGAAAGTTAGTGTAATTCCTTCTAGTGTAAATTCTGTTGCGAAGTCTGATATAAAGTCTGATAAAAAGCATGTTAGCATAAACTCTGAAACTAAATCCACTGCAAATGCTAACAAACTTAACAAGGCTAAAGGATCCAAGCAAGTCTGGGTCCTTAAAACTAATCAATAGTGGTCTTTGTGATTGCAGGGAAACATGAAAAATATCCTGGTTCTGGACAGTGGATGTTCAGGACATATGACTTGAAATAAAGCCCTGCTATCAGACTTTATGCAGAAAGCTGGCCCAAGAGTTTCTTATGGAGATGGAAACATGAGAAAGACTCTGGGATATGGCAATATCAATCTTGGGATTGTCATAATTGAAACAGTAGCTCTTGTCTCAGGACTTAAACATAATCTGCTAAGTGTGAGTCAAATCTGTGACAGAGCTTATCATGTGGATTTCTTTGAAGAACACTGTGAAGTTGTAAGTAATTCTACAGGTAAAGTGGTTCTGAAAGGTTACAGACATGGTAACATATATGAAGCCAGACTTTCAACAAATTCTGATGGTTCTGCAATCTGTCTGTTAAATAGAGCATCAATTGAAGAAAGCTGGAATTGGTACAAGAGACTGTCTCATTTAAATTTTAACAACATAATTGAGCTAGTAAAGAAAGATCTTGTGAGAGGATTTCCAAAATCAATATTTGCTTCTGATGGTCTTTGTGACTCATGTCAAAAGGCAAAATAACGAAAATCTTCATTCAAGAGCAAAACTGAATCCTCAATTCTTGAGCCTTATCACTTACTGCATGTTGATCTATTTGGTCCAGTAAATGTCATGTCTATTGCAAAGAAGAAATATGCTATGGTTATAGTGGATGAGTTCACAAGATAAACTTGGGTGTATTTCTTGCACAAGAAGAATGAAACTGCATCTACTCTAAATGATCATGTAAGACAGCTAGATAAGTTAGTCAAAGATTCTGTTAAAATAATAAGAAGTGATAATGGCATCGAGTTCAAGAATTCAATCATGGAAGAGTTCTGCAAAGAGTAAGGAATAATGCATGAATTTTCTGCACCTGGAACTCCTCAGCAGAATGGAGTTGTAGAAAGAAAGAACAAGACTCTTATTGAAGCTACACTAACTATGCTTGATGAAGCAAAGCTACCAACCTATTTTTGGGATGAAGCTGTGCAGACTGCTTATTTTACACAGAATGCTACACTCATAAACAAGCATGGAAAAACACCATATGAGATGGTGAAGAAAAAGAAGCCACATTTGAAATACTTTCATGTATTTGGATACAAGTGTTTTGTTCTTAAGACTCATCCTGAACAGCTGTCAAAATTTGATCTAAAAGCCGATGAAGGAATTTTTGTTGGATATCCACTTTCCACAAAAGCCTTCAGAGTCTACAATTTAAGAACAAGGGTTGTCATGGAATCTATCAATGTATCTTTTGATGATAAAAAGATTACTGGACTTGAATATTTCGATGATAATGATCAGCTGAGATTTGAAAATGAAGATGTAAATTATGATGACCTAAATCCTGATCCTATAAGTTCTGACGGGTTAAATTCTGATATCATTGAAACTGTGGTAATTGCTCCAAGGGAAAATGCACCTATTCAGGGGGAGCAAGCTGATGATCATACCATATCTCAAGATTCTCAAGAAGTATCAAAACCAGTCACTGGCTCTTCAAATTCTGATTCATCAAGTTCTGATGAGCCAAATTCTAACAATTCTGGAAACTCTGATTCTTCAATTCCTGAAGGATCCAACTTAAATTCTGAAGTCTCAGAGAGCATAACTTCAGGGGGAGCATCAGAAAATGCTGATGGAGACATCATGGATTATGGGGGAGGATCCAGTTCTAGAGATCAACTTCCATCTGTAAGAAAGTGGACTAAATCACACACACCTGACTTAATAATTGGAGATCCTAAATTAGGTGTCAGAACTAGAACATCAACAACACATGAATGTCTCTATCATTCCTTTCTATCTCAGACTGAACCAAAGAATATGGAAGAAGCTCTTCAAGATGCTGATTTAGTGCAAGCAATGCAGGAAGAGTTAAATGAATTTGAAAGAAATAAAGTCTGGACCCTAGTACCAAGACCAAAGGACAGATCAATTGTTGGTACAAAATGGGTGTTCAGAAATAAAACTGACAGTGATGGCATAATTACAAGAAACAAAGCAAGGTTGGTTACTAAAGGTTACTCCCAACAAGAGGGTATTGACTATGATGAAACATTTGCTCCAGTTGCTAGATTGGAAGCCATAAGAATCTTTTTAGCTTATGCCGCTCACAAGAAGTTTAAAGTCTTTCAAATGGATGTGAAAAGTGTTTTTCTCAATGGAGAATTGGAAGAAGAGGTATATGTTGAACAACCTCCAGGCTTTGTAGATCTAAAATTTCCAAATCATGTCTACAGGCTTGACAAAGCACTTTATGGCCTTAAGCAAGCTCCTAGAGCATGGTATGAGACTCTGACTCAATTCCTTCTGGAAAGTGGATTTCACAGAGGCACAATTGACAAGACTTTATTCTACCTCAACTATGGAAATGACTTACTTTTGGTACAGATATATGTTGATGATATCATCTTTGGCTCTACAAATACAAAAATTTGTGAAAGATTTTCCAAGTTAATGCAGTCAAAATATCAAATAAGTATGATGGGAGAACTTAGCTATTTTATGGGACTTTAAGTCAAGAAAACTGAAGAAGGTACTTTCATAAATCAATCCAAGTACACCAGAAATTTACTCAAGAAATTTAGAATGCAAGACAGTTCAACTGCATCTACTCCCATGGTCACAACCACCAAGTTAGATATAGATACTGGAACATCAGTAGATATTACTAACTACAGAGATATGATTGGCTCTTTACTCTATTTAACTGCAAGTAGACCAGATATCATGTATGCTACCTGTCTTTGTGCAAGATTTCAGGCTGATCCAAGAGAACCTCATCTAATAGCTGTGAAAAGAATTTTCAAGTACCTAAAGGGTACAACTGATATAGGATTGTGGTATCCTAGGGAATCAGATTTTAAGCTAATAGGTTACTCAGATGCAGATTTTGCAGGATGCAAAATAGACAGGAAAAATACTAGTGGAACCTGCCAATTTCTTGAAGGCAGATTGGTTTCTTGGTTTAGCAAGAAACAAAAATCAATTTCCACATCAACTACAGAAGCATAATATATTGCTGCAGGAAGCTATTGTGCACAGATTCTTTGGATGAAGAACCAGTTACTGGACTATGGGTTAGAATTTTCTAAAATACATATTTACTGTGAACATCAAAGTGCTATTGCTATGACAGGAAATCCAGTTCAACACTCAATGACAAAGCATATCAGCATTAGGTACCATTTCATAAGGGAACATGTGATGGAAGGTAAAGTGTAATTGCATTTTGTTCCAACAGATCAACAACTAGCATATATCTGTACAAAATCACTATTTGAAGCTACTTTTATAAGACTAGTAAATGAACTTGGAATGGTTTCAGGTTCTTTCTCAAAATCTGTTTAGTTTTTGTTCTCATACATCAGACTTTATGATCAGTGTTTACAGATTTTCTTATCTCAATGTAATCTGTGCCTAAAGTATAACATATTAAACACTGCTTATTATCTGATGTGATTCTATAAACTCTGAAAGTGTTTTGAATGTTCTGTGACTATTCAATCCAATGAGGATTATCTTGTTAGATGCTGACTTAGTAGTCTTGAACAAACTATGTATCCCATGTTTGAATTAGTTATTTATGTGGAAATCAATAACACAAGCAAATTCTGATTTTGATCTTAGTCAAATTTACTTCCTGTATCTTATTACTAAGTCATAAACTAGATTATTGCTTCTTATCTGTCAAATTCTGATGTCAGTAAATCTTAAGGATGAACTACATGCTTGATAAGCCTCACTTATATGAAGAAAATAAAAGAAAAGAAATATTGAAATCAGGTACTCCTTTGAGATCTAGAGTAAATATGTGAAAGGGAAGATCCAAGTGCATTGCTGGTATTAAGTTATATGCATTAGAAAAGCAAATTAATTTTTCTTGGTGACTTTTCACATTCTCTGATTACTGGAGAAATATTCTGATAACAAATAAATTTTGATGGCAGTTGTAACTCATTTACACTGAGAAGCCATTGTCAAAAGAATGATAATGATGGAGTTTTGGAGGTCTGGAGTCTATGATAATGGTGGTGAAAGTGGGTCCCTAAGCATCATTTTTACAACAGGGGAAGATGAGCACTTGGTAACTTTGTCAACTGTTCGACAAGCATTGCATCTGCCATAAAACTGTACTTACAATTCACAAGTTGAGGAGTCAGTTCTTCAAAACATGATGGCAAATGTAACACTCCCAAATCCGGGGTCAGGGATCCGGGTTGTCACGAGTTCCATTTCCCTTAATAACACCCAATCTTAATAATTAATCAACTACTCTGTACTTTGACCCCACAATAAACACACACCACAAGTTATAGTCTCAGAGATGAACATCCAAAAATAATCACAAGTCATTTTATTCCACAATTATCTGCCAATACACCTTAAAAGGTTTTATGAATAAATTTACATATTCCTTGCCATTATTACAATTCATATTATACATAAGTCTGGTTCATCAATAGTTGAAAACCTAGCCTATTGGTAGCTCCTACCTCAGCTACGGTGACATCAACGCTTCCAGAAGACTGCGGAACATTTTCTAACCGCTTGCGAATCGGGAGCTTGGTCCTGTTCATCTTTTCTATCTGTTGTTGTGTGATGAAAGAAGAAAGCAAGGGTGAGCAGCAAGCCCACCAAAATAATATGTATAATGATTATCAATATATGAGCCTTCTCATAGTACTCATGAAAGTCTTGGTCAAAAGAAATGAACCAAGTTTGATATCTTAATGCGATGAAGTCGCAAAATATTCAGTATATGTACATATATACTTTTCACAATCTTTGAAATCCTCTGACATGTATAATATACACAGAGTTCCAGTTTATAACTGTATAAAAATATCGTTGCAAGGTGATCTCATATATCTAGCCTTGTCTCAACGCTTTTCTGAAAATCTTTGTTATGCATAAGATAATCATTTACCAGATATAAGTTTAAAATATGAAGTTACAAGATACTCCAATATACTTATATCTTTTCCGAATACTACTTGAACTACCACCGTTCAAGTTATAATTAGTTTCAAAAGTTCATCACATAGATGAGACTACAAGACAAGATTTGAATAGATTCAATCTTTGAATATCATTATAAATAATGAAGTTACGAGATACTTCATTAAATCCCGATATATATATACACCTATATATATACATTTCATACACTCCTTGAAAACCTCTGTTATGAAAATTATAAACAGAGTTGCAATATCCAATGAATTTGGAAAGGAGAAAACCTTGGCATAAACCTGATATCTTGCTGATCAGGCAAAGATACCAATAAGTAACCTTTTCTACTAGTAGATGGACGAATTC
Organism: Apium graveolens; assembly: GCF_009905375.1. Lineage (NCBI taxonomy): Eukaryota > Viridiplantae > Streptophyta > Magnoliopsida > Apiales > Apiaceae > Apium > Apium graveolens. The sequence continues at coordinate 92,623,565 of NC_133651.1, forward strand.
CCCACTGGTCATCACCCTGGCCGCAATAGGACCTTATGCTGGACTACCACTCAGCCACTTACGCATTTGATGGACTCCCACTGAGCCACTTACACTTTCATGGACGCCCACTGAGCCCATGTTGCTTATGCCGACTCAAATAGATGAACTTACTTCCCGAACGATGGGCAAGTAATCAAGATGTTTTCTCAAAACAGCAACCTCGTTGCGAATGTAAAATACACCACTGAGTCGGATCCCTCAAGTTTTGACCGAGTATTTAAATCCCCTTTAAAAGGAAGATCTTAAATATAAAAATGAGTTTTGGGATCCGCTCTAACTTTTAAAAATCATTTTGAAGACTCGAAAATACTTTAAAGAGTGTTTGGAGTAATGCTGATTTAATGAAGTAAATCAGTCCCAATATATTTAGAAAATGTCTGAATATTATTATTTAAATAATATTCCCATAAAGAATAATCTTTATACAAATAATTGAAGTAGAAGTTGTAAGACTTATACTTGAAATGAGTATTAAATAACCAAATATATACTTATATGAAAGTACTATCTTTATTTGAATAATCGAAAATAAGTTTGATTATCGAAACATTATTCTTTAATAAAATAAAGAATATATCTCAGCAAATAATCGGAGTCATAGATCCTCAAATGAATATTCAAATAATATTCATTAAATAATATAAACTGAGTCATAAGCCCTCGAATGAATATTCAAATAATATTCATTAAATAATATAAACTGAGTCATAAGCCCTCGAATGAATATTCAAATATTATTCAATAAATAATATAAAAGAATTATAAGCCCTCGAATGAATATTCAAATAATATTCATTAAATAATATAAACTGAGTCATAAGCCCTCAAATGAATATTCAAATAATATTCATTAAATAATATAAACTGAGTAATAAGCCCTCGAATGAATATTCAAATATTATTCAATAAATAATATAAAAGAGTCATAAGCCCTCGAATGAATATTCAAATAATATTCATTAAATAATATAAACTGAGTCATAAGCCCTCGAATGAATATTCAAATATTATTCAATAAATAATATAAAAGAGTCATAAACCCTCGAATGAATATTCAAATAATATTCAAATAATAAAATAAAAGGAGTCATAAGTCCTCGAATGAATATTCGTAATAATATTCATTGAATAAAATAAAGGAGTCATAAGCCCTCGAATGAATATTCGTAATAATATCCATTAAATAAAATAAAGGAGTCATAAGCCCTCGAATGAATATTTGTAATAATATCCATTAAATAAAATAAAGGAGTCATAAGCCCTCGAATGAATATTCGTAATAATATTCATTAAATAAAATAAAGTTATCGAATAAACCTTATCCGATTAATAGTTTTAAAAACTATATCAATATATATATATATAAATATATATTATATTCGGGAGCCTCGCCTCCCGGTTTAGAAATATGTTCACCTTTTATACCCTATACTAAGGGTAAACTCAAATACCGCTGATCTCTAGCATAGGTATTATGCAACTATAAGCATTTGAACCAACAGATATATAAATCAAGAATATGAAACAGGCATGCATATATACCATATCACATGCTACAATATATCGCAAGAATTTGCTAATAACCAATATGCATTTATCGCAAGATCATGCATATACACATATACATCACAACAACAGTTATACAGGTAGAAAACTTGCCTGAGCGACTGGGGGTTACGAATGGCTCGGGACGAGTCTGGTAACCTATAAACAACAAGTAAGTTGGAATTAAACCAAAGTCACTTGTAAATCTATACATTAACTAACTTAGACTCTAACGCTCGCTTTGCGCTTACTGATTCTCTTAAGTCACTCGAGTACCCTCGGCTCCACCATTTTTAATAATTTAACCATTACGAGTTTTAAGGCGATTCCTTCGCGAGTGTCTTACCAACTGCCTATTACACCTTAAATAAATGTTTCATACTTCAATTATTCCTTTAAGGTCTTTAACCTATGTTTCAAAGTAAGGCGAGGGGAAAGGGTTCGTTCGCGAACCGTCGTTAATTAAAACGGCCGTTTCTCCTAAACCGTTCATCGGAATCCAACGAACCACATATCAAAACGAAGATCGTAACATGAACTATCTAAACATGAAAATGGTCAAAACTTAGCAGTGAGTTCAAGGGTTCTGATGTTAAGAACAAAAACAGTCTACGGTAAATCGGGCATTGCGACGGCTATGTTTACGCGATTACCAAATTTTAAACCACTCCAAATCATCTCACAATCAACCCACAATCACAACCCAATTAAAACTCCATCCATAATTTATCATAACAGCCCCAACAACTCAACCTTAACAATTTATACTATTCTTTATCATGAATTTAAACTACACTTAAGTTCATTAATCAACAACCAAGATTTACAACTCCAAAAACATCCCAAAACCAACTAATCTCTACATACACAACCATCAAGCCTCTCATGAACTAGAATACTCATATTATGCTCTTAACATTCAATAACAAAGCTTGGTTAAGAGATTATACCTTCCTTGAAGCTTTTTAACATAACACAAGAGCTTTGAATGCCTAAAGAACCTTTATCCTTGCTTGTATAACCTTAAACTTTCATAAAAATTCAAGAAAACTAAAGTTATTTCTTAAAGGTTACTATTCACCATCTTTTTCCTTGATTTATTGGAAGAGATTGTGAATGAATTAGGAGCTTAAACTTATAGGATATCTATATCTATGTACAAGGAACCTTAGATAATTACCTTGTGATTTAACAATGCTTGGAACTTGATTTTTGGAAATTTCTTCTTTGAAAAAGAAGAAAAGCCGAGAGCAAGCTTGGAGAAAGAGAGATTTTTTGTGTTTTTGCTTTGATTTGATTCTTTGGTTGGTTGTTTTTGATTTGTTTTTGGGTAATTACCTTTCTAACCTTGACTTTGTGTGGTTATAAACCAACCACATCTCCTTCCTCCCTATGTCATGCTTATGTCATCCTGTGATGTCATCCTCCCCTCTTTGTCCTCTTCTCATTGGTTGGATGACATCATCCCCTCTAATCTCTTTGATTAACTTTCTAATTGTTTGCCTAATGACCGCTGATCTGTTATACGGTTCGCTTAACTTTCATTTTCTTTTATCGTTTGAGGGATCATACCCGGGATCTTATTACTTAGGTTCCCTTAACCTTTCTCAATATATTGTATTCCTTTTATGATCCTCTCTTATAATCCTTTAATTTAAATCCTTTTTATCCTGTTACCTTATACTCAATTCTTTCCGTATCTAGTGGATTTCCGGGAAAAATCAAAGTGTTCGGAATTTGGATTCTGACGATCTTTACATACACTTATATCCCATATAAAGTACTAATAAAATCTCAGAATATCCATACCAGAACCCCTACATAGTGTGGCATGAAAAGTTTTCTCATTCACCATAATCTGCAAAATCACTATTCATAAGGGTTTCAAAAATTTCCAAAAATTGGGGTTATTACAGTCTCCCCTCCTTAAAAGGATTCCGTCCCGGAATCAGATAGAAAATGAATAGGGATACTCTCTTAGAATTGCACTTTCTAACTCTCGAGTAAATTTTCCCACATTGTGGTCCTACCACCAACTCTGCCTAGTTTAATAACCCTTCTCCTAAGCACTTGTTCCTTTTCACTCTCTAACCCTTCCTGGTTGCTCCATATAGGTTACATTGGGTTGCATGTCTATGCGCTCATATGCCCCTATTTATCTGGCATCCGAATTACACTTTCTTAACATTGATACGTGAAACACGTTATGAACTTGCTACAGGTTCGGGGGTAGGGCTAGCTCGTATGCTATCTTCCCAATATGTTTTAATATATCCAAGGGTCCAACAATTTGTGGGCTTAGCATTCCTTTCTTTCCGAACCTCATCCATCCTTTCCAAGGGAATACCTATAACAGCACTAGGTCCCCTACTTCCTATTCCTTGTCCTTTCATATCAAATCAATATACTTCGTGTGCCCATCTTGGGCTACTACCAACCGTCCTCTAATTAAATCTATTATATCCTTGGTCCTTTGGACCACTACTGGTCTAAGCATCTTGCGCTCTGCAACATCATCATATCATAAGGGAGATCGACATTGTCTTCCCTCAAGGATCTTATAAGGCGACATCTCGGTAATGACATATGATCTATTTTCGTAAGAAAACTCAATCCGTGTTAAGTGATCATTCCAATTTCTTTCAAGTCTATTGCCCAGACTCTCATTATAGCTTTTAGCATTAGTGCTTTTGCTTCTCAATACCCGCTCTTTTCCAGTTCGTAATCACTACTACCTTCCGTTCCTAATATTATACTGGTTATACTTTTGCTCGTTAGCGTTCTATAACCTTTTAATAACCACGTCAACCTTAGTATCACGAATGTGTTTCCATTCCGAATACTACCACAACTTTACTACTCCTTTTTCAGCTGTTTCTATTTTTGAAAGCTTGATCCATCATATAGAAGTAAAAGAATTCATTGAGAGATCACTATGATCATGAACACTTGTTACATTGCATAGTTAGTACAGAAGGTGGCCAGCCTTTAGTACTGGGCAAGCAATTAAACAATAGCTGGTATCCTACTCGGCTTCTATCACACAGATAGATAGTCATTCAACAATACCTCCCCTTCTGGAAGGGTTGTTCTTCTCAGTTTATATGAAATGAAAAGAAGAGAAAAGAATGAATTGAAGAGAATTGTATATATAAAAAAAAATATACTGCCACAAAATATCTGGCTTGGAACCTACCTCTGAACTATAGAGGTTTGTCATAGGAGAACAAAACATATGTGTATATATCAACATCAAGTATTATAGCATCATATTTTACATGCCTAAATATTTTCGCTCGTCCATCATTCTATGGACCATGCTCTTCCTCGAGCTTATACACAATCACCTTTGAAACTCCCTCGATATTGAAAATCGAAGCTGGGATCTCATTTTAGACATCATCGTTACTAGAATTCTATGCTTGCACCGCAACCTTCCTCGTATAGTAATACGACTCTCTATTCATAAGAGGGAATAAATATTCAATAGGTAGGTACTCTACTTAATTAGTCTATCAATGATAACTTATACACTACCACGACCCGATTAGTGGTACTCAATCTCAACATCCATTCCAATACACTCTCACGGTTGTAATCAGCTCATTACTCGCAGAATCATTGCTGCATTACTATGGTCCACTACTGACCTACCGTCGTCATTCACGTTCCATGAAATCTTAATATCTAACCATACGGAGTCCATACATGTTATGTCAAATCCTTCTAAGGAGGTAACATAATCACCATTCATGATTCATGAAGAACACTCCTGATTCTGACATACATACATGACATGAAGCAGATAAAATTGCAGAAGAGTTTCGCTCAAAGGAACGATAGCAGGTTAATACCATTCTTAATCATATGCCTTCAATAGAAGACTTAACTCAAAGGTTTGTTTGGTCCTTTTTGGAATATGGTCCTGGCTTATTCTCAAGATAGTACCTTCTAAGATAGATAGCCCGCTCATGGTGATTACACAAATTAAACCTTTACCAAACTACTATTACGGTTGGGTATTGCACAGTCATCAGAAGGAATGTCAATCGTCCAAACCATAATACAACCTTCACAGCTTTAACCATCATCACTGTATTCCTTCGGCACAAGCGCCTATAATTATCCTCTTACCTTTAAAGTGTCGGCCACCTCTTTGGCCTTTCCTGATAGTAAAATTTCCTTACAGTCAATGTCATTTTAACCACCTCTAAATAAATTTTCTACCTCATTTCAATCACAGCTTATGTGAAGATGTTTTCCTTAAAATCTGATGAGTAAAAAAAAAAATATCACCATTTTTCCATAAGTTATTACCTCAGTCTTTAGAGGTTAATCACTGTCGCGACTGACTCTCGATCGTACTTAGATCATCTTTTGTCTTAGGTCCTAATTGCCCTGAACAATTTCGACCTTTACTGGTTCGATCCATACTTTCTCGTGGTTTAACACGTGCCCCACTTGGCATCATTATAATTACGTCATATTTCCTTTATTAACATTTTTATTCTTGAGAATTTCGAATATTTCCTTTCTCCTTGTAAAACCTCTAAGGTTATCCTTGAATCATTCCTCCTGTATTCCCTAGATACAGGGCATATCAAGATACCATTTATTAATACCAGAATCATTGTCTATCTGAAAAATTTCTCCACTGATTCTTAAAGGTTGTTATTACCTTAATCCTTTCCAATTCATACTGTCAAAACTCATACTATCCCTATTAAGGGTGAAATGCCAACCTTTATGCATTCCCCTAGGATTCATTTTAAGTTACCGATGTTCTATCCTTAATTCCACCTTTAAAAAGGTACATGCATCCTTCCATGGATAAATCAAGTCATATATCCCTGATAAGGGGGTCTTATTCAATCATTCCCACCTCGATAGTATATTTCTAATTTCACAATAACATCTGTATTAAAAAGGGGGTCAATCAATATGGCCTCCAAAAGATAACAACGGTTATCCGCTTGTCTTGCCTAGTTTGATAACGATAACAAGGATGTTCTGGAAGATATTGGTCGTGTTCAACGTGAACCTCTTCTTAATAATTCCTTATTTACTTTTGTTGTTTATCTCAACAGTCACCTCAATGTTGGGATATCTTTCATACCTGGCGTCTCCCTTTCTGGGTATCAAGCCACCGGTCTTACACTTCACATCCTTGAAGGTCACTTCCTTCATCCAATTTTCCTAATTTCTTACTTCCTTGTCTCCTCAGTCTATCCGCGTCTCATTATTTATCCTTCGAACTATCTCAAGGTTTCCTCGAATCCTCCCAACTTAAAGGGGGTACAATATATATATATCTCTTATGGCTTCAACCATCAATTTTAACTCATGGTGGATCATCCTCATCCTGACGATTACATACTTTTCTATTTCTATTACTATGAGTCTTTAGGGTTTCCTCATACCCAACTCCCTTATCATTCCTCAAACTCTATTGCCTTTATATTCCTTTCCACTTCAGTTTCTTTTTATTTTCCTTTCTCTTATCATTATTTCACAAACCAATCACAACATAAGCATTGATTTCAAACATCCCGTCATTCTGGATTCGTGTCCTCAGAATGAATCTTGACAACTTTTACAACTTAGATTCATAATTCATCATACTCGTCCACCTTTGTTCTGGCTCTAAAGCTTTTACACTATCTTCATAACCTTGGGAAGTACTTTCCTGTAAACAATTGACTGAACTTAAATCAGTTTATTATAATCTCTTGCTCCGTGCCTTCCTTGGCCTTTCACCAGCAGGTGGCCTCTCTCTTAGGAGGGTAAGTGACAAAACAGTCTTTTGTGATTCGTCAATCATTTAGAATCTCAAATGATTCCTGTATTTCTTTTAGCCAGGCTCTTGCCTCGACTGGGCAGCTTGTTCCTTGGAACTCTGAGAGCTTAGCGACTTAAAGAACCTGAAAGAATTTCTCACCGCATTGTTTCCTCAGGGTGGTGGTTGGGGACAATAGTATAAGTTCTGTTTAGGCAGGTCCATGAATTGCCCAATAGGAGTACCATCCTGATTCTCCCTATCTTGTTCAACTTCTGTTTTCTCAGTATGAAATGTTCCAACCTTCTCCCATAATCGGGGTTATCTTATACGTTAAAAATCCTTGTTTTCCACTTCATTATGTTATGGGTTCCTTTTTATCTTGATGGCGACCTCCCTGACTATCACGTTCAGGATTTGCTCTAAATCTTATTCCTCAAACTAGCTTTCATCTAAGATTTCATCTTTAAGCTCCTGAACGTTTAGAACTCAAATTCTATAGGAATACCTCATTATTCCCTTATCATTTTTCTCGGTATTAATCTTTTATCTAATTATTGGCTCTCTGCCTTCATTCATCACTTTTTCTGGCACAATATGTTCTTTTCCGATAATTCGGTCTGTATTGCAATCTCAAACAGCTTTTCGGTACCGGCTCCGGTTACCTTCACTTCTATTTCCATTTTCTCAAAATCTCTTATAAACTCTCCCAAAGACATTATTATCTTGAGTCTCTTCTTTTTACTAAGGGCATCAGCCACCACATTGGCTTTCCCCGAATGATAAAGAATCTCCCACTCATAATTCTTGATTAGCTCTAACCGCCTCCTCTGGCTTATGTTGAGCTCTTTCTACGGGAAAATGTACTAGAGTACTTATGGCTTACGTAAATCTCGCACTTCTCTCCATACACGTAGTGCCTCCAATCTTTAGGGCAAAACTATTGCCACGAGCCCAAGCTCATGGGTGGGGATATCGAATTTTATATTCCCTTAATTTTCTTGACGCGTACGCGAGTACCTTGTTGTGCTATATAAGAGCACCCTAATTCCTTATACGAAGCGTCACTACAACCTTTGCTTCAGTTCTTGAAAGCTGTTCTCGCATTTCTCCGTCCATTCGAACTTCTCAGTCTTACGAGTAAGCCGCGTTAAAGGGGCTACTATCTTTACAAACTTGAACGAACCTTCGGTAGTGACCGACCAATCCTACCTCTGGTAGTTTCCCTAACCATGGTCATCAATTCTTCAATGGTCCTTTATTCATTCTTGTTAGGATCCTCCACGAGATCCTCCTCAGCAACAATCCCTTCTAGGACAACATCCTCAATCACTACATCCTCAATATGAACATCATCCGGTCCTGCGTTAGGACGCTCTATCAGATCCACAATCCGATCTCCAATTAGTAATAAAACATCATCGCGCTGTTGCTCCTCAACCTCAGGGTTCGGAGTCCCGCTACCATCTACGATAATGAACTACGCTTCTATCGCTACATTTATAAGGGTTCCCATAAGGGTTTTAACTGTCGGTGCTACGTTAGGTAGCCCGACTATGAACTTGGCAAGAGTTCTTATTATCTTAGTGAACTTATTATCTTAACGTCACATCATCTCTGAGGTTTATAACGCTGAGTTCTGATACCACTTCTGTAACACCCCCAAATCCGGGGTCGGGGATCCGGGTTGTCACGAGTTCCATTTCCCTTAATAACACCCAATCTTAATAATTAATCAACTACTCTGTACTTTGACCCCACAATAAACACACACCACAAGTTATAGTCTCAGAGATGAACATCCAAAAATAATCACAAGTCATTTTATTCCACAATTATCTGCCAATACACCTTAAAAGGTTTTCTGAATAAATTTACATATTCCTTGCCATTATTACAATTCAAATTATACATTAGTCCGGTTCATCAATAGTTGAAAACCTAGCCTATTGGTAGCTCCTACCACAGCTACGGCGGCATCAACGCTTCCAGAAGACTGCGGAACGTTTTCTAACCGCTTGCGAATCGGGAGCTTGGTCCTGTTCATCTTTTCTATCTGTTGTTGTGTGATGAAAGAAGAAAGCAAGGGTGAGCAGCAAGCCCACCAAAATAATATGTATAATGATTATCAATATATGAGCCTTCTCATAGTACTCATGAAAGTCTTGGTCAAAAGAAATGAACCAAGTTTGATATCTTAATGCGATGAAGTCGCAAAATATTCAGTATATGTACATATATACTTTTCACAATCTTTGAAATCCTCTGACATGTATAATATACACAGAGTTCCAGTTTATAACTGTATAAAAATATCATTGCAAGGTGGTCTCATATATCTAACCTTGTCTCAACGTTTTTCTGAAAATCTTTGTTATGCATAAGATAATCATTTACCAGATATAAGTTTAAAAGATGAAGTTACAAGATACTCCAATATACTTATATCTTTTACGAATACTACTTGAACTACCACCGTTCAAGTTATAATTAGTTTCAAAAGTTCATCACATAGATGAGACTACAAGACAAGATTTGAATATATTCAATCTTTGAATATCATTATAAATAATGAAGTTACGAGATACTTCATTAAATCCCGATATATATATATATACACCTATATATATACATTTCATACCCTCCTTGAAAACCTCTGTTATGAAAATTATAAATAGAGTTGCAATATCCAATGAATTTGGAAAGGAGAAAACCTTGGCATAAACCTGATATCTTGCTGATCAGGCAAAGATACCAATAAGTAACCTTTTCTACTAGTAGATGGACGAATTCCCCACTGGTCATCACCCTGGCCGCAATAGGACCTTATGCTGGACTGCCACTCAGCCACTTACGCATTTGATGGACTCCCACTGAGCCACTTACACTTTCATGGACGCCCACTGAGCCCATGTTGCTTATGCCGACTCAAATAGATGAACTTACTTCCCGAACGATGGGCAAGTAATCAAGATGTTTTCTCAAAACAGCAACCTCGTTGTGAATGTAAAATACACCACTGAGTCGGATCCCTCAAGTTTTGAACGAGTATTTAAATCCCCTTTAAAAGGAAGATCTTAAATATAAAAATGAGTTTTGGGATCCGCTCTAACTTTTAAAAATCATTTTGAAGACTCGAAAACACTTTAAGGAGTGTTTGGAGTAATGCTGATTTAATGAAGTAAATCAGTCCCAATATATTTAGAAAATGTCTGAATATTATTATTTAAATAATATTCCCATAAAGAATAATCTTTATACAAATAATTGAAGTAGAAGTTGTAAGACTTATACTTGAAATGAGTATTAAATAACCAAAGATATACTTATATGAAAGTACTATCTTTATTTGAATAATCGAAAATAAGTTTGATTATCGAAACATTATTCTTTAATAAAATAAAGAATATATCTCAGCAAATAATCGGAGTCATAGATCCTCAAATGAATATTCAAATAATATTCATTAAATAATATAAACTGAGTCATAAGCCCTCGAATGAATATTCAAATAATATTTATTAAATAATATAAACTGAGTCATAAGCCCTCGAATGAATATTCAAATATTATTCAATAAATAATATAAAAGAGTTATAAGCCCTCAAATGAATATTCAAATAATATTCATTAAATAATATAAACTGAGTCATAAGCCCTCGAATGAATATTCAAATAATATTCATTAAATAATATAAACTGAGTCATAAGCCCTCGAATGAATATTCAAATATTATTCAATAAATAATATAAAAGAGTCATAAGCCCTCGAATGAATATTCAAATAATATTCATTAAATAATATAAACTGAGTCATAAGCCCTCGAATGAATATTCAAATATTATTCAATAAATAATATAAAAGAGTCATAAGCCCTCGAATGAATATTCAAATAATATTCAAATAATAAAATAAAAGGAGTCATAAGTCCTCGAATGAATATTCGTAATAATATTCATTGAATAAAATAAAGGAGTCATAAGCCCTCGAATGAATATTCGTAATAATATCCATTAAATAAAATAAAGGAGTCATAAGCCCTCGAATGAATATTCGTAATAATATCCATTAAATAAAATAAAGGAGTCATAAACCCTCGAATGAATATTCGTAATAATATTCATTAAATAAAATAAAGTTATCGAATAAACCTTATTCGATTAATAGTTTTAAAAACTATATCAATATATATATATATATATATATATATAAATATATATATTATACTCGGGAGCCTCGCCTCCCGGTTTAGAAATATGTTCACCTTTTATCCCCTATACTAAGGGTAAACTCAAATACCGCTTATCTCTAGCATAGGTATTATGCAACTATAAGCATTTGAACCAACAGATATATAAATCAAGAATATGAAACGGGCATGCATATATACCATATCACATGCTACAATATATCGCAAGAATTTGCTAATAACCAATAAGCATTTATCGCAAGATCATGCATATACACATATACATCACAACAACAGTTATACGGGTAGAAAACTTGCCTGAGCGACTGGGGTTACGAATGGCTCGGGACGAGTCTGGTAACCTATAAACAACAAGTAAGTTGGAATTAAACCAAAGTCACTTGTAAATCTATACATTAACCAACTTAGACTCTAACGCTCGCTTTGCGCTTACTGATTCTCTTAAGTCACTCGAGTACCCTCGGCTCCACCATTTTTAATAATTTAACCATTACGAGTTTTAAGGCGATTCCTTCGTGAGTGTCTTACCAACTGCCTATTACACCTTACATAAATGTTTCATACTTCAATTAGTCCTTTAAGGTCTTTAACCTATGTTTCAAAGTAAGGCGAGGGGTAAGGGTTCGTTCGCGAAACGTCGTTACTTAAAACGACCGTTTCTCCTAAACCGTTCATCGGAATCCAACGAACCACATATCAAAACGAAGCTTGTAACATGAACTATCTAAACATGGCAATGGTCAAAACTTAGCAGTGAGTTCAAGGGTTCTGATGTTAAGAACAAAAACAGTCTACGGTAAATCGGGCATTACGACGGCTATGTTTATGCGATTACCCAATTTTAAACCACTCCAAATCATCTCACAATCAACCCACAATCACAACCCAATCAAAACTCCATCCATACTTTATCATAACAGCCCCAACAACTCAACCTTAAAAATTTATACTATTCTTTATCATGAATTTAAACTACACTTAAGTTCATTAATCAACAACCAAGATTTACAACTCCAAAAACATCCCAAAACCAACTAATCTCTACATACACAACCATCAAGCCTCTCATGAACTAGAATACTCATATTATGCTCTTAACATTCAATAACAAAGCTTGGTTAAGAGATTATACCTTCCTTGAAGCTTCTTAACACAACACAAGAGCTTTGAATGCCTAAAGAACCTTGATCCTTGCTTGTATAACCTTAAACTTTCATAAAAATTCAAGAAAACTAAAGTTATTTCTTGAAGGTTACTATTCACCATCTTCTTCCTTGATTTATTGGAAGAGATTGTGAAGGAATTAGGAGCTTAAACTTATAGGATATCCATATCTATGTACAAGGAACCTTAGATAATTATCTTGTGATTTAACAATGCTTGGAACTTGATTTTTGGAAATTTCTTCTTTGAAAAAGAAGAAAAGATGAGAGCAAGCTTGGAGAAAGAGAGATTTTTTGTGTTTTTGCTTTGATTTGATTCTTTGGTTGGTTGTTTTTGATTTGTTTTTGGGTAATTACCTTTCTAACCTTGACTTTGTGTGGTTATAAACCAACCACATCTCCTTCCTCCCTATGTCATGCTTATGTCATCCTGTGATGTCATCCTCCCCTCTTTGTCCTCTTCTCATTGGTTGGATGACATCATCCCATCTAATCTCTTTGATTAACTTCCTAATTGTTTGCCTAATGACCGCTGATCTGTTATACGGTTCGCTTAACTTTCGTTTTCGTCTATCGTTTGAGGGATCATACCCGGGATCTTATTACTTAGGTTCCCTTAACCTTTCTCAATATATTGTATTCCTTTTATGATCCTCTCTTATAATCCTTTAATTTAAAGCCTTTTTATCCTGTTACCTTATACTCAATTCTTTCCGTATCTAGTGGATTTCCGGGAAAAATCAAAGTGTTCGGAATTTGGATGCTGACGATCTTTACATACACTTATATCCCATATAAAGTACTAATAAAATCTCAGAATATCCATACCAGAACCCCTACATAGTGTGGCATGAAAAGTTTTCTCATTCAGCATAATCTGCAAAATCACTATTCATAAGGGTTTCAAAAATTTCCAAAAATTGGGGTTATTACAGCAAATCTTGGCTATGAGAAGTCTTTGTCCAATTTGGGACAACTGAAGAGGCCCTACATCAAGAGGGAGTGGAGCTTCTTTTTCGATTGTATTACCAAAGCCTTTGCCAACAAATGCTCAAATTTTGATGCTATTCCAATCATGAGTCAGCAAATCGGGTATGCTCTTCTTAATCAAACTCATTTTGATTATGCTAGTGTTGTGCTAGGGTTTATAGGTGATAGGATGAAAGAAGATAGCAACATAGTATATTTTGCTAGATTTTGTCAGCTTATATATAGTTTCTGTTGTTCTGATGCACCTCAAAACTTTAGTGAGTTAATTGAGCCCTTTAAACTTCACAAAAGGGCTTTCACTGACTTATTATCTGCTGATAATAAGAAGGATATACTAAGACCCCTCCAAATTCCCCAATCTGTCAAACAATGCTTAGTAAATTCTGATCCTCACACATACACAACCATATATCCTGATGTTGCACCTACACAGCCTACTACTTTTCAACCTCCACCAACCCAGCCTTCCAATACTCAACCACAGCCTACTATCAGAACCTGCTATTAACCAGCACAATCCTCTCAACCACAACCATCAACACCTACTATCAGAACCTCACCTCTCAAATCCAAAACCAAACCAACCTCTGGTACTTCTCAAAAGGTGCCAGTTGTAAAATCGGACACATCCTCTAGGCCCAAAACCAAAAGAGCTATCTCTGTGCCTAAATCTCCACCAAGGAGAAGAAGAAGGATGATTCTGAGAGATGGTTCCGATGAGGAAGAACAAGTCCAGGTTCCTGCATCAGAACCTGTGACATAAGAAGCTGATGAGATAACTCCTCAGAAACAGAAGGAAGCTGAGGGTTCTGGGATTTTGAAAAGGAAAAGGCCTTCAAATTCTGATACATAACATGTCACTCCTCCATCTAGAAGATCAAGGAAGACTAGAGCAGGTGTGCATTTTGCACAAACTCAATCTGAAGATACTGAAGATACCGAGGAAGGGGATCAGGAATCTCTGATCTCATCTGAAACTATTGTGATTGAAGCCCTGCCAGCAGCTGAAGAAGTTCTGATAAAGGAATCTGCCACTCTTGATATTCACAGATCAGAACCTGTGCAAGAATATGTGATTTCTTCACCTCTCTCTACAATCCAAGCTACAGATGATGTTGAAGAACAAGAGACAAATCCTGAAATAGATATTCATAATTTGAATATACCTTCTGTTCTCTATCTGGAAGCTCCACCAACAAAATAGCCAACACCTCCTGTTTCTCCAATTCTACATGCTGAGATACCATCAACTCCAATTCTGGATATAGATGCTGAAGGTCAGAATTTGGATACAGTAGAATTTCCTTCAGTTACACACACCTTGGTGTTATCAGAAGATGAGGAGATTCTTGCAAGTTCTGGAGAGTCAGCTCCAGTAAATACTCCATTGCCTACAGGAAAGGAGGCTTTGTTCCAGTTTGAGGAAGAGGCTCCAGTTTCATGGGAGGAGACCTTTAGAGGAGTTGAATGGACAAAGAAGTGGAATGAACCTGACTTTATTCCCAGCACAACTGTTCTGACAGATCATGTTGCAAAAGCTGATGAGTTGCTGATAAATTCTGACTTCAAAACACAACTTAAAGTCACTGCTCTCAGTACTAAAACTCTTCAAGGTCTACACTCCAAGACTCATGAAAAGGTTGATAAACTTCAGGAAGAAGCTGATAAGCTAGATATGATGTTCAAACTAGACAAGAAGAGGTTTATCAGACCAATTCAAGAAAAAGTGGAGGTTATTGAGCTTGTTCAATCCCAGCAGCAGGCCCAATTAGACGAGGTCTTACAAAATCAAGCTGCTCAACAGACTTAGTTAAATGAGATTCAATCTTCAGTGGAACTCCTTCTTTCTCCACTCCTGACAGATGATGCCAAAAAGGGGGAGAAGGTAGTTAAGTCCAAATGCTCACCAAGCCAAACACTGAAGAAAAATTGCATCCTCTGTATTATCGCGGCTGCTGGCACCTCTTTGGTGAGATTATATGAGCAAATGGATGATTCTGAAGATGACCAGGGAAACCCTAGCAAGGGCAAAGATCAAAGTCAAGGAAAGCAAGTTAGCAGAATTCCTATTCACAAAGTACCTGATAGTAAGATTTCTGATAAATCTACTATTCAGAGGAGTGATAAGGAAGGAAAGAAGGCTTCAACTACAGATCAAACTTTGCTGCTCACAAATTCTGAAATTGAAGATCAAGTTCTGATAGAAAGTTCTAATAATCAAATTCTGATGACAAAGTCTAATGTTTTCATTCAAGGTGGAAGTCAAGACTCGAAGAAATTCATGCAAACCTTAAAGTTCAAGGGAAAGAAGACAACCTTCTTTTACAAGGATCCTATGATTCAATCCCTAGATGAGGAACTTGCAAAGAGATTGTTCCTTAAGGATAATCCATGAGTAGATTTAGAGGAACTTAGAAAAGAAGAAGCAAGGTTTAATGCTGAAAAGTCAAAACTACAGCCTAAAGCTTTTAATGCAAAGAAGCCTCTCAAACCTAAGGAGAAAGGTATAGTAATAAGAGAAAGATCTGCCACTGAGATTCCTAGATCAAGTACTAGATCTCAAACTATTACTGATCCCAAAGACAAGGGAAAAGGAAAAGTTGGGGAGACAGTCAAGAAACAGAAGATGAAGATTCCTCAAATTCTGATGGATCCTGTGTGCAAGATGGTTCAATTCTTTGATGATACTGCTGATGAAGATGAAACAGTTGAAACTCTGAAGAGAAAGAGGATGACAGAAGAATCTAAGACAACCTCTGACATAGCTCAAGTTGTTTAGAGTGAAGATATTTCAGAACAACAAGCTACAGATGAAACTGCAAATCCTGACAAAATTATCAAGACATCAACCTCTGACACTGCTCAAGTTGACATAGACAGCTTAACACTTGATCAGAAAAAGATGCTGCTATGGAACAAAGCTACTCCAGTGGAACCTAAGACCAATATAATGTTGAATCAACTTGCAACATTTGGGTTAAAAGCCAAGAAAGCTAGAGACAAGTCTGGATTAGGTTCTGAAAAAGAAAAGATACAAACAGGAGTAGAAGTTACTCTCAGAGATCCTTTCATTTTGACAGACAAGCCATATGAAGAATCAAACAAAAGCACCTTGACAAAGTGCTGTCTGCTCAAATTGTCATGGATAATCATGATAAATCAGAAGTTAAAGAAAAATTGATTTTGTTTCTCAATGATGGCAGAACTTACAGACTAACAGATTCTGATGTGCTAAAGAAGTCTGTCAAAGAGCTTCAACATATTCACTACCTTCTGGAAGTAAAATCTGATGTTACAAGAAGACGGTCAGATTACATTTTGAAGGCTATAAGAGATCTTCTCAGAATTTTTGGGTTAAAAGCTTCTGAATACATTCCAAAAATCACTGAGGATGATGGAAGATAAATTCCTATGAGGAAGAATTCTGCTAAGGTAGAAGTAATTTTGAAAGGAAGATGCTTATGCTACAATGAAGACTCTTCACATCCCAGAGTTATCAGACTTGGAGATGGACTTGAAAGAACATCAATTCCTAAACTCAGAGCAGCCATTTATCATATTGGTGATAATGAAGATAAAGAACTGATGCAAGTCAAAGCACAGTTAGTTGAAGTTCTGAGAAATGCTGAGGACAAGCTGGTAACAGACTTTACAAGGAATCACTATGGATTCAGATTGATCCAGTGATATTGGTAAAGCTACATGTACTGTAAGTTGTATTTAGCTGTTTAAAATAATATCTCATTCCATTTGTACTTAAATGTTTTTGACATCATCAAATCTATTAACTTGTATATTTTTTAATTTACAAGTTGGGGGAGATTGTTAGATATATTTGTGATGTCATGTCTAATCTAATTTGTTTAGTTTCAGAACTTATTATCAGAATATCAGAACTTAACTGGAAATCAGAACTTACTGAAGACAGGAAGTTATCAAAACTTAAGGCGTTCGAACTTATATCAGGACTTAAGTGCGGATACACTTCAGGGATGAAAAGCGCCTAATTTATAAGAGAGGATCTGGATTAAACAAGTAAAGATATGCATGAAGAATTGGAAAGCTATAGGACTGCAGTAGATAATCTCTGATTGATATATTCTAGGAAACATAATCATTATCATATCAATTGGTAGTTATCTTGTAACTGTGTAATATATAAACACAGATTAGGGTTTACACTATAAGTGTTATCATTCTCGAGAATATTATTCTTTGTAATCCTAGAAGCTCTTAGTGATATCATACATCACTGAGAGAGTAGATTAAACCTACTATAACAGAGTTTGATATATTGAATAAACTAGTTTTCTGTTACATACGTGTGTTTATAATCGAATTGATTGTAGATACTATATTCAACCCCCTTCTATAGTATCATTGAGGCCTAACAATATGGGCATTCTTTTAAATAGATATTTCCTTAGTGGATCATAAAAATAGAAAGTAACTTATATAGTAATGACGACCAAATATTTGACTTTCAAAACTTTAAAATGAGAATTCGAAAAAGATTTTCTTAATCAACTTTTAGAAGATCTTTGCATAAAATGAGTTTCACAATTTGGTTGTCGAATTACTACTTAAGTTCTTGTACTATAAACAGAAAATAACCTAAAAGGATAATGGATCTAGACTAAGTGTTGTTAGTTCGGAGGACCAAGTAGACCCACTAGTAGGAAGAAAGTTTAAAGTTTTTCCGTGAAAGATGAATGTAAACTTTGTTTAATAATATTAATGATTGAATCAACATGTTAAAATATTATTTACCGAATTCATGAAATTATTAAAATTTAACGAGATTCGTGATTCGAACAGACAGAGGATGATTGAAGGAAATAGAAGGCTCTTTTAGATGATTGGAGAAGAATCGT
This sequence comes from Apium graveolens, assembly GCF_009905375.1. Classification (NCBI taxonomy): domain Eukaryota; kingdom Viridiplantae; phylum Streptophyta; class Magnoliopsida; order Apiales; family Apiaceae; genus Apium; species Apium graveolens. The sequence continues at coordinate 92,642,166 of NC_133651.1, forward strand.
ATTTCTATTGACGAAGTTGAGGTGTTGCGTGATCGATGGTTATTCTACACGACATAGATGAAATCGAAAGCAGTGATTATAAATTTCGTAAGGACGTGATTATGATCAAATCATTAAAGCATTTAATGTGGAGGCACTTCCAGACGACATTCCGAAGTTATAATGTGACCTAAATTGTGAATCTCCCATTCGAATGATTCCTGAAGGCATACGTAAGCAACGTGGACGGTGACCAACGGTGACCAACAATGTCATTTTTTTTTCAAATACGCTAGTATATCTTCTTCTTGATTCTTGAAAATGTATGAGCTTCTTTTATCGATAAATTACATGAGGTGAGAACGAAAGGAAATTTATTGTACTCCTTCCAAATTATTTCTCTATTCAAAATATTATTTCCTGATTGAGACAAACAGTATGGTGATGTGACGCTTTGTCAAAATAATGAAGAGTCTGGTGGGACACCACCTAATCATGTGTTGTATGCCATATAGTATGAAAGACTGGCCATCTTGAGTATGAATATGGTTCCTTCAATTTATTGACTTACATATTCTCCCAATTATTTGTTGCATTGGTATTTCTTATCCAGTTTTTCAATAAAATCATATTCACAAACTCTCCTCTTGCGTAAAGTCTGTTCTTTGACGATTTCAGAAGAAATGGAATAGTCCCGTGTAACAGGTAGAATTACATGTCGAATATAGATATGATTGCAAGCCAATAAATGGTGGACATCTACGGGCAAGGAAGAAGGAATTCACCGATAACGTGGACGTGGCGAAGACATCAAGTCAGACAGTTGTTCTTGTTACGGGGATCTCACCAATCTGGTAGGTTGCAGTAACGATGCGCTTTAAATCAAGAGAATTTGACGTTGCGCTTTAAGGCAGGAGAACTTGATGCGAGATGAATGGTTAGCGAACCGTAACAAATAAATTAATTATAAAATAAGGAAGTAAGGCTGTATGCATTAGACAAAGTGAACGAGTGTCGGGATGACAATCGAAGATCAAGGGAATTCTGAACAATGACTCAGACAGGCAACTAATACGTGAAGCACCCCTTCATTGCGGGAAGATATTTTTTCGTGAAGATTCATGATCAAGGAAATCTTAATTACAACCAAATTTCGAATGTGTTCTTCGGGAAATGGTAAGGCTCCCTAACTTGAGTACATAAGTTATGATGAATTTAATACCCATAACCGTATCAGCGACGAAAGTTCGATACGTGAACATAAGTGGAGATGAAGTAATGGTGACTCGACTGTGAAACCTTTTAATAAATAATGATCTGACAATTGAGTTTCCACCAGATTGCGATGATTATAATGAAAACCAAGCATGGTTATTAAAAGATAAACAGATTAGTTAATGGAATTGAGTGTGTATCTTCAAGGATAGAGGATTGGCGTGACTAGTTGAAGGATGCGGCATAATTCTTAAAAGTAACTGTACACAATTAGTAATGGCAAGAAATAAGTTAAAATACTCGCGAAATAAACTTTTGAGAAAAAATAAGATAAATTTTAATTTCACTAATAACATTTTGTAATGATCTGAGAAAAGTACGATTATATTAATCATCGTTGGTTTAAGGCCCAATTCTAATTAAAAAGATATATGTTGTGCGAGTTAATAATACATATGCTAATCAAAATGATATAGTTTGATTTATGGTGAATGGATGAATTTGGTTGATGGAAGTGGATGGATATAATTATGGACAATTTGGTTGATTGATGGTATCGGCTTGAGTCCGACTGGCAGCCGATGGTAGAGGGGAAGTGCTGCCCAAATTTTCAGAAATTACCCTACTTTTAAGGATAAAGAAGTATATTTTCATTCTCATTGATACTCCAAATGATTGCGATCTCAGTTCTCGGAAAAGGTTGTCATGACCAAACCAACTTTATATAATTGGTCTTTAATTCCAGTTAGCTAGTCAACACTTGGTTTAATTGATCAGTTAAAATAGTTAATTGATTGACTTTACCAATTAATGGTTAGTTAAATGGAGATCAATTCCATTAGATTAAGTCAAACTCTGACATGATTTTCAGATCCGAAATCAAAGCAATTAGGAATTTGGAGAAAGTGATGGGATTAGCAGAATTCGAAAGTTTAGTAGAATTAGCGTGATGTGACTGCAGACATATGTGAGGTTTCATCTAGATGAATGTGACTTTGTGATAAATAAGAAGAGTATTTTCAAGAATTGAAGGTGTAAGACAAAACAAAGAGATTTTATCATCTGTAATAACGTTCCAAGAAGGACTTGAATATATACCCATGTGGAATGACGATTGAATGGAAGTTGCTGTAAAATAGCGGGAAACTCGAAAATCCAAGTATCCGATATAAGAGAGAGACTGATAAAGTCTGCAGGTGAATTCAGGAAAAAGAGATGTTAATCAAGTGGGAAAAGCCAAATATGCGATCAGTGATGATTTATTCGACATTAAGAAAATAGCTACCAAAGAATTTTGATAATTCTGTTAGTGAGAATTTAAACATTATAAATAAAGCCTTCATTCCACTGTTAACTTTAAAAATGGCTTATCTAAAAATGAACATATTAATATTATCAAGAAAAAGAATTTTCTTATGGTTAAAAGAGATAATGAATAATGAGAATGGAGAAATAAATAAGAAAAGAAGTGGAATAAAAAAAATGATAAAGAAATTTTATAAAAATGATCCAGGATATAAGCAAGTTATGAACATCAGATGTGCCAGAACTGATAGGAGAATGAAGTAAAACGCCGACAATTGAAGATAGGAATTTCATTCGAAGGAGGCGTGTAAATAGGGAAGATTAAACGAAGGTATTAGTGGCGAACCGTTAGAGGAGAACAATACAATGAATCTCATATCATAATTTTTTTGAATTAAAGCGAAGTCCCGAAGGTTCTAACGAATGACTTACCAAGGTTACTCCGAGAAATGAGGTAAGAATTTCCCATCGGTTACTGCATAGAGTCAAGCTGGTGACAAAAGCCATGTATCATATATCCCAGTAGGGATGAAGTAATGAGTTAAGGAAATTTTAGGAGTGTGGAATGAAGGAATAATGAGATAAGGAGTGTTTCGCGCTATGCACAAAAGTGGTCATGGAAAAAGGAAAATGGAGATATGAAGTTACGCATTGATTATTAGAAGTTGTAAGTCTGAGGATTAAATAAACACAATGTATAAGGAATATTTGGATAGTGTAATTATATTTATTGATAACATCCTCGCCCGTTCAAAGACTAGGGAGACCAAGTTGAACGCCTGAAGATATGCCTGCGAAGGGTTAAAAAAATAGCAACTACATTATAAGCTTCAAAGGGATGAATTCAGGTCATAATTGATAATGAACTATGGAGGTTTCATTAACTACCAGGCAAGCAAGGTCTATTTAGATATGTCTTGTGTAGAAAAGAAAGAGTGAATATCACTAAGATTACTGGGGAGTGGATAAAGGAATTTGAGAAGTTAGAAATTGAAGAACAGGTTTTGATCCGGTTTCTAGGTTATGCTGATACTTACTTTGTTGTTAGATATCAAAGGTGGTATTAATATAGATGATTGATGTTGACTTCAGTATGGAATGTTGTGAGCATCAAAGTTCATATTGATATCTAATTTGATATGACAACAAAATGAGTATTATTACCAAGAATTCGGTTTTTAATAAAGTTATGATTCATCCCATTCCAAATTAATATTTTTTTTCTTTTCAGATAGTAAAAGATTCTCGCTTGATGAATATACTTGATAGTAATTGAAAAGAAATTGAAGTATACTACAAAGTGGTGAGTTAAATGCAATTGTTGAAAATTTTCCTTTAAGTTTAAACTTTTGAATAGATATAGGACATTTCGAAGCAGAAGACACCATGAGCTCAGTATGTCGGGCACAGATGAATGAAAAGTACAAGAGATCGATTAAAAATTCTCGAATACAATTGGAAAATGATCATAGGCCAGACTAAATGAATAGAAAGAGACGTGAAAAATAAAGTAGAACAGTCAGTGAAAATGGAAGATTCATGAACACAAATTATTAGAATTAGAAAAAGAAGCAGACTAGTATAAATTAAGTTAGTCTTTTGAGACAATGAGATAGATAAAGCGATTGTGAATGAGTTGGCCTTGTTGTTACATGCATAACGAGTTTTTAAGATATTTAAATGTATATGACTAGGAAGAGTAATATAGCTCCATATGTATGAAATGGAGATTTGAGTCAGGTTACGTGAGTAACTGATAGATTTGAGGCCGGTAAGAGACCGTTGAGTTGTGATTAAAGTGATAAAACCTGAGAAATTGTAAGAGAGATACTTGGAAAATATCATGATCTGTTCCTTAGCATGATTCTGATGACAGAATCCTTTTAAGGGGGGAAGGATGTAACGTCTGGGACATATTATGTAATTGTTTTCTCAATAAATAATTATTATGGGATTATTATGTGAATTTTGGTGAATTATTTGATGATTGATATTAATATTTGGGTGTTGATATCTGATAAAATTAGGATATGTTAATTTCTAATTATCCAGAATTACATATAGATAATTTTGGTATTTTTCTAGTAACTTTTGGATTATTATATGATTTTACAAGGATTTATAAAATTAATAATGATTATTTTTATGTAATTATAAAATTACTTTTTAGAATCAGAAATCGTCCTACTTCAACCGTTTTTGCGTTTTTACAACCCGAAACTCTTCCGAAAACTCCTTCCTAACCTAATCTGATAATTCTTTACACTTTCAGTATTTTGACTTTTCCGATCTGGGGTACGGTGTCACCGGTACAAGTCCCGGCGTAAAATTTTCGATATGCTAATCATTTTATAGATCGATAAAACTCAAATTCTCGAAAGGCGAAGTATTAATACCTTATTTTCATATAAAGTATTTTATAGGAAGCTCTGTTTTGACAATTATCCACATCTAGTATTAAAATCGTATCGTCTTTATAGTTACTTGGGGGCTAAGTAACCTATTTTCGGATCCGATATGTAAATGTAATTATGGAATTATTAAATAAATAAAATATGTGATGGGTCTGTTAGTTGTGTGTTACTTTATTGGTATTATGGGTAATTGTTGGATACAAACCTTATTTATATAATTAATTATTGAGCTGTATGACATTATTTTGTTTTAAAATGATTTTATTGAATATTTATTCTTATAAATGCTAAAATTATTTCAAAAATTATTTTTGTTGGTTTATAATTTTATTTATGATTTTTAAGAGTGTATAAAATTTAGAAATTAATATTTCATCAATTATTCTTCTTTAAATGATTTATTAAGTAATAAATAAGGGTTATTTAACTTTTAAATAATTTTATAAAGCTATCAGAGCATGTTAAAGTTTTGAAATTTATTTATTATCTCTACAATAGGTTTAAGGACTTGGTAAAAATGGTAGTTAGATTTATCGTAATATCTAAGTATTTTAAAATGATTTTAACAAGAATTATTTCTATTTTGTGTGCTATCTTGTAAAATTCTTAGAAAATAAACCATATACTAAAAAAATATTTTAAAAATATCGGGAGATAGATATTTTTATGAGCTTTATTTTAAAATTTATTTCGTAGTTAAATTCCTTATTTTCTAATTATTATAAAATTGAAAAATGTAATTGCAATATTAAACATTTGAGAAAGAAAATTTAAGAGGAGGCAAAAGGACGAGAATGCTCCTGCCTCCATTCCTTTTTATAACCCAGCCAACAGACTCATTTCGGGTGCCCCTTTTGCTCGTCTTTGTCGATCTCTCCCCTGCATCTCCTGCTCGATTCCTTTTTCTGTCCTTAATCTCTCTTCCCTTCGCTCTTTCTTTCTTTGTTCCCTGTGTTGTCGTCCGTCTTGTTTTCCGGTAAGTTTCACCAGCCTATTTTCCGGCGAAATCGCCACCCCTTCCCCTTCTTCTTTCCTGTCAATTCCCGTATATATATAAACATATATGTGTGCGTATCTTTTTGTGTGTGTATGTGTTGCATTGTGGTATGTGTTCGGGTGTGTGTGCTGTGTTTTTATTCCGGTTCTTGCTCTGCTTTTTCCAGCCATATTCCCTGACTGCCCCTGTTGTGCGAGGTATTACCTTGGGCGCATGTGGTGCGCGTGCTTCGGTGTTGGATTGAAACTATTATTAATTATATTTTATTTTATTTTTCTGCAGAAATCGTATGATTGCAATTCGTGAAATTAAAAGATTGTTATGCGGGAATTACTAATTTAATCGGTGGGATTTGTGTTGGACGCCCGTTATAAACGGGAACCCGCGAATTTTGCCGCCATCGGTGATGAGCCTCGGCGAGCCGACGGTGGGCGATAATGATTTTTATCCGAGTCCTACGTTTATAAATGAAATAAAATTAGTTCATGAAATTAATTTCGAAACGAAAATTTTGAATCAAAATATAAAAATGCGAGTAACAATAATAAATAATTGAAATTACATTGATGTTTGGGAATTGTGAATTGTAGTTGTGGATTATTGTTGTTGTTGTTGATTGAAATTGACTTCGAATTGATTCGATGGGTAGGCCGATAAACAAGGGAGCCGCTGCCCGATTTTCGGGAAACTAATTCTGAAAATACGGGAACGTAACCTATAATTATCGGAGACGTCGAACGAAATTATATAATTATATTATACGAATCTGGTTACGTGCTATGACAAAACCTTTTATAATCACCCTACTATTTTAAAACAACGAATATACGTACTTTCCGAAAACAAACACCGAACCCAGTTTCGAGATGTGAACCATAATTGCTATGTGTATTTCAATTATACATATAAATATGAGTTGCGTTATGAAATCGTATGGGTAGAATAGGATATTGGTGTTATGTTAAGCGAAACAATTATCTGAATTAGGGTATTTCAACTCTGTATGTCCTAGTCGGAAGACCCGAAGAGTGACGTCGGACTAAGAGTGATATGGTGGTTAGACTTTGAGCTCAGTAAAGTTCCAATCGAAGGACCTGAGCGTTGGGATCATAGCCAGAATAGGATAATGGTCTGACGATAAAGACAAATGTTCAAGGCAATCCATAAGTCAACCGATAATAGTGGTTAAAGCTTATCGAGACAAGTATTCCTGAACTTTCTTTTAAAATACTGCAAATATTTCTTCGTTCCTATTCTAAGTTCAGAATAGTTAATTTTTTTATATTTCGCTGCAATTACTCTTATTATGCATGTTCCTTTCATTATTGTTCCTATGCTATCGATTGTTCTCTCGAGCAAATACCCATTCTTTCGGGTTATTTGCGGACCCTGAATTGGGATGTTTTGAAATCAAAATGATTTGACATGAAAATACTCCACGGGCTGGATAATGATGTGTGGGATTAAGTGTTATTAATCCTAAGGACCGGGATATAAACGGATCCCTGAGATGGGCTGTAGAGCCTGAGTACCCGACTGGATCTATATAGTGAGATATAGATCTGCATTGTATCCTGGCTGATCAATAGGATATAGGTGCGAACTAGTGTCCAGTCTAATTTATTGTTGATCGCCATTAACGGCATTCTCTCTCGAAAAGTGTTACGATTCCAAAACCCGGACAAAACCCTGATTCAGGAGATGGATCTGGGAATCGCTTGTCACTTTTGGATTTATAATTAGAGGCTGGTAACAACCAACGTTTATTCGCTCAACTCCTCCAAATAAATAGAATTGTTTAAAAATTATTTAAAGATTTTGTCTGGAAATTTTCCTTTGATATTGATATTTGAAACTCAATTATATACTTGTTGGGCATTTTTGGCTCACTCTTGCTTTGTAAATTCTTATTTCTTTCAGAAGCAGATAAGGATGAAAGTGAATAGCTTTCGTTAAACAGCAGAAGTTAGAAAGATCTCCGCTGCGAGAGGAAGAAAATGTTCGAAAAATATGACAAGGACGTTAGCATAAAGGTATTTACACTCGTATTGTAGTTGTTGTGAATTGTAGAAGGTTAGATTCTTGTTTCATACCATAACCTGTAAACTATCCGGATTCAAGGGGTTAATTGAATATTCTTTTATTTTATGTAAAGATTCTTTAGTGACACCAAATCTTGACCCCAGATTTGGGTTGTTACAGGCTATGGAACAAGAAGTTGTCCCATCTAAACTTCAAGACCATGAATGAGCTTGTCAAGAAAGAACTAGTTAGAGGTATTCCTCAAGTGGAGTTTACTAAGGATGGATTGTGTGATGTCTGCTAGAAAGGAAAGCAGATCAAAGCATCATTAAAAAAGAAGCTTGATTCAACAATTGAAGAACCTTTGCAATTGTTACACATGGATTTAATTGGACCAGTCAATGTGTTGTCCATCTCAAGGAAAAGATTCTTCCTAGTAATTATGGATGATTTCTCAAAGTTCTCTTGGACATATTTCCTAAAGTGTAAAGATGAAGCTAGTGAAATCATCATCAATCACATAAGGCAAGTCAACACTCATTCTGATTTTAAAGTAAGGAGAATCAGGAGTGACAATGGAACTTAGTTTAAGAATTCTGTGATGAGATCATTTTGTGAAGAGAATAGGATTATGCATGAGTTTTCTACAGCAAGAACTCCACAATAAAATGGAGTTGTGGAAAGAAAGAATAGATCTCTTATTGAAGCTACAAGAACAATGCTTGAAGAATCAAAGTTACCAACATATTTTTGGGCTGAAGCTGTGAATACTGCCTGCTACACTCAAAATATTTCTTTGGTTAATCAAGCGAAGTGTATGAAACCCTACCGATTGTTCAAGAATAGGAAGCCAACTCTAAATTTTCTTCATGTCTTTGGCTGGAAAAGTTATATCTTGAGGAATCAAACTGATCAACATGGGAAGTTTAATGCTAAAGCAGATGAAGGAATTTTTGTTGGATATGCTGTGGGAAAGGCATATAGGGTCTACAATTTAAGAACCAACATTGTTATGGAATCAATACATGTTGTGTTTGATGACAAAAATATTGAAGGATTGCAAGATGGAGATTTCTATGAAAGCCTCAAGTTTGATAATGTGGAGATGGTTAGTGATGACAGTGATGATGAAAGTGATCAAGAAATAATGAATAAAGAATAATGCAAAAAAATCTACAACTAATGAAGCACATAATTCAACATCTGTCGGTTGCAAAATGCTTCATCCGTCGGGACACAAAGTGCATCATCCGTCGAAACTCTAAGAGAAGCTGAAAATCAGAATAGATCACTTACAGAAAGTTCCCCTTTCTCAAATCAAAGATTCACAAACTCAGGGGGAGTTTCTCATAATCAAAACTCAGTCACACATCAAGAAAATAATGAGGCCTCTTCATCTAGAGTTAATCTACCACAACAAAGAAAATGGACTAAAGATCACCCCTTTGAGCTCATCATTGGTGATGCATCTTCTAGAGTTCAAACAAGAAGAGCAACTCAAGAAGAATGTCTATAAAGCAGCTTCCTATCTAAGGAAGAACCAAAGAAGGTAGAAGAAGCATTCTTGGATCCTGATTGGATTTTAGCTATGTTGGAAGAGCTAAACCAATTTGAAAGGAACAAGGTATGGAAGCTGGTACCCAAACCTAAAGGAAAGAATCCAATTGCCACCAAGTGGGTATTCAAAAACAAGATGGATGAAAATGGCATAGTGATCAGGAACAAAGCTAGACTGGTTTCTAAGGGCTACTGTCAACAAGAAGGAATATATTTTGATGAAACCTTTGCTCTTGTTGCAAGACTTGAAGCCATCAGAATCTTCTTAGCCTATGCAGCCCATGCCAATTTCAAGGTCTATCAAATGGATGTCAAAAGTGCTTTTATGAATGGAGATTTGGAGAAGAAGTCTATGTTAGCCAGCCTCCTGGTTTTGAAGACCCAAATTTTCCAGAATATGTCTACTATCTTTTGAAGGCACTCTATGGACTGAAGCAAGCACCTAGAGCCTGGTATGACACTTTATCAAAGTTTCTTTTAGAAAATCACTTCACAAGAGGTATTGTTGATAAAACTTTATTCTTTATAAATGTTAATGGCTCTAGTATACTTGTTCAAATCTATGTAGATGATATTATATTTGGCTCTACAGATGAAAAACTTTGCAAAAAGTTTTTCAAATTAATGCAAAGTAAGTATGAAATGAGCATGATGGGAGAACTAACTTACTTTCTTGGTTTACAAGTTAAGCAAGTTAGTGAGGGAATATTCATTAGTCCAACTAAATATATTCATGATATTTTAAAGAAGTTTGATCTAATGGATTGCACATCTGCAAAAACTCCCATGGCCACTACAACTAAGCTTGAATTAAACACTACTGAAAAGTCTATGGATATTTCAAGCTATAGGGGCATGGTTGGCTCACTTCTGTACTTAACAGCCAATAGACCATATATAATGTTTGCTACTTGTCTTTGTGCTAGATTTCAGGCTGATCCTATAGAATCTCACCTAGTAGCTATTAAGAGAATTTTCAGATATCTCATGGGAACACAAAAAGTTGGCATTTGGTACCCTAGAGATTCTGGTTTTGATCTAACTGGTTATTCAGATGCAGATTATGCAGGTTGTAAAATAGACAGAAAAAGCATAATAGGAACCTGTCAATTTCTAGGGAACAAGCTTGTGTCCTCGTTCAGTAAAAAGCAAAATTCTGTTTCTACTTCTACAGATGAAGTTGAATATATTGCTGGTGGTAGTTGTTGTGCACAGATTTTGTGGATGAAAAACCAATTATTGGACTATGGTCTACAAGTGGATAGAATTCCCATTTTATGTGATAGCACAAGTGCAATTGCCAAAACTGAAAATCCAGTACAGCATTCAAGAAAAAAGCACATAGACATCAAGTACCACTTAATAAGGGAACATGTGATGAATGGTACTGTGGAACTTCATTTTGTTCCAAGTGAAAAGCAGCTTGCAAATATCTTTACCAAGCCACTTGATAAATACACCTTTTCAAGATTTGTAAGTGAATTAGGTATGCTTAATTATTCTTGAATCATTTCAGATATTTTTGCAAGTTATAATGCAGCCAAAAACTTAATTGATTTTTCTGTTTTGGATGAAATTTTGACTAAGTCAAAATTTACATCCCGACGGATGCTCATTATCCATCGAGTTTGATCATCCGTCGGAATATTATTTGTTAATAAAAATCAATTATTTTTCTGGAATATTTTATAACTCGACGGATCATTGATTTATCCTCATCCGTCGAATTGTCTCAATCTTAGCCGTCAGAATTCTAGACATTATCCATCGAGTATACTTACAGTTTGTAAGAATAACGCGACGAATAACTGAAAGAATTTTTACAGTTTATTTATTTTCAAATGGCTATTTTGGGAAATTTTAATTGGTCACTTTATTTCACTTTATTATTTTTGTCAGTTTATTTCTGAGATAGTATAAAAACAGAATTCATTTTTATTCTATTCTTTTATCATTCTCAAGAATCAATTGCTCTAACTTCTTTCTTCCTCAAAAGCAAATACTCTCTCTGCAAATTTCAAATCTCTAACAATGGCACTAGTAGTCAAAATCATGTCTCAAACTGGATATATCTATGAAAAGAACAACTTCACAGCCCTTGTGAACAATGAGATTCAACAGTCTGGAGATTTTCACAAAATGATGGATTTTATGAAAGGTTGTAAACTCAAATATGCGATGCTGGAATCTCCCACAATCTATTATGAGGTTGTAGAAGAGATATGGATAACTGTCGTGTACAACTCTACTGATAAGACCATAACTTTCACTCTCAAAGATAAACAGTTTTGCATTAATAGTGACATTGTTAAAGCATGCTTTAGAATTCCAGATAATACTGCTACTATTCCACACACAGACACTGATATAGTTAACATGCTAAATTCCATGGGCTATGCACTTACTATCTCTAAGTTAAGTGAAATTAGGAGGTTAGGTCTTAGAAAGGAATGGAGCTTTTTATGTGATGTGGTAAGTAAGGTATTCTCTGGTAAGATTAGTAACTTTGACTCTGTTAACTTTTCCATGCTTAACATGCTTTATATGCTAGTTACTGATAAATATTTTAACTTCAGTGACTTAATCATATTTGAGTTAGGTTTTAAGTTAGGAGAACTCAATAAGAGAGGTAAAAGTGTCTATTATGCTAGATTCTTTATGATGCTTGCTAACCATCTTATTGAGGACATTGCAATTGAGAACCCAACCAACAAGCTAAATTGTTGGGTTCAAGAAAGAAGAATTATTCCTGATCTTAATAGAGAAAATCACCATAAAGAGGTGCCCCTCTTCTATTTTCCAGTCAAGGAGGGTCCTCAGGTAAGTGAGGTAAGCTCTACTGTCTCCACTCTTCCAACCTCACACATTTCTTTGTCTTTTAGTGTAGCTATGACATCTGTGTCAATGACCCAACAGATGTCTACCCAAGCTACCAAACCAACAATTTCAAAATCCAAAGTTAAGAAAGCCCCCTCTGGTTTCTCTCAAAAGAAACCAGTTGCAAAATCTACTAAACACAAAGAGGGGAGTGTGAAGGTGAGTAAGTAAGGTGAGGGACAGGGTGAAAATCAAAGAAACCCTAAGGATAAGGCTGGTGAGATGAGTGTACCTAAGCCTAGCCACACCACAGTTTCCTAACAAATTATGGTTGTTAATAAGGAAATTAGCTCATTTCTAGTTTCATCATCCCAAAAGGATGTTACTATTGAAACAAGCTCCCAACTAGGAGCACATATCAAGAGGGCTAGGGACACAAGTTTACCACAAACTTATGCTAGAAAGAAAAGATCAAAAACCCTTGGGGATGCACAGGGAACACACATAGTGCAAACTGGAGCTAAAGACCCAGTCACTGCACCTTCTCAAATTCAGATTGATGTGACTCCAATAAATGTGGAGTCACAGCCAAAATCCTTAACAATTGAAGCACCTGAAACACCAAATTCACCCACACACTCACTAGATGTTGACATGATCAATACATCACTTCCAAATTCTCCATCTTTAACTCTTTTAGAGAAGCCAATAATCCAATCAAGTGAGCATCATCTTTTAGATGATTTGTTGGCTCACTTGCCATTTCTTTCTAAGTCTGTTAAGACATCTGTGCCTAAATTTTCATCAATCTGCACAGAGTCTACAATAGTCTCCACTCCTAACTCATTCATTTCTTCTATCCCGACGGATATTCATCATCCGTCGAGTAGTGATTGTATCCCGACGGATAAGCCTAACAGTAGTCATCCGTCGGATAGCCTTACTACTGTCCCGATGGATATTCATCATCCGTCGGGAGTCTCTGCACAATTTCAAATTTCTTCAATTATCACAAATGCAGAAGACCTAGTGGTAGTACAATCACTCTTAGGACTGAGGGCAGGGAGTGAACTGAGTGAGAGGCTGAGTTGCTCCCAGGAAAAAGGAGAGGATTTGAGTGAACAAATGCAGTTCATTTCTTCAGGACTGGCAAAAGTGAGTGAAGGGAGTCCCACCTTAGATGGTGAAGGTAAGGGTATGAGGGTGGGAAGCCAAGGGGAGCCCTTGATGAAAAAGAGAGAGATTGAGAGAAATGCAGGTACTGGAGAGATAAGGATGGACACCATTGCAAGTGACTCAATGAATGTCAATGATGCAGAAAGGAAAAGACTATTTCAGAAAGAATATCAAGCTGTCATAGATTCTATTTCCCTAGATGCTGAGATGTTTACTCATCCTGTTACAGCTTATTAAACTCTAGCTGTACAGGGCAATGAGGAGGCTGAAAGAATACTCAATTAGGTGCACACTACTCAATCTCTTCAAAGAGCAAATGATGCAATCACTGCTATGCCTTCAGCTACTGGCAGTGATTTTGAACTGGCTGAAGACTCATTTGGGGTTGCTGGTGGGGATGATGAGGAAGACAACATGAGCATAGGGGGAGATGCAGATGTTCCTTCCTGGATGCTAACAAAAGAATGTTCCTGCTCACATCTCCAATCAACACTATTCAAGCCGATTCATGACACCCAAACAACCATTCAAGCATCTACAAATGCCAGCACAAAGAGGCTACTAACAGAACATCTTGAAGCACTCCAGGTTCATAAGATACAAGCTCTCCAACACAGTCAAAGTGTTGATGAAATCAAGCAGGAAGTCTCTGAAGTAAAGTAGGATTTCATAGCAATGTTGGATGCTAGACTTCCTGGAACCACCATGACTGAGATAACTCAAAAGCTAAGGAAGGAAGCTGATCTCAATAGAAAGGTTGAGGCCATGGACTCTAGATTATCTGATATGGAGAAGTCAATGGCCAAGATACTTGTTAACCAAGAAACTCAGATTATTCTGCTCCAATAGTTGGTGGCTGCTCAACTCCCTTCCACTCTCCAACTTGATGCTAACAAAAAGGGGGAGAAAGGCTCATCTAGTGAGGGGGAGAAACAGCTCAATGTCCAAGTCAGCAAAGTAATTGTGTCAACAATTGCTTTCACAAAGCCACCAGCCATGGAAAACATTGACATCATAAATCTGACAGCAGCAAAACTGGAAATAAATGACAAACTGCTAAAGATTAATGTAGCAGCAGCTGAGAAGGAATTAAAAGAAAATGGAGGAAAATAGATGCAGAAATTCAACAGAAATTTAGAGCAATTCAGAAACCAGACAAGGTCTTTAATCATCACTCTCAAGTCAAGCACATCTTCGTGAATGAAATGAGTTTGAATTATCTGGAAAAGGGTCAAACATCTTGCATCAATCTCCTAAAGCAAAGCTGATCATGAAGCGTCAAAGTTTTCAGACAAAGATCCTATAGATATTGTGTATGAAACACCTAGGAAAGATGAGAAGAAGCTATTGGCTAGGTCAATTTCATTTTTCAAGGATCCAGCTGATTAAGCACTTAAGAGAAGAATTGTTAAGATTTACAGAAATGGTAAAGAAATCTGTGTGGTGGATGGACACCCTCAGTTTGTAGAAGCTAAAAATGAAGAGAAGGAAAGAATCAGGAAAGAAAAGAAGCAAGCTGCCTTAGATGATAAGAAGCTCAAACAAAAGAAGGAGCAAGCTACTATCTTGGCCAAACTTCAAGCTGTAAAGACTACAACTGATATTTCTCCACAACCATCTGTAATTGCTGAACCTCAAGATCAAAAAGTGCAAGATGAACCACAACAGAAAAGAAAATTCAGATACAAGCTCTACTCCAAAAGAAAATTTGACTTCAGTGTTGAGGAAATGGAAGACTACATTCCCAAAAGGTCTACAACTTCAACTCATACATCAAAACCCTCAATGGTATTTGAAAAATTCAAGGTGGTGGATCCAACAAGGAATATTCATGGTGAGCCTATAATTCCAAATGATGAGCCAGTAGACTGGGATAGCTTGCCAATTCCTGAATTAAACTTTCCAGTCTTCAATAAGACAAAGAAGACAAATACTAGAGCAAGCAAGAAAGTGAAACCTATGACTCTCAGATCCAAGACCCTAGCCAAATTTCAATCTACAGTCAACAAAGGATATTTGTTATACATCAGTGACATCAAGGAGATCTCTGACATAAATCTCTACTTAGATGAATTGGAAGAAGTAAGAGGAATTGATGCTCACAGACATCTTCCTGAAAGGCTGGTGTTTAAATATAAGGGAGGAAAAGTGATAGTATGGCCACTTCACAAGATTCTTCTATAAAGCCAATCTATTCTAATAATGATCTACTCATATTTCAAAAAGAACTTTGGATACAATGTGACTGTAAGGAGATTAGTTCTAAAGAAGATAGAGGAGCTGAGGAGTAATAAAGCTAAAGATGCACTACCAAAAACTCTGTCAATTCCCTTCACAGGAAAGAGAGTGCATTTGAGGCCTTATTGGCTGATGGAATTCAGGGATGAAAAGGGAGTAAGAAGATTCTTCAGATTGGAGGACCAGTTGAGTATATCTAGCAATGAGACTCTATTGGAAATGCAAGATGCTAGATCTCTCAGAAGCTGATGAACTTGAGTTCCACAGACAACTCCAAAATCAGATAGAAGAGAACAATCGGAGGCTTGGGAACAAATCCAGACAATTAAGGAAATAGACTTATCTGCTCAGAGTAGAGGAGCATATTAATAATGATTGTGAGCAACTTGTTTGTATACCTTGCTTTGTTCAATTTTCAGTAAATATTGTAGCACTTATAAGTTTTATCTACTATTTTCATTCTGTATCTTTAGGATATTTTGTTATCATCAAGTTTCTCTTATTTTATGGCTACAATTCCAGTAGACATAAATTGGGGGAGATTGTTTGGAATATGTTATGAACTTGATGACAAATTAAGCAAAACACCTTAGTAGATTTAACTTAGTGTATTTTGTAGCACTCGACGGATGATCAAATATAGTCTCGACGAATGATTTAATATAGTCCCGATGGATGACAATTTGACATCCACCGGGTAGGTAGCTTATGTAAAAATAAGATCTGTAGCACATTTATGCAAACAACTTTATGTAGATTCTGTAGGAGCATATGAGTCATGTTGAGTACTAGTGGATATGCAGAGTAGGTTGATTAATTGTAAATATGAGATGTCTTGTAATTCTGTATAAATGAAATGGAGTCAGGTGACAAATAGCTACCCGACGGATGATCAACAAAGCTACCCGACGGATGATCAACAAAGCTACCCGATGGATGACAAGCATGTACCCGACGGATGATCAAATTCAAATATTTGTTGATAGTAACAATACAGTCACATGCGTTGGGTATTTACAAAAGGAATGTGGCAGCCTGTTAAGCAGGAATTTGAGAACAAAGAAGAATTACCATTTCCATGCTATTGTGAAGATATTCAATGATGCTGGAATAGAGTAGTGAAGCAGCATGGAGTTAGACTAGATATATTTTATTTTATTATCTTGTCTTATTGTCATGTAAACTTGGTGATATATAAACCAAGTGTAGCTAGTAGAACATTCAACTAAGCAAACACATTTCAAAGAGAGATAAAAAAGCTGTACTTATCAAGAATTTCTCTATAGTTTGCTTGTTCTACTTGTAAGCAGCTGTGAGCTATTCAAACTTCACAGGGTTCTCATTCGATATATATATATCTGGTGGATACTTTCAAATCCACCAGAAAGTTTTAAAAGCTTGTATTTTTATTACTTAGTGATTTGATTTATATAACTACTTCATTTTGCAATCTGCAAATCAAACACTTATTTATTTATCGAGTTAGAACTGTTTTAAAATCTTAAAAAAGTAGACAGAATTACATTCAACCCCCTTCTGTAATTCTTGTTGTATTGTTAGGGAATAACATAAGTAGATCTATACATAGAGGTGTAGATCTGCACTGTATCCTGGCTGATCAGCAGGATATAGGTGTGAACTTGTGTCCAGTCTAGTTTATTGATAATCGCAATAATGGTCTTCGTTCTCTTTTGCAGAAAATGCATAGTTACCGATACAATTAGATTACCGGTTCATTTAGCTTTAACATACTACTATTTATATATTGTGGACTTGTTGAGCAAATTTTGGCTCAACCCCTTTGTTGTTATTCAACTTGTTTATTTTCAGTTAAGAAAGAGAATGAAACCTATCTGGAATCGCGTGGTAAAGAAGCGTGTCAAGCAGCGGGATCCTTTAATACCAAACGTGCTAATCCCGATCCAAGAAGAGAGTTTTGAGCCACCTGAGCAGGTGTAGTATAGATAGATGTGGTGTGTGTTTGAAATAAAATGAATTTAGTTTTAAAAATTGTTTAGACGATGGTTTGTAATAAAGAGAGTTCCGTGAGATTTTATATTTGAATTTGTAATAAAGTTAGTATGTCATTCTTGTTTTCATACCTCAACCTAAAAAGATCCTAGATAGAATAGAAAGGGTTAGATATATGTTTGTATAATTATCATACCAGTTTGTATTAATTTGGTGATTAACAAGTAACCCCCAGATCTAGACCCCGGATTTGGAGGGTGTTACAGGTTGGTATAAGAGCTGTAGGTTTTGGTCCTTGAAACAAGAACATTAGGATTAAGATAAGATAGGGAGATTAGATAAATTAGGAATAGGATTGTTAGGATTTAGATAGTTTTTTCAGATTAGGAATTTATAATTTTCAGGATTGCTGAGTAACCTTAAGGAATCACCAACCTAGATGGACTACACTAGTCACAAACCAAAAACGTTAACTGGTAGGTCAAGTCAAACTTAAGGAATCACGGACTTGACTAACACACTAGTCCGAGTTTCAACCAACCATTCCTCTCAAGGCGATTTCTTATCTCTTGCAAATGACCCATCTACCACTGAGTTAGCTTTCCTAAAGCTGCAACCTTCAATATCGAATCATGAATCCTCTCTACTATCTTCATTTGTGAAGTAGCAACCAGACGTAAAACTTCAATTTCTCCTAACAGTCAACTTTTGTTTACTTTCAATAACTAGGAATGTCTAATTACAGAAGTTACTGACAGATTCACTACCAGGAATGGAATTTCAAAATTAAAGAATTAATGATATAGGGAGGACAATGGAAGAAGACATAGATATGATTGAAAGCAACCATACAAGTACATAAGATGGCCAGTCTTAGTACCTCATAGTTTACAACACATAATTCGGTGGCGTCCCACTAGACCCTTTGTCACACAGATAAATAGTCAAATCATATGCGTTGTCTGACCCAATCAACTGATGCAATTAGCAAGGAAAGAGACAATGGTTAAATAGAAAATTCACAAATAGGGAGGGGAAAATCTAATTCATAATGAAATCAACAGAACCCTAAGTTGCTTACTTCGAGTTTCTGACTTTTTCGCAGGAAACACCAGCAACTTATTAAATTATAATTGATTACCCTGGAAGCAAAATATGTCTCAAGAAATGCGGGAAAGGGTTGAAGATATAAACAACAGTACTGATCCACATATACCATGAGACCTGGCTGTCATAGCAGCTATTGACTACTAGCATTCCATCTACACTCACCGAGGTCGCACACTCCGTCCAACAACATCACTTGACATAGAAAAATATGATATTTAGGAATAACATTGGTGTCTCTTCAGCTGACACATCAAGGATCCGCTCAAAAGATGAATTCTCACGATTAGACTCGTTTTCTCGAGAGGAATATCTAAAACCTCTATCAGACATTACCAATGATACATATACTAGGGAGACATATTAAAAGCTAGGGCAGTTCTATCCAATCCTCAATAGACGTCAGGGTTACGCCTTCGAAACCCTCGAATGAACTCTTAGACTCGCTATTCTGATTGAGTTGCTGACTTACAAATTTATATAAACTTCCTACACTCTTTTGACTCTACTTCTAACCTAAATCAGGGACTCAAACTGTAGCTCTGATACCAACTGTGACGGTCTCAACCCCGGGGTCAGGAGTTGACGTTACCAACAACAATAATATAATTTAAATCATTAATAATACATAACCACAACCCCTTTTACCAAGACCTTTTCCAGGTTTAAGTATGACCTAGGTTACAACTATTACAAAACCAACCTTCTACAAACAATCTGAACAATACTATCTTAATACAGCAACTCAACAGACCATCTCTGGTCTGACACAACTACCTCAGAAGAGCCTAGTACGGAAGGAACTGGAACTCTGCCCTGACTATGGCAAAAGAATCTTCTAAGCATCTGCAATACATATATACAAAATATTCTGCAAGGGTGAGCAATCAATTGCTCAGCAGTACCATTATATGAATAACAAGCAAAACGATTTAAAATGAAAAAATGATAGGAACAAAATTCATAACTTGTTAGAAAAACAAGTAAATCATGTATAAACTGGACATTCAAAACTGGCATGCTCTGTAAAATAATATCAGTCGTGTGCTGTGTGTATATCAGAGTCCAAATTTGAGCATGCTACTTTCATTTTCAAAACCTCTGTTCCACTACAGGAACCACAAAACCATCTGTTCCGTTATGGGGACCACAAAACCATTTGTTCCATTCTAGAACCACAAACCGTAATCAGATATATATTGGATGTTATTTAGGGACGGCTGATCAGGCCTCCACACAAGTTATCTAGGATAGTTTGCCGGTTTATGTTCTAGGAAAGCTGATCGGGCTTTCACAAAAATTAACCGGATCCGCAGAAACTAGCTAGGTCTCTGATTAACTATGCTGGACTAATTGGTGAAGATAGGGTGCACAACCGAATTAGCCCGGGCTATCACATAAATTGTCTAGGAAAGCTGATCGGGCTTTCACAAAAATTAACCGGATCCGCAGAAACTAGCTAGGTCTCTGATTAACTATGCTGGACTAATCGGTGAAGATAGGGTGCACAACCGAATTAGCCACTTACGGAACGTTATCCAATATTTGATTCATTTTATCCAGTTTCCAAAATCACTTTTACCTATCTCTTGTTAAAAACCATTCTGTCACATCACACTATTCAAAACATCCTTTCATTTTAAACACATTTTAGAGATAGGTACTTTCAAAAGTTACTTTTCCCAAAACATATTTTAAGCAACATTTTCAAATACAGGGGATACGTAATTTAAAACGTTTCTGTTCATGTTCGAAAATGAACATTTCATTCATTCATATATACTGAACCATAAGAGTATGGTCAGGGGTACTTGCCTTGCAGAGCTTTACAACTATCACTGACTGATTTTGGATCGACTCGGACGTTTGGTCTTATCACCTAATTAAAAGACTATCCTGGATCCGACTTCAACGCTCAGGTCCTTCGCTTGGAACCTAGCTGCGCTTATCGACTGATCACTAGGGTAACTTTAGTCCGACGTCAACTTTCAGGTCTTCCGACTAAAACCTGCATGAGTCGAAATACTCTATGTTAGACATCTAGGTATGTTGGACATATCCTGTAATATCTGGGATATATTGTGTAATTATTTTTGCTAATAAATAAATATTATGCATGTTCAGTATTTATTCTGTGAATTATTTGTTAAGTGGTATATGTGTTTGGATGTTTAAAAATAATATAAATTGAGTATTTTAATTTTTATATGTCCAAAATAAAATATAGATAATAGTCATATATTCCTATTTATTTTTATATTGATTTATGATTTTATAGGGAATTTATGGATTTTATAAATTCTTTTAAGAGTATTTATAAACTATATAATTTAATCGGGAACCATCCGACTTCACCCGTAAACTCTTCCGAAAACTCCTTCCTAACCTAATTGCAATATTCCGAGCATTTTCGATGTTTCGACTTTTTCGATCCGGCGTACGGTTTGTCCTGTGCGGGTCTCGGCGCAATATTTTCGATACAAAATTCGTTTTGGTAAATTAATAAAACTCGTATTTTTAATAAACAGGATCTTTTTATTAAACTATTATAATTATCACCTCGTAATACGTGTAACCAGGCGCTGAGACCAAGATAGCAGTACAAATTGTACTAATTTGGATAATTATCCAGAAAACCGGTACCGTTTGGATCCATTTTTATAAATAAACGTACTATTTTATATCCGGAATGATCCAACGGGATACTAATTTTCCGTAATTATAAATAGCCTTTACCGTATTTTATTTCATACCGAAAATCATTTGCAAATAGTAATTATATAATTTTACAGAGAAAATACATATATTCATAAACCTTTCTAAGAAT
Organism: Apium graveolens; assembly: GCF_009905375.1. Lineage (NCBI taxonomy): Eukaryota > Viridiplantae > Streptophyta > Magnoliopsida > Apiales > Apiaceae > Apium > Apium graveolens. The sequence goes on from NC_133651.1 coordinate 92,663,791, forward strand.
CAAACTGCAAAATCAAGGTGTTATTGAAATCTGCTCGGGAAGCTCTAGTAACCAAAACGGAGGTTTTGAAGTGTTCTACCAGATTCCAAAACTCGTTTTACTGCAGAATCAAAGGTTGATTTTATATATTTTTATTTATTTTGTAATTATTTTGAATAAAAATATGAATTTCTGTTCGGACGATTGTTTGAATGATTTGATGCTTGGATGTTGTAGAGCTTGTTTTCCTGATGATTTTGATATGTCATATGACTGATTTGGAGTTCAATAACATGTTCAAAATTGAGTTTGATTTTCGAATTTTGAAATTAGGGTTTATAATTCGTTTGAATGTTCTTGATTGAATTTGGGGATTTCTTATTTCGGGATAGATAGATGTTCTAGAGAGGTGGGTTGTGTTCCTTATGAAATTTACAATCGATTCGTATAAGTCTTGCAAATCGACGAGGTCTGTAGAGGAGGGAGTTTTCATTTGAAGTTTACGTTGAGCTCGCCGGAAATCGGCGAACTTCTCGGCCAATTTCCGGCCAACTCAGGGATTATTAGAATGAATTGATGGCATGGTTGTGTTCCCGGTGTTGTGTAGATGTGATCTGGAGGTGGTGGTGGCCTGAGCATTCCTGGATCATCTTCTCCGGCGAGACATAGGTGTTTTCCTGCGAACCCTGTGAAAATTACAGTTTAGTACCCATACTTTTAAGAACGATGCAGTTTGGTCCCTGTAGTTTGTAAATTTTGCAAATAAGGGATTCCTGTTTATAAATTATTTAGAAATTATATTTCTTATTTATTTTAATTATAAAAATTCATTTTTAATTACTGAAAATTCCAAAAATTATTATTTTAATTCCAAAAATTATTTTAAATTCAAAAATAAATCTGAATTAATTAGTTAATTAATTTTAGTTAATAATTAATTAGTTAATTGGTTAATTAATTCAAAAATTAATTGATTAATTGATTTAATTAATTATTAATTGATTTTAATTAATTATTTAATTAGATTTAATTATTTATTAATGATTTAAAAATTCCAAAAAATAGTTTTGAGCTTTAAAATATTATTTTAAATTATTTTCAAGGCTCGATTATTATTATAAAATTATTTTAAAGCCAGATTTGGCCAACCAAACCCTGTCTATTGCTTTAAAATTGACCCAATGACCCGTTTTGACTCCAAAAAATATTTTAAAAATCATATTAAATACCCAAAAGACTGTTCAAGACCTGAGATTTCCTTATAAATGAAATTTCATTGATTGTTTCACGTGCTATGTGCTATATGTGACTTGTTTGTTTGACTGTCGGTCTATATGTTCAGTGTTTACTTGTTTTTAGCATGACTTTCAATCTGTTAGTCGGATTTGGGTAAAACAAAGGGTAGATAGAATTGTATACTGTATAGAATCATATGAGTTGAGTATTGATAGATACTTATGTTATGTGCGGAGAAGAGGCAAGGCGTAGGAAAGGGAAGCAAGTAGTCGAGGAATAGGAGATTGTGATTGGAAATTGGTGAAGTATATCAAGCTAGTACCAGGCAAGTGTTCTGAACCTTTTCGAGATATATTGTAGATAATTGATAGTCTTGTTTTATATTGCAAGTGCTTTGCAGCACTGAACCCTAAATCTTAATTCCAGCTATTGATCATTGAGCCGTAAACCTTATTCTTTCTGGACCATTTATTGTTAATTACCCGAATATGAACCACAGATATATGATACTACTTCACAAATACATACAAACTAAATACCGAACACTCAATGAGATTGCTTACATATTCAAACCGTTGTACCTTATGCTTTGAAAGACCAAATCCTTGTAATCCTTGAAACTTTGATTCCTTTGTTATCCAATTCTTTCATTACCTAACAACCATTCTTTGAAATTGCCATATTGTTACTTTGTGAAGATTGAAACCATCTCACATTGGACATCCAATGTTGCTTATAATTATGTTTATTGCTTTACATTATTTATTCTGTTATGATAATAGAATTGGATTATTTATAAAATTGTGGACCAGATTCGTGGTTAGACTAGATTGGTGGTCAAGTTAGTCCAATGTGTGCCTTGGATCCAGTAATTAGAGCAGAGCTGTATGCCTTGCTCGGGGTTAGTGCATGACTGATCAGCAGCCTAACCTTGGTTTTTAAAATGAAAATATAATAACCAATTCTAAATCATTAATTTTTTATTCCCTTGATACCTTAACTCTTTTTACTTGATGATCATTATTCTCAGTCTTGTCAATGTGACTTACTGAGCTAGTTAGCTCATTTGTGCGATGTTGTTTATATTCTTTTCCAGTTAAGAAGGAACCTGTTGATAACGAGGATCCCCAATCCAGTGCGAGAGCTAGGGGTCCAGGTTGATCGAGTTAAGCTAGCTGACAGCTTTTGGGATAATTTAAGTTTGTAAAGTTTGTAATGATGTTTAATATTCAGTTGTAAGTTTGAATAGCTGAGATTTGGGCGTTTATAATATAAGTGTGTGTGTGTGGCTTGTGTGTATACTTTAACCTATTGTGATCCGTGGTAGTTGGTAAGTAGGGTGACTGTATATTCTTATTATCTTTATTATTGTTATAAGCAGGTTATAAATAAGGTGTGTGTGTGTGTACCCCAAACTTCTGACCCGGGTTTGGAGGGCGCCACATATCCTCGCTAACAAATCTACCCATTTGATATCAAAACCCGACTCATAATTATACATATTATAATAACACACGCAACAGTTTGGGTTCACGTTCTTAAAAATTGGTTCGGTGTTCGTTTTCAGAAAATATGTATACTCGTCCTTTTACGAAATTAGGGTTATTGGTTTTGGCAAAATAATTCACCACAACATAGAATCAAGTTTCTTATAAAAAAATACATATATTTATATATTCGCCCGACGTCTCGATAATTATCGGATACGCTCCCGTATTTCCGTAATTTGATTTCCCAGAAATCGGGCAGCACTTCCTTTATTTATCGGACTATCCCGTCAAACTAATTCGATGTCAAATCAACAACAACCAATCAATCACGCAATCCAAATTTCACAAATTCCCAACCGCCGATTTAAACCAACTAACTATTATTATTATTATTATTATTATTATTATTATTATTATTATTATTATTATTATTCTTATTTTATATATTTTTATTCAAATTAGGACTCAGAATTAGATCATCACCGTCCACCGTCGGCTCACCGAGGCTCATCGCCGACGGCGGTAAAATCCGGAGGTACCCGAGTTGGGTTTCCAATCACAGATTTCACCGATTAATTGTAACTTTCGGAATATAACCCAAATAATTACGAAAATTTATTCAAAATAATTTACCAAATAATTCGAGTAAATTTCTAAAATATTTACTTCGAATCTTTTACAAAATAATAAAATAAATCACCAACATAATCATTCGAATTCATCAAAAAATCAGATGTTAATCAAGCAATCATCCATTATAATTATATATACACTCGCGTATATATATACGTGCCGAAAAAAAACAATCGGATAAGGAAGCTCAGAATACAACGGAACAGGGCAACAGCCGGACAAGAAACAAGAAGCACTAGGCACATAACCACATCACATATCAAAACGAATCACACACGTCACAACAGCCACCTCGCCGGAAAGCACGGGGCGGCAGCAATCGGAAATGCAAGGAACATGAGGTCTAACTTACCGGGATAAAATAAGAAGAACCGGAAAATAAAAGGGAATTAAGAAGGCATCCGGAACAAGAAAGGGGAAGAAAGAAGCGGGGCACCGGGGAAGAACCCGATTGAGAGAGAGAGTAGAACAGGGAAAGAGAGACTCAGGGCGGTGTTTCTATACATTTTTGTTATTAATAATTTTTTTTATATAACTATTGTTCACAATGAGGCATAACATGTTTCCCTCAATTTTTAAGAATATGATACGTGTTAATTGAACCGATAAGCGTCCCACAATCTGATTGTAAGCCTGCAACTCACAACTAACGAACCAAGCTGCACTTAAAACAAATTCAGAAAATCACGAAAATAGTCTTAAAATATTAAAAATATCCCGAAGTAAATTAAAAAGGTAATTTTCAAAATTTTAAAACAATTTCTAAAACACAATTTATACCCGCTTTTAACAATTAAACGAAACAACGCGCGGGTGAAATTAATCCCAAAAATTCCCAAAATAATTTTAAAATTCTCAGAATATTATATACTCTATAAAATATGAGTTTCATAATTTTTGAAGTATTTCTGAATTTAATATGGAATTTATACTTAAACATAGTCAGAAAATCATACAATGCTAAATAATTGATGGAATATTGATTTATAAATTTTATAAAATTCCAAAAATAATTATTGTAATTATAAAAGTATAAAAACACTTTTAGGGACAATCCAAATATTTATGGAAATAAATCTATAATAAAACCACTTTTAAAAGCGGAAATAAATAATACAGCTCAACCATTAATTATACGAATAATCCTCGTACACCAATAACCTCACATAATTAATAATAAAGCCTAGAGGCATACCATCAGAAAAACTTCCAACACACAGCTGTCAAAACTAATATACATATTTTATTCAATTAAATATTCAATAATTACATTCTTAAATAATACAAATATACGAGTCGTTATATCCTTCCCCCTTAAAAGATTCTTTCCTCGGAATCTTAACTAATTAAACACATGAGGATATTTGTCAAGCATATCAGACTCTAACTTCAAAGTAGACTTTTCTACTTGAGAATTTATTCAAAGCATACTCACTATAGATATAAACTCATTTCGGAAGTCTATCTAGGTTTTAGATTAGTTTGTACACACTATCTTGATTCAATTCGAGGATATATTCCTTTGGCATAAAGACATTAAAACATGCTACAGGTATGCTGCAGCTAGGGCAACATCGTTAACTCATAGGTGACTCCACCTGATTTTCTCAGTATCTCAAACGGTCCACTATATCTAGGATTTGGCTGCCCTTTGGTTCAAACCTAATAAACCCTTTTCGAGGTAACACCTTTAACAAAACCATTGATCCTATTTCTATCCTTTATATCCTTTCGATAAAAATCCGCATTCTTTCTCTGTCTATTTTGAGGTGCTTCGACTCTTTTCCAAACCAACAACACTTCGCCCTTGGTGTGCTGAATTAACTTAAGACTTGACAAATTCTTTTCTCCCACTTCACCTTAATTAGGTGGGGACCCACACTCATGTCCATAAAAGGCCTCGTAGGATGGCAATCCTATATTAGCATGATAACCATTATTACAGATTTCTATCAATAACAAAGGATCATCCCAATTTTCCCTTAAAATTTAAAACATATACCCTCGACATATCTCATATTATTTAAATCGTCTTCTCACTTTGACCCTTCGTCTAAGGATGATAGGCGGTACTCATTTTTAGCTTAGTTTCCAAATATTTGAACACATCTTACTCATTTCCATCGGTTAAGGCTGGAAAGTAATCTCATATACTCACTACGTATCACCTTTATGTATTTGAACTTCAACTTCCACTATTTTCAATTCTTTTATTAACTCCTCAATGATCTTAATTACATTAAATCTTTTCCTTCTGCATAAGGCATCTGCTACTATACCAGCTTTGCTTAGGTGTTTTTTAATGGAATAATCGGAATCCTTTGTTAATCTCAACTAAAATTCATACTTAAAACTGAACGTATAGTTGTTTCCCTTCTAATCTTCGTAGAGAAATCCTTGGGTGTTCGACACAGACTTTCTTAATCTCTGAATAGCTGAGGATGTTACCAATAAATACAATTTGCTTATCCAAGTATTCCTTATACACCATGTTTCTTAAATCCTTATAGACGACTGATACACTTGTTACTCCACATAACATCGCTAGAACTTGCAAGGCTCATAACTCATTCTAAACGCTGTCTTTGATATGTCGTCAAGCTAGATCTTAAGTCAACTTCGAGCAATAACACACTCCTTAAATTAGGTCGTATAAGTAATCAATTTTATACAGGGGTTACTTATTCTTGTTCATCATTTTATTAAATTTCCGACAATCGGTACATAATCTCATGATTTCATTCTTCTTCTCCCATAGCATTACCGGTGCACCCCCACGGGGATATATCCAGTATGATCACTTCCCTTTCCAATAACTTCTGCAACTACTGAACTAATTATTTCATTCCCATTGGCCTCTAGAGAGACTCCAGTGCATTAATTTATTACTCAAACTTCTTCCAGCTTAGGTACTTTCTTCTTCGTATTTCTATATAGGGTGGATCTACCTTATATCCTTGGTTTATTAACTCCTTTCCTCACATTATTGGAAGAGCTTCTTATCTTGCTCCAGCCCTTAGCAACTTACCCTCCTACCGGCTTTCATACACATTACAATTCGCCTCTTCTGAAAATCTCATGATTTCATTCCTCTTCTGCCATAGCATTACCAATTCGTTTTACTTACACATTTCTTTGGTATAAAAGGCTTAGACACTTCTGAATCATTAAAACTTTAACAAGTATAGAGTTGAGAGAAAAAGCACCTACAACTGCATTTGTGTCCTAAGTGTTGGATCCCTCGATCATTTTGAAGGTTTTGCCTCTAGCTGTGCTGGATGCTGGCCCTCGCAATATGTCCGACCTTCCAACATTTATAAGAAGTAACTCCTAAGTTTTCTGGCTTACATTCCGACGTATAATGACCCTTATGACCACATTTTAAACATTGCACATCCTTTTTGCACGAACCATTGTGTCTCTTGTCACAGGACTTGCAATCCACTGCTAACTTGACTGACTGGGCTAGAGTGGAAGCAACTGAAGTAGCACTAGACCTAACTGAGAGAAACTCTGTCTCCGGATCTTTTAATCCTGTTTCGGCCAAACCGATTCTGAAACTCCTGGCTAGATTCTCCTTGGTCTGCCCCGTCTATAACACCTTCATACTTCCTTTTCTTATCACCCTCTTCCTTAATAGCCAACTTCTGGTCACTTTCCATTACTAGGGTGGCCTGAACTATGGAAGAGTATGTCTTGAGTTGTAATGCCACAACTCCTCTGCGAATTTCAGGATTCAACCCTTGTTGAAACCTCCTTGCCTTCTAGGTCTCCGTACTTACATACTCAGGAACTAATCGAGCCAATTCTGTAAACTTGGTCTCATACTCCAACACACTTCTTTCACCTTGTTTCAAGTCTAGAAACTCGACTTCCAACTGATTCCTTAGACAATCGGGAAAATACTTTTCCAAGAACAATTCTGTAAATCTCGTCCAAGAAACAGGGCCTTCTCCTTCCAACGCATAAGTGGATTCCCACCAATAATTCTTTCTTAAGAAAGTAGCTCGCATAATCTATCTTAAGCTCGTCACATACTTGAGTTTGGGCAAATGCTTTTTCCATTTCCTTAAGCCAACTTCTGGAAACAACAGGGTCCACTTTGCCCTTAAACTCCGGGGGCTTAACAAACTGAAAGGATTTAAAACTAGTGGATTGGGTTGGCCCTCTTTGTTGGTGTTGTTGTTGCTGAATCTATTGGATTAACTGCAACTGTTATTGTTGCTGCTAGCGCAACAAGTCTAGAATTTCATTTATAGTTGGACCCTCCACAAAACTACTACTATTTTCTTTAGACTGGGTAGCTTTCTTGGGTGGCATTTTCCTGTAATATAACAGGAATTTATTCAAAAACATAACGAGGATGTATAACAAAAAGTATCACCGTTCAAACGGTGCACCTGCGTCAGAAAAATGCTGCCCAATCAAAGTACCCATGTCTTTATTATCGGGATCCATTTATAAAAGATATTTAGATTAACAACACTAGCAACAATGACAGTAGCAGAATCAACAACACCGCATAAAACTGGAATATAAAGATACTAAACATTATAGCATGACTTCTCAATATAACAACAATTGATCAACCTCCCAGCACCATTAAAAATACAGCATTAACAAATTCGATATACCGCGAAACTAGACGGACTATACTAGTCACCAACCAAAAACGTAAACTGGTAGGTCAAGTCAAACTTAAGGAATCACGGACTTGGCTGACACACTAGTCCGAGTTTCAACCAACCATTCCTCTCAAGGCAATTTCTTATCTCTTGCATATGACCCATCTACCACTGAGTTAGCTTTCCTAAAGCCGCAACCTTCAATATCGAATCATGAGTCCTCTCTGCTATCTTTATTTGTGAAGTAGCAACCAGACGTAAAACTTCTATTTTTTTGAAAGTCAACTTTTGTTTACTTTTAATAACTAGGACTGTCTAATTACAGAAGTTACTGTCAGATTCACTACCAGGAATAGAATTTCAAAATTAAAGAATTAATGATACAGGGAGGACAAGGGAAGAAGACATAGATATGACTGAGAGCAACCATACAAGTACATACGATGGCAAGTCTTAGTACCGCATAGTTCACAACACATAATTCGGTAGCATCCCACCAGACCCTTTGTCACACAGACAAATAGTAAAATCATATGTGTTATCTGCCCCAATCAACTGATGTAATTAGCAAGGAAAGAGATAATGATTAAATAGAAAATTCATAACTAGGAAGGGGAAAATCTGATTCATAATGAAATCAACAGAACCCTAAGTTGCTTACTTCGAGTTCTTGACTTTTTCGCAGGAAACACAAGAAACTTATTAGATTGTAATTGATTACTCTGGAAGCAAAATATATCTCAAGAAATGTGGGAAAGGGTTGAAGATATAAACAACAGTACTGATCCACATATGCCATGAGACCTGACTGTCATAATAGCCGTTGACTACTAGCATTCCATCTGCTCTCATCGAGGTCGCACACTCGGTCCAACAACATCACTTGACATAAAAAAATACGATATTTAGGAATAACATTGGTGTCACTTCAGCTGACACATCAAGGATCCGCTAAAAAGCTGAATTCTCGCGATCAGACTCATTTTCTCGAGAGGGATATCTAAAACCTCTATCGGGCATTACCAACGATACACATACTAGGGAGACATACTAAAAACAAGGGCAGTTTCAGCCAATCCTCAATAGACATCAGGGTTACGCCTTCGAAACCCATAACTGAACTCTTAGACTCGCTCCTCTGATTGAGTTACTGACTCACAATGTTATATAAACCTTCCTACACTCTTTTGACTCTACTTCTAACCTCAATCAGAGACTCAAACCTGTAGCTCCGATACCAACTGTGACAGTCTCAACCCGGGGTCAGGAGTTGACGTTACCAACAACAATATAATCCAAATCATTAATAAAACATAACCACGACCCCTTTTACCAAGACCTTTTCCAGGTTTAATTATGACCTAGGTTACAACTATTACAAAACCAACTTTTTATAAATAATCTGAACAATACTATCTTAATAGAGCAACTCAACAGACTATCTCTGATCTGACACAACTACCTTAGAGGAGCCTGGTACGGAAATAACTGGAACTCTGCCCTGACTACGGAGAAAGAATCTTCTAAGCATCTGCAATACATATATACAAAACATTCTGCAAGGGTGAGCAATCAATTGCTCAGCAGTACCACTATATGAATAACAAGTAAAATGATTTAAAATGAAACAGTGATAGGAACATAATTCATCACTTGTTAGAAAAACAAGTAAATCATATATAAACTGGATATTCAAAAGTAGCATGCTCTATAAAATAATATCAGACGTGTGCTGTGTGTATATTTGAGTCCAAATTTGAGCATGCCACTTTCATTTTCAAAACCTCTGTTCCACTATGAGAACCACAAAGCCATCTGTCCCGTTACGGAGACCAAAAAACCATTTGTTCCGTTCTAGAACCATAATCCATAATCAGATATATATTGGATCTTATCTAGGGACGGCTGATCAGGCCTCCACACAAATTATCTAGGATAGTTGGTCGGGCTATCACATAAATTGTCTAGGAAAGATGATCGGGCTTTTACACAAATTAACCGGATCCGCAGAGACTACCTAGGTCTCTGATTAACTATACTGGACTAATCGGTGAAGATAGGGTGCACAACCGAATTAGCCACTTACGCAACGTTATCCAATATCTAATTCATTTTATCCAGTTTCCAAAATCACTTTTACCTATCTCTTGTTAAAAACCATTCTGTCACATCACACTATTCAAAACTTCCTTTCATTTTAAACACATTTTAGAGATAGGTACTTTCAGAAGTTACTTTTCCCAAAACATATTTTAAGCAACATTTTCAAATACAAGGGATACATAACTTAAAACATTTCTGTTCCTGTTCGAAAATAAAACAACATTTCATTCATTCATATATACTGAACCATAAGAGTATGGTCAGGGGTACTTGCCTTGTAGAGCTTTACAACTATCACTGACTAATTTTGGATCGACTCGGACGTTCGGGCTTATCACCTAATTAGCAGACTATCCTGGATCCGACTTCAACGCTCAGGTCCTTCGCTTGGAACCTCGCTGCGCTTGTCGACTGACACTAGGTTAACTTTAGTCCGACGTCAACTTTCAGGTCTTCCTACTAAAACCTACAGGAGTCGAAATACTCTATGTTAGAGGTCTAGGTATGCTGGACATATCCCCGCTAACAAATCTACCCATTCGATATCAAAACCCGACTCGTAATTATACATATTATAATAACACATGCAACAGTTTGGGTTCACATTCTCGAAAATCGGTTTGGTGTTCGTTTTCTGAAAATACGTATACTCGTTATTTTACGAAATTAGGGTTATTGGTTTTTGGAAAAATATTTCACCACAATATACAATGAAGTTTCGTATATATATATATATATATATATATATATATATATATTCACCCGACATCCCGATAATTATCGGATACACTCCCGTATTTCTGTAATTTGATTTTCCTGAAATCGGGCATCACTTCCTTTATTTATCGGACTATCCCATCGAACCAATTCGACATCAAATCAATAACAACCAATCAATCACGCAATCCAAATTTCACAAATTCCCAACCGCCAATTTAAACCAACTAACTATTATTATTATTATTATTATTATTATTATTATTATTATTATTATTATTATTATTATTATTATTATTATTATTATTATTATTCGTATTTTATATATTTTTATTCATATTAGGACTTAAGATTAGATCATCATCGTCCACCGTCGGCTCGTCGAGGTTCATCGCCGTCGGCGGTAAAATCCGGAGGTATCCGAGTTGGGTTTCCAATCACATATTTCACCGATTAATTGTAACTTTCGGAATATAACCCGAATAATTACGAAAATTTATTCAAAATAATTTACTAAATAATTCGAGTAAATTTCTTAAATATTTACTTCAAATCTTTTACAAATTAATCAAATAAATCACCAACATAATCATTCGAATTCATCAAAAAATCAGAAGTTAATCAAGCAATCATCCATCAATCTTTTACAAATTAATCAAATAAATGACCAACATAATCATTCGAATTCATCAAAAAATCAGAAGTTAATCAAGCAATCATCCATCATAGTTATATATACACTCGCGTATATATATACGCGCCGGAAAAAAAACAATCGGACAAGGCAGCTCAGAATACAACGGAATAGGGCAGCAGGCGGACAAGAAACAAGAAGCACAACGCAGATAACCACATTACATATCAAAATGAATCACACAACCACCTCGCCGGAAAGCAAGGGGCAGCGAAGATTGGAAACACAAGGAACATGAGGTCTAACTTACCGGGATAAAACGGGAAGAATCGCAAAATAAAAGGGAAATAAGAAGGCAGCCGGAACAAGAAAGGGGAAGAAAGAAGCGGGGCACGGGGGAAGAGCCCGATCGAGAGAGAGAGTAGAAAAGGGAAAGAGAGATACAGGGCTGTGTTTCTATATATTTCTGTTATTAATAATTTTTTTTATATAACTGTTGTTCACAATGAGGCATAACACGTGTCCCTCAATTTGTATGAATATGACACGTGTTAATTGAACCTATAAGCGTCCCACAATCTGATTGTAAGCCCGCAACTCACAACTAACAAACCGAACTGTACTTAAAACAAATTCAGAAAATCACGAAAATAGTCTTAAAATGTTAAAAATGTCCCGAAATAAATAAAAATGTTATTTTAAAAATTTTAAAACAATTTCTAAAATGCAATTTATACCCGCTTTTAACAATTAAATGAATCAACGCGCGGGTGAAATTAATCTTAAAAATTCCTAAAATAATTTTAAAATTCTCAGAATAGTATAAACTCTATAAAATACGAGTTTCATAATTTTTGAAGCATTTCTGAATTTAATATGGAATTTACATTTAAACATAATCAGAAAATCATACAAGGCTAAATAATTGATGGAATATTGATTTATAAATTTTATAAAATCCCAAAAATAATTATTGTAATTATAAAAGCATAAAAACAGTTTTAGGGACAATCAAAATATTTATGGAAATAAATCTATAATAACACCACTTTTAAAAGCGGAAATAAACAATACAGCTCAACCATTAATTATACGAATAATCCTCGTACACCAATAACCTCACATAATTAATAATAAAGCCTAGAGGCATACCATCAGAAAAACTTCCAACACACAGCTATCAAAACTAATATACATTTTATATTCAATTAAATATTCAACAATTACATTCTTAAAATAATACAAATATATGAGTCGTTATATCCTTCCCTCTTAAAAGATTCTGTCCTCAGAATCTTAACTAATTAAACACATGAGGATATTTGTCAAGTATATCTGACTCTAACTTCCAAGTAGACTTTTCTACTTGAGAATTTATTCAAAGCATACTCACTATATATATAAACTCATTTCGGAAGTCTATCTAGGTTTTAGATAGGTTTGTACACACTGTCTTGATTCAATTCGAGGATATATTCCTTTGGCATAAAGACATTAAAACATGCTACAAGTATGCTGCAACTAGGGCAACATCGTTAACTCATAGGTGACTCCACCTGATTTTCTCAGTATCTCAAATGGTCCACTATATCTAGGATTTGGCTGCCCTTTGGTTCAAACCTAATCAACCCTTTTCGAGGTAACACCTTTAACAAAACCATTGATCCTATTTCTATCCTTTATATCCTTTCGATACAAATCCGCATTTTTTCTCTGTCTATTTTGAGGTGCTTCGACTCTTTTCCAAACCAACACCACTTCGCCCTTGGTGTCCTGAATTAACTTAAGACTTGACAAATTCTTTTCTCCCACTTCACCTTAATTAGGTGGGGACCCACAGTCATGTCCATAAAAGGCCTCGTAGGATGGCAATCCTATATTAGCATGCTAACCATTATTACAGATTTCTATCAATAACAAAGGATCATCCCAATTTTCCCTTAAAATTTAAAACATATACCCTCAACATATCTCATACTGTTTGAATTGTCTTCTCACTTTGACCCTTCGTCTAAGGATGATAGGCGGTACTCATTTTTAGCTTAGTTTCCAAATATTTGAACACCTCTTACTTATTTCGATCGGTTAAGGCTGGAAAGTACTCTCATATACTCACTACGTATCACCTTTATGTATTTGAACTTCAACTTCCACTATTTTCAGTTCTTTTATTAACTCCTCAATGATCTTAATTACATTCAATCCTTTCCTTCTGCACAAGGCATCTGCTACTATACCAGCTTTGCTTAGGTGATTTTTAATGGAATAATCGGAATCCTTTGTTAATCTCAGCTAAAATTCATACTTAAAACTGAATGTATAACTGTTTCCCTTCTAATCTTCGTAGGGAAATCCTTGGGTGTTCGACACAGACTTTCTTAATCTCTGAATGGCTGAGGATGTTACAAATAAATACAATTTACTTATCCAAGTATTCCTTATACACCATGTTCCTTAAATCCTTATAGACGACTGATACACTTGTTACTCCACATAACATCGCCAGAACTTGCAAGGCTCATAACTCATTCTAATCGCTATCTTTGATATGTCTTCAAGTTGGATCTTAAGTCAACTTCAAGCAATAACACAATCCTTAAATTAGGTCGTATAAGTAATCAATTTTATATAGGGGTTACTTATTCTTGTTCGTCATTTTATTAAATTTTCGACAATCGGTACATAATCTCATGATTTCATTCCTCTTCTCCCATAGCATTACCGGTGCACCCCCATGGGGATATATCTGGTATGATCACTTCTCTTTCCAATAACTTCTGCAACTACTGAACTAATTATTTCATTCCCATTGGCCTCTAGAGAGACTCCAGGGCATTCATTTATTACTCGAACTTCTTCCAGCTTAGGTACTTTCTTCTTCGTATTTCTACATAGGGTGGATCTACCTTATATCCTTGGTTTATTAACTCCTTTCCTCACATGATTGGAAGAGCTTCTTATCTTTCTCCCGTCCTTAGCAACTTACCCTCCTACTGGCTTTCATACACATTACAATTCGCCTCTTCTGAAAATCAATCTTTTCCTTGTGACAGGACAACCAATCCGTTACTAAAATAAAATTGAACTCTTCTAGCCCGAAAGGTGCCAGATCAGCTGAAAAGAATAATCATGGATTCTAATTGACAGTTAAGACAGTGGTGACTCACTGAAAGTCCATCTTGGTTGAACACTTTTATGGTTAAAGGCTCGGCTAAGTCTTCTAATATCAAATTCGTTTTACTTACGCATTTCTTTGGTATAAAATGCTTAGACACTTCTGAATCATTAAAACTTTAAAAAGTATAGAGTTGAGAGGAAAAGCACCTACAACTGCATTTGAGTCCTAAGGGTTGGATCCCTCGATCATTTTGAAGGTTTTGCCTCTAGCTGTGCTGGATGCTGGCCCTTGAGATATAGTATCTTGGATAGACGTTCCACAGACCCTCGTAATATGTCTGACCTTCCAACATTTATAACCAGTTGTTAGTTCCTTAACAATATAGCAAGAATTACAGAAGGGGGTTGAATGGAATTCTTGAACCTTTTTCTTAAAATAAAAATGTTCAAACTCGAATATAAATATAAGTGTATTGATTAGCACAATGCGGAATAAAAACTTAAGTGAACCAAAACATAAGTAATTAAAAATAAGAGTCTTTAAAAACTTTCTGGTGGATTTAAACAATTTTACCAGAGATATATATTATATCGAGAGAACTCTGTGTGCAAGAATGCTTACAGCTTCTTACAAATATGAACTACTAAGAATACAGAGAAATGCTAATAATTCTGCTTACAAGTGTTTCTCACTTTTTGTATCTCAGATCTTAGTTTCTATTTGCTACTTCTTGGTTTATATATTACCAAGATTACAAAGTCAAAAGACAGGATCATTATAAAAACTATCGGGCCTAATGCTTTGTTACTTTGTTCTCTATTACCCAGTTAATAGGCTTCCTCATTCCATTTGCATACACTTTGATGCATGTGACTATGCTGTCACTGTCAACTGATATTTGAATTCTTTATCCGTTGAGTACATGATCATCCGTCGGCTTTATGATCATCCATTGATGGCTTCATTGATCATCCGTCGACTGCTATGTTGAACATCCATTGATAGCTATTTGATCATCCATCGATGGCTTTGTTAATCATCCGTCGGTAGCTATTTTGGCACTTGACTTCAATTCATTTATACAGATTTACAAGACATCATCTATGTACAATTAATCAACCTATTCTGCATATCTAATTAAAGTCAACATGACTTATATACTACTACAGAATTTATACAAAGGTGTATACAGAAATGTGCTACAGACTCATTATTACATAAGCTACTCACTCGACGGATAATAAGTCATCATTCGTCGGGACTATAATGAGTTATCCATCGGGACTATAATTCTTATCCGTCGAGTGGTACATTATTTCACTAAGTAAAATCTACTTAGGTGTTTTGTTTATGTAATCATCAAGCACACAACATATGCACAACAATCTCCCCCAATTTATGTCTACTGGAATGGTAGCCATAAATTAAGAGATACTTGATGATAACAAAACACCCTAAATATACAGCTTTAAAGAAAAGTAGATAATACTGAAAAGTGCTTCAATTAATCATAATGTACAAAGTTTGGCTCACAGTCATTTTCAAGATGCTCCTCTAGCCTGAGCAGATTTTTCTAGTTTCTTGAAGGTCTGGATCTTCTTCCAAACTTTCTGTTGTTTTCATCAATCTAATTTTGGAGCTGCCTGTGGAATTCCAGTTCATCAGATTCTGAGAGATTTAGCTTTCCTTGCATTTCTAAGAGAGTCTCATTGCTAGAGATGCTCAATTGGTCTTCTAATCTGAAGAATCTTCTCACACCTTTGTCATCCATGAACTCCATCAGCCAGTAGGGCCTTAGATGCACTCTTCTCCCTATGTATGGGATGATTAGAGTCTTTGGGAGTGCATCTTTAGCTCCAACACTCCTTAGTTCTTCAATCTTCTTCAACACTAGTCTTCTTGCAGTGATGTTGAACTCAAAGTTCTTCTTGAAGGATGAATAAAATTTAATCAGTATAGCTTAGCTCTCTTGAAGAATCCTGTGAAGTGGCCACTGAATCTCCTTTCCTCATTTGTACTTGAACACTAACCTTTCAGGTAGGTTCCTGTATGCATCAATACCTCTTACTTCATCTAGTTCATCCAGATAGAGATTTAGATCAGAATTCTGGAATTGTCCTTTTTGTCTTGCTAAGGATTGGTAAATTGAAGTCTGGAATTGGTATGTTCTCCCATTCTATTAGCTCATCCTTGGGCATAATAGGTTCACCATGAATATTCCTGTAGGGATCCACCACCCTTATGTCTTCAAATACCACAGAGGGCTTTACTGCTTGAGTTGTAGCTGGTGTGGATTCCTTAGGAAATTGATCTTCAAATTCCTTGTCAACAATATCCAGTTTTCTTTTAGTTCTTTTAGCCAATTCCTTCTTTCTTGGAGATTTCTTCTGTTCTTCAACTTGTTTCCTTGATTCAGTAGCTTCAGATGGTTGAGAGGGAATTTGTTGAGATGAATTCACAGCCTGTAGCTTGGCCAAGATAGCAATATGCTCTTTCTTTTATTTAGTCTTCTTTGCATCTAGAGCTGCTTGCTTCTTTTCCTGCTTCAATCTGGCTTTTTCTTCTCTCTTTGCTTGAGCAAATTGAGGATGTCCAGCTATCACACAAATTTCCCTCCCATTTCTGAATATTTTAGCAATCCTCCTTTTAGAAGCTGAATCAGTTGGATCTTTATAGGAAACAATTGATCTTGATAGAAGCTTCTTTTCATCAGGCTTGGGTGTCTCATACACAGTGTCCAAGAGGTTCTTCAAGGATGTTTTTGAGTAGTTTTCCCTTGGTTTAAGAATCATTTCAGCCTTTGGAGACTTGATGCAGGAAAATTGTCCTCTTTCCAGATAGTTCATGCTCATCTCATTCACACTAATTTTCTTGACTTGAGAGTGATGGATGGCTGACTTAACTGGCTCCTTGACAAGTTCAAACTTTTTCTGTATCTCCTCATCAATCTTCTCCCAGTTGGCCAAACTCAACTTTTCCTTCTCAGCAACTTTCAAGTTAGTTGCTGCTGCTTGAATCAGATCTAAACCATCTGCAACTGGTGGCTTTGAGACAGTAATTGAAGGCACAATTACTTTACTGATTTGTATCTGAAGCTTCTCCCCCTCACTTGGTCCTTTCTCCCCCTTTTTGTTATCATCAAGTTGAGGGGTCAAGCCTTGTGCTTTAGCCAGTTGCATTAGAAGACTGGTCTGAGACTGTTGATTTTGAAGAATGGTGACCACAGAGTTTTCAATAACTTGAACTCTGTCCTCCAATTTGGCCAGCTTCTTTTCAGCATCTGATTCTCTTCTCAGTCTCAGTAGCATATCCTGCATGGTACCATAGGGCATGATTGAATCCAGCTTCTCAGAATTATAGGTCTTCAAGTAAGCTATATCCTTTTTGAGTTCATCCACACTCAGATTCTGTCTTAATTGTTGTAGCTTCATGAGATGTAGAGAATCTAGGTGAGCTTGAAGAATAGCCTTGGTACCAGCATTTGAGGTATTTTGAATGACCTTTTGGATAGACATGATTTGTTTGACTAAGGATACATTGAATTGTCCTGGTGTAGACTCCTTTGTCAATGCCCATTCAGGTAGATCTGGAATAGAACTTGGGCCTTCATCTCCCCCTAAGTTCATGCTTCCATCAAATGAAACAGAGTCATCATCATTAGAATTCACTCCAAATTCTTCAGATGGCTCACCAGCTGTAGGAGGCTTCAAATTGACAGCAACTTTATCCCTTTGAAGTGATTCTGAAGTATGTACTAGATTTAAAGTCTTCTCTGCCTCCTCATTGCCCTGAGCAGCCAATAGTTGATAGGCTGACACAGGATGATAAAAGTGTCAGCGTCCAAGGAAATGTTATCAATTACAGCTTTGTAATGTTGTTGAAATTGTCTTTGCTTTTCAGCATCATCCACAATCATTGAATCATGAGCAATGGCTGGATCCACCCTTATACCCTCTGTACCTGCTTTTCTCTCATGTTCTCTCTTTTGTTGTATCAGGGTCTCACCCTGGCTCCCCACCCTCACACCCTCACCTTCACCTACTAAGGTGGGACTCCTCCCACTCCCTTTTGCCAATCCTGAAGAAATGGATTGCAGATTTTCACTCATTTCCTCTCCTTTTGCCTGGGAGCAACCCAGCCTCTCACTCAAAACACTCTGCTCTCTCAATCCTAAGAGTGACTGTACAACCACTAAATCTTCTGCACTTGAAATAATTGAAGTTTGAAGTTGTGTAGAGATACTCGATGGATGAGTGATATCCATCGAGTAAGTGGTTTTGCTCTCTGACGGATAACTGCTGTTAGGCTTATCCGTCGGGATACAATCACTACTCGACGGATGAGCAATATCCGTCGAGAGAGTAAAAATGAATGAGGTGGGAATAGAAACTATTGTTGACTCTATGCTGATCGAACATATTTTAGGCACAGATGACACAACAGTTCCTGAAAGAATTGGCAAGTGAGCCAACAAATCATCTAAAAGATGATGCTCACTTGCACTAGATTTTGGCTTCCCCAACAGAGTTAAAGAAGGGGAATCAGGAATTGATGTGTTTATCATGTCCACTTCCAGTGAGTTGGTTGGTGAGTATTGTGTTTCAGTGGCTTCTATAATGAGAGATTTTGGCTGTGACTCCACATTTATTGGAGCCACATCAATCTGAATTTGAGAAGGTGTAGGGACTGTGTCTTTAGCACCAGTTTGCACTAATTTTGTGCCCTGTGCATCCCCAGTTGTTTTGGATTTCTTCTTTCTAGTGTAAGTTTGGTGTGAGCTTGTGTCCCTAACCCTCTTGGCCTGTGCTATTGGATGAGAGCTTTGTTCAATAGCCACATCCTTTTGGGAGGATGCAGCTAGAAGTGAGCTTTTGTCCTTTTTAAGCACTACAGTTTGTTGGGAAACTGCAGTATGGCTAGGTTGGGATTCACTCATCTCTCCAACCTTATCCTTGGGGTTTCTTTGATGTTCACCCCTTCCCTCACCTATCTTACCCTCCTTCACACTCCCCTCTTTGGCTTTGGTAGATTTTTCAACTGGTACCTTTTGAGAGACACCAGAGGGGGTTTTTTTTGATTTGGATTTGGGAATTGTAGTTGTTTTGGCAGCTTTGGCAGGCAACTGTTTGGTCATTTTCACAGTTTCCATAGCTACTCCTGAATTCAAAGAAATTGTGGAGGTTGGAAGAGTTGTAGGGATGGATGAACTTACCTCACTTACCTGAGGTGCTTGCATTACAGGGAAGTAGAACATTGGCACATCCTTGTGATGATTGGCCCTGTTCAGATCTGCAATAAGCCTTCTCTCTTGAACCCAACAATCCAGTTTGTTGTTAGGGTTCTCAAGCACAATCTCTTCACAGAGGTGGTTAGCCAATAACATAAGAAATCTAGCATAATACACATTCTTACCTCTTTTAGCTAACTCACCTAATTTAAAACCTAACTCGAACAAAACAAGGTCACTGAAATTATAAAATTTATCTGTAACTAGCCTATATAGCATAAGCATGGAAATATTCACTGAATCAAAATTACTGATCTTTCTTGAGAAAACCTTTGTAACTACATCACACAAGAAGCTCCACTCCTTCCTAAGACCCATTCTCCTAATATCACTCAGTTTAGAAGTAGGAAGTGCATAGTGCATGAAATTAAGCATATTGATAATATCAGTGTCATTGTGTGGTGAAGTTACATTGTTATCAGGAATTTTGAAACATGCTTTAATCACATCACTATTGATACATAATTCTTTACCTTCGATGGTTAGAGTGATGGTCTTGTCAGTAGAGTTGTAGGTAGCAGTGGTCCACATTTCTTCAACAACTTCACATAAGATTGTGGGTGATTCCAGCATGGCATAATTGAGCTTGCAATCCTTCACAAAGTCCATCATCTTGTGATAGACATCCAATTGCTGAATACCCTTGTTCACTAATGCAGTGAAATTGTTCTTCTCATAAATAACCTAGTTTGAGACATAATCTTTGCAATAGGTGCCATTGTTAGAGAAGAAAAGCTTGAAGAGAAAGAGAGTAGGTGCTTGAGAGAGAATGAAATTAGAGCAGTTGAATTTGAGAATGATAAAAGAAGAGCAATTGCAATGAAATAAGCTTTTATACTATCTCAAAAATAACTGATAAAAATGATAAGGTAAAATAAAGTAACCAATAGTAATTGCCTAAAATAGCCATTTAAAAATAAACTGTAAAAATTCCACCCATTATCCGTAATGCTTACAAATTGTAAGTATACTCGATGGATAATGTACAGGGAATTAACGGCTGAGATTAAGACAATTCGACGGATGAGGATAAACTGTTATCCGTCGAGACATAGAATATTCTTTATTAGCAAATCGTATATCGACGGATGACCAAACTCGATGGATAAGGGTCATCCGTCGAGATGTAAATTTTGACTTAGCCAAAATTTCATCCAAGACTGAAAAATCAGTTAAATTTCTGGCTGCATATCAACTTGCAAAATAACTCATATTGACTTAAGAGTAAAAGCATACCTAACTCACTTACTGAAAGGAATATGTCCTAAGTCCAATCATGTATTAGGATTTAGGAATAACTTCCTATGTAATCTATTTTGATTTCATTGATATTAATAAAAGACTTGTTTTGTTTTTATTACGAGCTTTATCTATTTAAGTGTTTAAATAAGATATACCATAGTTTAGAGTAAAGGTTTTTATGGATTATGATGAGATCATAATAGTGAGACCTAAAAGATGATAACTCTAAACTTAAATAGTTCCTGGTTGTAGGATTACCAACTGGTAATTAATAATCCGCAGAGATCGGTACATACTATGCTTGCTTCATTATGAAGGATGTCTGTTCTCATAGACATTTGTGTGGTGACACTATAGCTAGTATGTAGGTGCTTATTATAGAATAAGTTCATTGAACATGACTCGCCCAGCTGAACAACTGATGGAGTTCACTCACGTGTCAGCAGTTGTTCACATAGTGATAGTTGTACAAGTATCCTTAGACCTGAGGTCATCATAGTTATCTTGTGTACACTGAACTATGCTTTGGTTTAGTTCTTAGTCTCCAGGGATAATTATTAGGGCTCTACTGGGTATAGGAATTTATACACGAAGATAGTGTATGATCAATAAAGGATCTACCCCTTCCAGTGAAGGAAGCGAATGTTCAAGGCTGATCCACTTATGATAGTTCAGGAATCTCTGGCCAGAGTGAATGAAATTAGAAAGGAGTTTCTAATTTACATAGAACTGAGCATAGTAAATGGTAAGCAAGTGATTAAATTAGATAGGCTTGACACGAGATGCATGCCTTGTATTTAATCGGGACATTGTAGGGTAGAAGGAGTTTATTGTACGGTAACTATTCACTGAATAGGTTCTTGGTATTCTAAGCAGTGAATTCATATTATCCGGATAGTGGCGATATGCTGAGAAGTATCCCTCACGATATAGAATAAATGTGATTAATTAATTAATCATATTTAATAAATTATAGAATTTATATAAATAATGATAAAATAGTTTATTATTTATTTCTACTACCGGCTTAATATTGAACCTACAGGGTCACACCATAAAAGGAGAATGATTTAATGGTGGAGGAATTAATTAATAATGGCTAATAATTATTTATTTGTGAAACAAATAATTAATTGGCAAATTTAATAATTGATTAAATGAGATTTAATTGATTATAAATTAATTAAGAAAAGTTCTTAATATTATTAATTAAGGATTTAATTTTTTGGAAATTAAATCAAGAGAGAGAATTATTTCTAAAGTGTTTAGAAAAAGGATTAATAATTAAAAGGTGTTTTAATTATTAATGAGAATAATAAATGGGATAATAATAATAATATTTATGGGAAATTTTTAGCTGAAAATTTTGCCTATAAATATACTATTATAAACCCTATTTTTATTTGAACCCCAATTTTTAGAAAAACCTAATTCTCTCCACCTCCTCCTCCTCCTTAACGTCGTTTTCTTGGTGGATACCGGTGGAGTGCTTCACGTTTGAGGAGCAGCTGCTAAGGATCTCCGATCGTTGCTTTTGGATCGCATATTAAAGGTTAATATTCGTTCCCTATGTTTTTACCACGATTTATATGCTTTTATTTGGATTTTGTATGTGTAAAAGTGTTTTACCATGCCTCCGCTGCGATTAAAATCCAACAATGGTATCAGAGCATAGGTTGTATGCATATAGATCTGTGGTAAAAATTTCAGAATTTTATGTGCTTGTATGAATTAATTATGATTTTTACAAGTTATATCATGGATTAATTTTGTCTGGTGAGAAATCGTTTCTCAGAATAATTTTGAATGTTGATCTGGGTTCTACAAGTGTTGTAGATCATCTGGGTATTTTTCTTATATTTTTATGATGTATAGATTTTTTATTATGAATTTTTGAAGTTGTTGCAATTAAATTCTTAATTAAATAAGTATGTATATATATGTATATAAAGTTGTATATATATAAATACATCTGTGGCTGCTATACATCTGCATACTGTGTTGTGGTGTTTGCACGGAGAAAGAGAAGACAGGACGGCGGCACACTAATCGAAAAAAGGCGGCGACTCACAGCAAAGGGAAGGACCGCGCGACTGGCGCGCGCGCGTGGGGCAAACGCGCTCGTGTGTCACGCGCGGCGCGTGTCAGCCACGCGCTGGTCAAAGGTCAGACGGATGCTGATGTCATCAGATGACGTTATGCTGACGTCAGCACAGGGGTTCGGGCGCGTGATGCGCGTGTGCGCGTGGGGGCGCGTGGGGAACAGTCACACACGCGCCTGACAGCGCGTGTGCACGTGGCCGCGCGTGGGGAAACTTCTTTCGGCACGTGAGGGCGTGTGCGAGCTCAGAATAGGGCGATTTTGGTGCCGTTGGATTCGTCTTTTTGAGACGCTTCTAATGGTATATTATATGATATTTTATGAAATTGTTTCGAACTGTTAATAGCTAACATAAGTGTTTTTAAGCTATTTTTGACTGTTTTAATTGCTTTTACATGCTTCATGTGATACATAGAGATGTATAATGCTTAGACTAATGTGCTAGATGATATAACATGCCTACCTTGATGTTTATTCATGTTTATATATATGATATATGCTTAGTTTATCATGCGATGATAGATTTAGGTGAACTTAAATGAACATAAGGCGCTTGTTAGACAATCTAGTATAGTGAAATTGTTTCATAACCTTAATAATAATATTATGAATACAATCATGAGATTCTTGTGTTTATGAAACACGTAATTGAATATGAATTTTCAATATGAGAGAAAGGATGATTCTGTCAACAACAGATTTTTATCTGTAAGAAAGGGTTATTAAGTGACGCCTCTTGACAATGCTCCACCCGATCTGGGAATCATCTGATTATTGATTATTGATTTGAAATATTTAATTTAAAAGGAAGAATCTCTTTATAATATGATTATGATTGTAACATAATATAATCCCTCTAAAATTAAATAATATCAAGTAGTAATTGGCCAATGACACAACGGGCTTGTGTCGGTCATAGCCTTCCAACATGATAGAAAAGTAGTTCTTATTTTTGAATCATTGTCGGTTTGTGCTACAGCCGAGGGCTTTGATTTCGAAATAAGAAATACTTGTCTATTACTTAGAGATGTGTACATTGAATAAGAATCTAAAGGTCGGTACGTGCCACAGCCGTGGGCCTTTGGGGACTGAATCAATTGTACGGAATGTTGGGTTAGACTTGACTTAGAATATTTAGTTTGTCGTGCCACAGCCGTGACTCAATTATTCAAGAGGCTAAAGTTTGATTAGGGAATAACATTAGATGTAATTGACAAGAGTTGTCTGCCTATTGAACATTACATGGCGGTTCATGCCACAGCCGAGGTTGTGTAATGGAATGTAGGATCCCTATTCCCACTAGCATTATGAATGCTTAATTTTTCACTTAGGGGGTTGAATAAATTAGATAAACTAGCGGGAGCCACTTATGAATAAATATCCGATTCATATAGTGTTTTAAAATGAAATTGAATATTTTCTAAGTGTTGTTATGTGTTTATCATTTACAGATTTACTTTGTACGTCATGTCTTCTGCACTATCACTGAGGAGCATACTAGATGCTCACAAGTTGAGTGGTCCTAATTATGCTGACTGGCTTCGAAACTTGAGAATTGTTCTCAGGATTGAGAAGCTGGAATACGTGATTGACTCACCTAAGCCTACTGAACCTACTAGCGATGCGCATAATGATAAACATGTTGTGTATCGTAAGTGGATAGATGATGCAAATGTTGCTCAATGCATCATGCTAGCTTCCATGAACATTGAGCTACAGAAGCAACATGAGCATATGGATGCTCACACTATCCTCATGCATCTACAAGAGTTGTATGATGTGGCGGGGAGGACAGCTCGATATGAGATATCGAAGGAGTTGTTCGGTTGTAGGATGTCTGAGGGATCATCTGTGAATGACCATGTACTTAAGATGATCAATTTGATTGAACGTCTTGGACAACTTGGTTTTGCCATGGATGGGGAGCTGAGCCAAGACCTGGTCTTGCAATCGCTTCCGAGTTCGTTCTCGCAGTTTGTTGTGAACTTTCACATGAATAAGTTGGATGTCAGCCTGCCTGAACTCCACAACATGTTGAAGATTGCGGAATCGAATTTTCCCCCTAAGAAGAGTTCTATTCTTCTAATTGGTGAAGGTTCCAATCCTAAAAAAAGGAAGAGGAACCCTTCTAAGAAAAAGAAAGTAGGTGAGAAAACGCCGGTTCCACCAAAAGCTGAAGACCCCAAGAGCAAAGTTGTTTGCTTTCACTGTAACAAGGTGGGGCACTAGAAGAGGAACTGCAAGGTTTACCTTGCAGAATTGAAAAAGATGAAGGGTAGTGAGACTACCACTTCTGATTCTGGTGTGTTCATGATAGAAGTGAATATGTCATTAAACCAAATTTCTACTTGGGTATTAGATACCGCCTATCGTTCTGACATCTGCAATTCATTGCAGGGACTAAGGAGAAGTAGGACTCTTGAGGAAGAGGAGGTGATTCTACTGATGGGAAATGGAGCAAGAGTTGCTGCTGAAGATGTAGAATCATTTCATTTACATATGCCTACGGGCAAGACTATTGTTTTTTAAATAATTGTTATTTTGTTCCCTCGATTGTGAGGAATATTATTCCCATGTTAGACTTGGCTGGATTTTCATTTATTATTGAGAATAATGAATGTTCTATTCTTAGAGATAATATTCTTTATGGACGTGGTGCTTTAAATAATGGTCTGTATATATGTGACATAATTTACTTCAGATTGAACAAACTAATAAAAGAAAAGGGATGATGAAAATCTCACTTTATAGTGGCACTGCAGTCTCCATTTAGTAGACATGGAGAGAGGACTGCAAATTTGCTAGGAATGGTACACACAGATGTATGTGGACCAATGTCTAAGCAAGCCATGGGTGGATTTTCATACTTCATTACTTTCATAGATGATAGATCTAGATTCGGATATGTGTTTGATGAAACACATGTCTGAAGCCTTTGAAAAGTTCAAAGAGTATAAGTATGAAGTGGAGAAACAAACCAAACATAGTATTATAATTCTTTGATTAGATCGAGGTGGTGAATACTTGAATGGAGAGTTTCTGGATTATCTCAAATTAAATGGTATAGTCTCCCAGTGGACACCTCCAGATTGGTATCTGAAAGGAGAACTTAAACTTTGTTAGACATAGTTCGGTCCATGATGAGCTATGCAAATCTTCCAGTATTCCTATGGGGTTATGCATTGGAAACCTCAGCATATTTACTGAATAAGGTGCTTTCCAAATCTGTTCCTCAAACTCCGTATGAGATATGGAAAGAAAGGAAACCGAGTCTTAAACACGTTAAGATTTGGGGATGTCCAGCTTATGTCAAATAAGTTGACCAAGATAAGCTGGAATATCGATCCGTAAAATATAGTTTTGTGGGATATCCTAAAGAGACTTTAGGGTATTACTTTTATACCGATCATCGGGTGTTTGTCTCCAGACATGCTACCTTCTTGGAAAAGGAGTTTATCCTTGAAGGAAACAGTGAGAGCAAAATTTGAACTTGATGAAGTTCAAGAAGCACAAACTACTACGGATAAAGTGGAAACACCTGTTCAGACTGAACAACCTTCTGTGGAACAGCCCATTTGTAGGTCAGAGAGAGTGTCTCGCCAACCTGAGAGGTATTATGGCCTTGTCATTGAGAATGACAATGAGTTGTCAATCATTGATGAAGACGACCCTAAGACCTATAATGAGGCTATGAGTAGTGTTGACTCAGAGAAATGGCATGGTGCCATGAAATCCGAAATGGAATCTATGTATACGGTATACGAAAGAATGATTAGAGCAGATGGCCAGGCGGAGACCTATAAGGCCAGACTTGTGGCAAAAGGATTCAAATAAAGGCAATGGATTGACTTTGATGAAACCTTTTACCTGTAGCCCTGTTAAAATCAGTTCGGATTTTGCTTGCGATTGCTGCACACTACGACTATGAGATATGGCAAATAGCCAGATGGCTTTCTTTCCAAGAGAATGAAAGGAATATGTCCTAAGTCCAATCATGTATAAGGATTTAGGAATAACTTTTATGTAATCTGTTTTGATTTCATTGATATTAATAAAAGACTTGTTTTGTTTTTATTACGGGCTTTATCTATTTAAGTGTTTAAATAAGATATACCATAGTTTAGAGTAAAGCTTTTTATGGATTATGATGAGATCATAATAGTGAGACCTAAAAAGATGATAACTCTAAACTTAAATAGTTCCTGGTCACAGGATTACTAACTGGTAATTAATATCCGCAAAGATCGGTACATATCATTATGAAGGATGTCTGTTCTCATAGACATTTGTGTGGTGACACTATAGCTAGTATGTAGGTGCTTATTATAGAATAAGTTCACTGAACATGACTCGCACAGCTGAACAACTGATGGAGTTCACTCACGTGTCAGCACTTGTTCACATAGTGATAGTTGTACAAGTATCCTTAGAGTTGAGGTCATCATAGTCATCTTGTGTACACTGAACTATGCTTTGGTTTAGTTCTTAGTCTCCAGGGAAAATTATTAGGGCCCTTCTGGGTATAGGAATTTGTACACGAAGATAGTGTATGATCAATAAAGGATCTACCTGTAACACCCCCAAATCCGGGGTCGGGGATCCGGGTTGTCACGAGATCCATTTCCCTTAATAACACCCAATCTTAATACACAATCAACTACTCTGTACTGTGACCCCATAATAAACACACACACCACAAGTTATAGTCTCAGAGATGAATATCCATAAATAATCAGAAGTCATTTTATTCCACAATTATATGTCAATACACCTTAAAAGGTTTTCTGGATAAATTTACATTTCTTTGCCATTATTACAATTCATAATATACATAAGTCTGGTACATTATTAGTTGAAAACTTAGCCTATTGGTAATTTCTACCTCAGCTACAGCGGCCTCAACGCTTCCAGAAAGCTGCGGAACGTTTCCTATCCGCTTGCGAATTGGGAGCTTGGTCCTGTTCATCTTATCTATCTGATGTTGTGTGATTAAAGAAGAAAGCAAGGGTGAGCGGCAAGCCCACCAAAATAATATGTATAATGATTGACAATATATGAGCCTACTCATAATACTCATGAAAGTCTTGGTCAAAAGAAATGAACCAAGTTGATATCTTAATGCGATGAAGTCGCAAAATATTCAGTATTTATATATATACATATATACTTTTCAAAATATTGGAAGTCCTCTTCCATCATAATATACACAAAGTCCCAGTGTATAACTGTATAAAAAATATCGTTGCAAGGTGACCTCATATATCTAACCTTGTCTCAACGTTTTTCTGAAAATCTTTGTCATTCATAAGACAATTATTAATTAGATATAAGTTTAAAAGATGAAGTTACAAGATACCCCAATATACTTATATCTTTCCCAAATACTACTTGAACTACCACCGTTCAAGTTATAATCAGTTTCAAAAGTTCATCACATAGATGAGACTACAAGACAAGATTTGAATAGATTCAATCTTTGAATATCATTATAAATAATGAAGTTACGAGATACTTCATTAAGTCCCGACATATATATACACCTATATATATATATACATTTCCTGAAAACCTCTGTCATGTAAAGTATGAACAGAATTACAATATCCAATAAATTTGGAAAGGAAAGAATTTTGGCATAAACCTGATATCTTGCTGATCAGGCAAATATACCAATAAGTAACCTTTTCTACTAGTAGATGGACGAATTCCCCACTGGTCATCACCCTGGTCGCAATAGGACCTTATGCTGGACTGCCACTCAGCCACTTATGCATTTGATGGACTCCCACTGAGCCACTTACACTATCATGGACGCCCACTGAGCCCATGTTGCTTATGCCGACTCAATAGATGGACTTACTTCCCGAACGTTGGGTAAGTAATCAATTCATTTACCAAAACTGCAACCTTGTTGCGAATATAAAATACACCACAGAGCCGGATCCCTCAGGTTTTGAGCGAGTATTTAAATCCCCTTAAAAAGGAAGATCTTAAATATAAAAATGAGTTTTGGGATCCACTCTAACTTTTAAAAATCATTTTGAAGACTCGAAAACACTTTAAAGAGTGTTTGGAGTAAAGCTGATTTAATGAAGTAAACCAGTCCCCAGTATATTTAGAAAATGTCTGAATATTATTTAAATAATATTCCCATAAAGAATAATCTTTATAAAAATAATTGAAGTAGAAGTATTAAAACTTATACTTGAAACGAGTATTAAATAACCAAAGATATACTTATACGAAAGTACTATCTTTATTTGAATAATCGAAAATAAGTTTGATTATTGACACCTTATTCTTTAATAAAATAAAGAATATATTGCAGTAATAAGAGGAGTCATAATACCTCGAATGACTATTATAAATAACATTCATAAAATAAAGGAGTCATACATCCTCAAATGAATATCCAAGTAATATCCAATAATAATATAAAAGAGTCATAAGCCCTCGAATAATATTCGAATAATATTCAATAAATAAAATAAAAGGAGTCATAAGCCCTCGAATGAATATTCGTAATAATATTCATTAAATAAAATAACAGGAGTTATAAGCCCTCGAATGAATATTCGTAATAATATTCATTAAATAAAATAAAAGTTATCGAATAAACCTTATTCGATTAATAGTTTTAAAAACTATATCCATATATATATATATGTATATATATAATATACTCGGGAATATCGACTCCCGATTTAGAAATATGTTCACCTTTTATCCCCTATACTAAGGGTATACGCAACCACTTGCTTATTTCTAACATAGGTATTATGCAACTATAAGCATTGAAATCAACAGATAGATAACCAGATTACGAAACAGACATGCATATATACCATATCAGCATGCTCCAATATATCACAAAATTTGCTAATAACAATCATGCACTATCACAAAATATTGCATATACCCATATACATCACCACAACAGTATAACGGGTAGAAAACTTGCCTGAGCGACTGGGGGTTATGAATGGCTCGGGACGAGTCTGGTAACCTATAAACAATAAGTAAGTTGGAATTAAACCAAAGTCACTTGTAAATCTATACTCTAACCAACTCAGACTCTAACGCTCGTTTTGCGCTTACTGATTCTCTTACGTCACTCGAGTACCCTCGGCTCCACCATTTTTAATAAATTAACCATTAAGGGTTTTAAGGCGATTCTTTCGCAAGTGTCTTACCAACTGCCTAACACTCTTACCATAATTGTTTCATACATTAATTAACCCTTTTTTGTCTTTAACCTATGTTTCAAAGTAAGGCGAGGGGACAAGTTTCGTTCGCGAAACGCCGTTACTTGAAACGGTCGTTTCTCCTAAACCGTGCATCGGAATCGAACGAACTACATATCAAAACGAAGCTCGTAACATGAGCTATCTAGACATGGCAATTGTCATAATCTAGCAGGGGGTTCTCGGGTCCTAATGTTATGCACAAAAACAGTCTAAAGAAAATCGGACGTTACGACGGCTATGTTTACGTGATTTCCCAATTTAAAACCATTCAAAACCAACCCAATTCAACCTCAAATCTAACATACAACCAACATCCATCCTTATCACATCATAACAACCCCAACCAATTCAATTTTAACATTCATACTTATGCCTAAGCTTGAATTTAACTATACTACATTCTTTTAACCAAAACAACAAGATTTACCAATCCGATTCAATACCATTTCAATCCCAAACTCTAAATCACAAACATTAAGCTACAATATCACCCTACTAATCAAAATCATCTTATAATACATAGGAATCTAGGGTTTGGAGATGATATACCTTCCTTGAAGTGGTGGGAGGAGCTAGGAAGCCTTAAGAAGCTTTGAGAAGTCTTAGGAATGCTTGGATCTTCAAGGAAATCAAGAAAAATTTCAAGTTAAAAACTTGAAAACACTATTCATTGTCTTCTTCTTTTATTAAATGAAGAAGATTGAGAAGGAATTGATGGCTTAAACTCATGATATAGCCCTAACTAAGCATAAGGATGATTAGGGAATTAACTCACCAATTTCGGAAGCTTGGATCTTTGATTTTGAAAAATTCTTGCCTTTAAACATGAAAAAGCCGAGAGCAACTTTTGTTGATGAGAAAGAAATGTTTTTGTGTTTTGATGAAAATGATTTGCTTGGCTTGGTTGATTTGGTTTTGTTTTTGATTTAGTTAATTACCTAGTTGCCCTTGATTTTGTGTGGTTAAAAAGCCACCACATCTCCTTCCTTCCCATGTCATGCCTATGTCATGCTGTGATGTCATCCTTCCCTCTTTGTCCTCCTCTCATTGGTTGGGTGACATCACTCTCTCTAATCCCTTTTGATTAACTTCCTAATTGTTTGCCTAATGACCGCTGATCTGCTATACGGCTCGCTTAACTTTCGTTTTCGTTTATCGTTTGAAGGGTCATACCCGGGATCTTATTACTTAGGTTCCCTTAACCTTTCTCAATATATTATTTTCCTTTTTATGATCCTCTCTTATAATCCTTTAATTTAAATCCTTCGTATCCTGTTACCTTATACTCAATTCTCTCCGTATCTAGTGTATTTCCGGGAAAAATCAAAGTATTCGGAATTGGATTCTGACGATCTTTACATACACTCATATATCATATAGAGTACTGATAAAATCTCAGAACATCCATAACAGAACCCCTACATAGTGTGGCATGAAAAGTTTTCTCATTCAGCTAAAACACTATTCACAAGGGTTACAAAAAGTTCAAAATTTTGGGGGTTATTACAGTCTCCCCTCCTTAAAAGGATTCCGTCCCGGAATCGAATAGAAAATGAATAGGGCTACCCTCTTAGCATTACACTTTCTAACTCTCAAGTAAATTTTCCCCTATTGTGGTCCTGCCACCAAACTCTGCCTAGTTTGATAATCCTTCCCCTAAGCACTTGTTCCTTTTCACTCTATAACCCTTCCTGGTTGCTCCATATAGGTTACGTCGGGTTGCATGTCTATGCGCTCATATGCCCCTATTTATCTGGCATCTGAATTACACTTCCTTAACATTCATACGTGAAACACGTTACGAACTTGCTACATGTTCGGGGTTAGGGCTAGCTCGTATGCTAACTTCCCAATATGTCTTAATATATCCAAGGGTCCAACAATTCGTGGACTTAGCTTTCATTTCTTTCCGAACCTCATCCTTCCTTTCCAAGGGAATACCTATAACAACACTAGGTCCCCTACTTCCTATTCTTTGTCCTTGCGTGTCAATTCAACATACTTCTTATGTCCATCTTGGGCTACTACCAGCCGTCCTCTGATTAGATCTATTATATCCTTGGTCCTTTGGACTACTGCGGGTCCGAGCATCTTGCGCTCTACAACTTCATCCTAACATAAGGGAGATCGACATTGTCTTCCCTCAAGGATCTCATAAGGCGATACCTCGATACTAACATATGATCTATTGTCGTAAGATAATTTAATCCGCGTTAAGTGATCATTCCAAATTCTTTCAAGTCTATTGCACAGACTCTCATCATAGGTTCTAACATTATAGTTTTTGCTTCTCAATACCCATTCTTTTCCAGTTCGTAATCGCTATCATCTTCCGTTCCTAATCTTATACTGGTTATACTTTTGCTCGTTAGCGTTCTATAACCTTTTAATACACGCGTCAACCTTAGTATCACGAATGTGTTTCCATTCCGAATACCACCATAACTTTACTACTCCTTTTTCAGTTGTTTCTATTTTCCAAAGTTTGATCCATCATGTAGAAGTAAAAGAATTTATTGAGAGATCACTATGATCATGAACACTTGTTATATCACATAGTTAGTACAGAAGGTGGCCAGCCTTTAGTACTTGACAAGCAATTAAACAATAGATGGTATACTACTAGGCTTCTATCACACAGATAGATAGTCATTCGACAATACCTCCCCTTCTGGAAGGGTTGTTCTTCTCAGTTTATATGAAATGAAAAGAAGAGAAAAGAACGAACTGAAGAGAATTGTATATATGAAAAAAATATACTGCCACAAAATATCTGGCTTGGAACCTACCTCTGAACTATAGAGGTTTGTCATAGGAGAACAAAACATATAAGTATTATAGCATCGTATTTCACATGCCTAAATATTTTTGCTATTCCGTCCATCATTCTATGGACCCATGCTCTTCCTCGAGCTTATACACAATTACCTTTGAAACTCCCTCGATATCGGAAATCGAACCTGGGATCTCATTCTAGACATCATCGTTACTAGAATTCTATGCTTGCACCACAACCTTCCTCGTATAATAATACGACTCTCTATTGATAAGAAAGAATAAATATTCACTAGGTAGATACTCTACTAAATTAGTCTATCAATGATAACTTATTCACTACCACGACCCGATTAGTGGTACTCAATCTCAACAACCATTCAAATACAACTCTCACGGTTGTAATCAGCTCACCACTCGCAGAATCATTGCTGCCTTACTATGGTCCACCACTGACCCACTGTAGTCATTCATTTTCCCTGAATTCTTAATAGCTAACCATACAGAGTCCATACATTTCGTATCAAATCCTTTTAAGGAGGTAACATAATCACCATTCATGATTCATGAAGAACACTCCTGATCCTGACATACATACATGACATGAAGCAGATAAAATTGCAGAAGAGTTTCAATCAAGGCAATGATAGCAGGTTAATACCATTCTTAATCATATGCCTTCAATAGAAGACTTAACTCAAAGGTTCGTTTAGTCCTTTTTTTTTGGAAATATGGTCCTGGATTATTCTCAAGATAGGATCTTCTGAGATAGATAGCCCGCTCATGGCGATTACGCGAATTAAACCTTTACCAACTACTATTACGGTTGGGTATTGCACAGTCATCAGAAGGAATGACAATCTTCCAAACCAAAATACAACCATCACAGCTTTAATCATCATCACTGTATCCCTCTCGCACGAGCGCCTATAATTATCCTCTTACATTTAAAGTGTCGGCCACCTCTTTGGCCTTTCCTGATAGTAAAATTTCCTTACAGTCAATTTCATTTTAACCACTTTCACTAATTTTCTACCCTATTTCTGATCACTGCTTGAGTGAAGATGTTTTCCTTAAAATTAGATGAGTAAATTTTTTTTTTTTTTTTTCATTTTTCCATAAGTTATTGCCTCAGTCTTTAGAGGTTACTCACTGTCACGACTGACTCTCAATCATACTTAGAACATCTTTTATCCTGGGCCCTAATTGCCCTGAACAATTTCGACCTTTACTGGTCCGATTCATACTTTCTCGTGGTTCAACACGTGCCCCACTTGGCATCATTATAATTACGTCATATTTCCTTTATCCACATTTCTATTCTTGAGAATTTTGAATATTACCTTTTTCCTTATAAAACCTCTAAGGTTATCCTTAAATCGTTCCTCCCGTATTCCCTAGATACAGGGCATATCAAAATACCATTTACTAATACTAGAACCATTGTCTATGTACTTCTGAAAAATTTCTTTACTGATCTTTAAAGGTTGTTGTTACCTTGATCCTTTCCAATTCATACTGTCAGAACTCATGCTGTCCCTATTAAGGGTGGATGCCAACCTTTATGCATTCCCCTGGGATTCATCTCAAGTTATCGAAGTTATATCCTTAATTCCACCTCGATAGTCTATACCAATTTTACAATAGCATCCTTATTCAAACTGAGGTCAACCCATATGGCCTCCAAAAGATAACAATGTTTACCCGCTTTCCTTCCCTAATTTGGTAATGACAACAGGGAGGTTCTGGAAGATATTGGTCGGGTTCAACGTGAGCTTCTTCTTAATAATTCCTCATTTACTTTTGTTGTTTATCTCAACAGTCATCTCAATGTTGGGATATCTTTCATACCTGGCGTCTCCCTTTCTGGGTAACAAGCCACCGGTCTTACACTTCACATTCTTGAAGGTCACTTCCTTCATTCAATTTTCCTAATTTCTTACTTCCTTGTCTCCTCAGTCTATCCGTGTCTCATTATTTACCCTTCGAATTATCTCAAGGTTTCCTCGAATCCTCCCAACTTACAGGGGATAAAATATATGTATCTCTTATTCCTTCAATCATCAACTTTAACTCATGGTGAATCACCCTCATCCTGACGATTACATACTTTTCTATTTCTATTGCTACGAGTCTTTAGGGTTTCCTCATACCCGACTCCCTTATCGTTCCTCAAACTCTATTGCCTTTATATTCCTTTCCACTTCAGTTTCTTTTTATTTTCCTTTCTCTTATCATTATTTCATGAACTAACACAACATAAGTATTGATTCCAAATATCCCGTCATTCTGGATTCGTGTCCTCAGAACGAATCTTGATAACTTTTACAACTTAGATTCATAATTCATCATACTCATCCATTTTTGTTCTAGCTCCAAAGCTTTTACACTATCTCCTTATCTTTGGGAATTACTTTCCCGAAAACAATTGACTGAACTTAAATCAGTTTATTCTAACCTCTGGCTCCGTGCCTTTCTTGGTCTTTCACCAGCGGGTGGTCTCTCTCTTAGGAGGGTAAGTGACAAAAACAGTCTTTTGTGATTCGTCAATCATTTAGAATCTCAAATGATTCCTATATTTCCTTTAGCCAGGCTCTTGCCTCGACTGGGTCAGCTTGTTCCTTGGAACTCTGAGAGCTTAGCGAATTAAAGGTCCTGAAAGAATTTCACACCACATTATTTCCTCAAGGTGGTGGTTGGGAATAAAATATAAGTTTTGTTTAGACAGGTTCATGAATTTTCGTATAGGAGTACCGTCTCGGGTCTCCTTATCTCGCTCGACTTTTGCTTTCTTAGTCTAAATATTTCTTCCTACTCCCCATAATTGGGGTCATCTTTTAATTTAAAATCTTTATTTTCCACTTTATTATATTCCGGGTTCTTTATATCTTAATTGCGACCTCCCTGATTATCACATTCAAGGTTTGCCCCTAATCTTATTCCTTGTGGGGGGCGTATTACTTTAGAAAATTTTGAGAATCTCTGGATATATGTCTTACTTACTTTACTTAAGTCTTTCCCTCGTTCTGTCCTTGCATGATTGCAACTTATGAATTCTTAAGTTCGATAAACTTCATGACACTCTCTTAAGTGTTAACAGAGCAATTAACAATGTGATCTTATCACAACAAAATGATCTGAACTGAAATCAACGAATATGTACATAACCATTGGTTCGAGGGTATAACAACTGAACATATTAAAGAGGATTACATCATTTGAACTTATCGCTCCTATCCCAAAAGTACTACCATAGATAATCATCTAGTCTTTAAAACTAATCATTTATAACTTAGGCTAACCCTTCCAAAAGCGGTGCTACATGAAATTCTTGTCTGATTGCTCTGGCTCTGCACACTACCATGGATCAAGAAATGCGAGCACGCACGACATCCCTAACCTGCTCCATTAAAGCGGTGATGAGGTCTAGGATAGTTGCAAGTAGAGCTGGATCAATCTGACCCTCAAGATGGCCTCTAGCTGTAACACGGGTGGTAGCCTCAATCCTTTCCATGCTATGAGCTAATCCCGCCGGAAGTATCCCGCCCTCAATCCTTGGTGCAGTAAGTCGATCCAACAGATCACTCCTAACATTACGGGCCTCGGACATGCCACCCAAAGTCATGTGATAATCGGCGATAAGAGAAACCTGAGTGGTAGCATCTAGCAGTCCATGGGGTGCAGGTGGTGCAGTCCCAGGAGATCCAAATGGATAACCAAGCACGGTATCAGGTGACAATGGTGCAGGGGATAAAGGTGGCATTTCCTCAGTAAGTGCTGGGCTCTGTACAGGGGAGGGAACAGGAATTGGTGGAACCTCATGGATGTCTACAGAAACCTCTGGAAGAGGGTCTGATACTGGTATAATTGGTGTCGTGGAAGGCCCCACTCCTTCTGCCCTCATTAACCTTTGTGCCCTTGGTAATTCTTCATCCTCTAGTGCCACCCTCGCGGCCATTCTTGCTCTGGTAGTCGCCCTGACTACGGTCATCAATTCCTCAGCAGTCCTCTCTTCATTCTCATCAGGATCCTCCATGAGATCCTCCTCAGCCACAATCCTTTCCGGAATAACATCCTCAACCGCAACATTCTCAATATGAATCTCATCCGGTCCCTCATTAGGGTACTCCATTGGATTCACAATTTGATCTCCAGCTTGTAATAAAACATCCTCATGCTGATGCTCCTGAACCTCAGGGTTCAGTGCCCCGCTGCCCTATATGAGAACGAACTATGTTACTATCATGATATTTATAAGGGTTCCCGTAAGAGTTTTAATTGTCAGTACTACGTTAGGTAGCCCGACTATGAACTTGGCAAGAGTTCTTATTTATCTTAATGTACTTATTATCTTAACGTCACTTCATCTCTGAGGTTTATAACGCTGGGCTCTGATACCATTTCTATAACACCCCCAAATCCGGGGTCGGGGATCCGGGTTGTCACGAGATCCATTTCCCTTAATAACACCCAATCTTAATACACAATCAACTACTCTGTACTGTGACCCCACAGTAAACAAACACACCACAAGTTATAGTCTCAGAGATAAATATCCACAAATAATCACAAGTCGTTTTATTCCACAATTATATGTCAATACACCTTAAAAGGTTTTCTGGATAAATTTACATTTCTTTGCCATTATTACAATTCATAATATACATAAGTCTGGTACATTATTAGTTGAAAACTTAGCCGATTGGTAATTTCTACCTCAGCTACAGCGGCCTCAACGCTTCCAGAAAGCTGCGGAACGTTTCCTATCTGCTTGCGAATTGGGAGCTTGGTCCTGTTCATCTTATCTATCTGATGTTGTGTGATGAAAGAAGAAAGCAAGGGTGAGCGGCAAGCCCACCAAAATAATATGTATAATGATTGACAATATATGAGCCTACTCATAATACTCATGAAAGTCTTGGTCAAAAGAAATGAACCAAGTTGATATCTTAATGCGATGAAGTCGCAAAATATTCAGTATTTATATATATACATATATACTTTTCAAAATATTGGAAATCCTCTTCCATGCATAATATACACAAAGTCCCAGTGTATAACTGTATAAAAAATATCGTTGCAAGGTGACCTCATATATCTAACCTTGTCTCAACGTTTTTCTGAAAATCTTTGTCACTCATAAGACAATTATTAATTAGATATAAGTTTAAAAGATGAAGTTACAAGATACCCCAATATACTTATATCTTTCCCAAATACTACTTGAACTACCACCGTTCAAGTTATAATCAGTTTCAAAAGTTCATCACATAGATGAGACTACAAGACAAGATTTGAATAGATTCAATCTTTGAATATCATTATAAATAATGAAGTTACGAGATACTTCATTAAGTCCCGACATATATATACACCTATATATATACATTTCCTGAAAACCTCTGTCATATAAAGTATGAACAGAATTGCAATATCCAATAAATTTGGAAAGGAAAGAATTTTGGCATAAACCTGATATCTTGCTGATCAGGCAAAGATACCAATAAGTAACCTTTTCTACTAGTAGATGGACGAATTCCCCACTGGTCATCACCCTGGTCGCAATAGGACCTTATGCTGGACTGCCACTCAGCCACTTATGCATTTGATGGACTCCCACTGAGCCACTTACACTATCATGGACGGCCACTGAGCCCATGTTGCTTATGCCGACTCAATAGATGGACTTACTTCCCGAACGTTGGGTAAGTAATCAATTCATTTACCAAAACTGCAACCTTGTTGCCAATATAAAATACACCACAGAGCCGGATCCCTCAGGTTTTGAGCGAGTATTTAAATCCCCTTAAAAAGGAAGATCTTAAATATAAAAATGAGTTTTGGGATCCACTCTAACTTTTAAAAATCATTTTGAAGACTCGAAAACACTTTAAAGAGTGTTTGGAGTAAAGCTGATTTAATGAAGTAAATCAGTCCCCAGTATATTTAGAAAATGTCTGAATATTATTTAAATAATATTCCCATAAAGAATAATCTTTATAAAAATAATTGAAGTAGAAGTATTAAAACTTATCCTTGAAACGAGTATTAAATAACCAAAGATATACTTATACGAAAGTACTATCTTTATTTGAATAATCGAAAATAAGTTTGATTATTGACACCTTATTCTTTAATAAAATAAAGAATATATTGCAGTAATAAGGGGAGTTATAATACCTCGAATGAATATTATAAATAACATTCATAAAATAAAGGAGTCATACATCCTCAAATGAATATCCAAGTAATATCCAATAATAATATAAAAGAGTCATAAGCCCTCGAATAATATTCGAATAATATTCAATAAATAAAATAAAAGGAGTCATAAGCCCTCGAATGAATATTCGTAATAATATTCATTAAATAAAATAACAGGAGTCATAAGCGCTCGAATGAATATTCGTAATAATATTCATTAAATAAAATAAAAGTTATCGAATAAACCTTATTCGATTAATAGTTTTAAAAACTATATCCATATATATATATAAATATAAATATATATATATATAATATACTCGGGAATATCGACTCCCGGTTTAGAAATATGTTCACCTTTTATCCCCTATACTAAGGGTATACGCAACCACTTGCTTATTTCTAACATAGGTATTATGCAACTATAAGCATTGAAATCAACAGATAGATAACCAGATTACGAAACAGACATGCATATATACCATATCAGCATGCTCCAATATATCGCAAAATTTGCTAATAACAATCATGCACTATCACAAAATAATGCATATACCCATATACATCACCACAACAGTATAACGGGTAGAAAACTTGCCTGAGCGACTGGGGGTTATGAATGGCTCGGGACGAGTCTGGTAACCTATAAACAATAAGTAAGTTGGAATTAAACCAAAGTCACTTGTAAATCTATACTCTAACCAACTCAGACTCTAACGCTCGTTTTGCGCTTACTGATTCTCTTACGTCACTCGAGTACCCTCGGCTCCACCATTTTTAATAAATTAACCATTAAGGGTTTTAAGGCGATTCTTTCGCAAGTGTCTTACCAACTGCCTAACACTCTTACCATAATTGTTTCATACATTAATTAACCCTTTTTGGTCTTTAACCTATGTTTCAAAGTAAGGCGAGGGGAAAAGTTTCGTTCGCGAAACGCCGTTACTTGAAACGGTCATTTCTCCTAAACCGTGCATCGGAATCGAACGAACTACATATCAAAACGAAGCTCGTAACACGAGCTATCTAGAAATGGCAATGGTCATAATCTAGCAGGGGGTTCTCGGGTCCTAATGTTATGCACAAAAACAGTCTAAAGAAAATCGGACGTTACGACGGCTATGTTTACGTGATTTCCCAATTTAAAACCATTCAAAACCAACCCAATTCAACCTCAAATCCAACATACAACCAACATCCATCCTTATCACATCATAACAACCCCAACCAATTCAATTTTAACATTCATACTTATGCCTAAGCTTGAATTTAACTATACTACATTCTTTTAACTAAAACAACAAGATTTACCAATCCGATTCAATACCATTTCAATCCCAAACTCTAAATCACAAACATCAAGCTACAATATCACCCTACTAATCAAAATTATCTTATAATACATAGGAATCTAGGGTTTGGAGATGATATACCTTCCTTGAAGTGGTGGGAGGAGCTAGGAAGCCTTAAGAAGCTTTGAGAAGTCTTAGGAATGCTTGGATCTTCAAGGAAATCAAGAAAAATTTCAAGTTAAAAACTTGAAAACACTATTCATTGTCTTCTTCTTTGATTAAATGAAGAAGATTGAGAAGGAATTGATGGCTTAAACTCATGATATAGCCCTAACTAAGCATAAGGATGATTAGGGAATTAACTCACCAATTTAGGAAGCTTGGATCTTTGATTTTGAAAAATTCTTGCCTTTAAACATGAAAAAGCCGAGAGCAACTTTTGTTGATGAGAAAGAAATGTTTTTGTGTTTTGATGAAAATGATTTGCTTGGCTTGGTTGATTTGGTTTTGTTTTTGATTTAGTTAATTACCTAGTTGCCCTTGATTTTGTGTGGTTAAAAAGCCACCAAATCTCCTTCCTTCCCATGTCATGCCTATGTCATAATGTGATGTCATCCTTCCCTCTTTGTCCTCCTCTCATTGGTTGGGTGACATCACTCTCTCTAATCCCTTTTGATTAACTTCCTAATTGTTTGCCTAATGACCGCTGATCTGCTATACGGCTCGCTTAACTTTCGTTTTCGTTTATCGTTTGAAGGGTCATACCCGGGATCTTATTACTTAGGTTCCCTTAACCTTTCTCAATACATTATTTTCCTTTTTATGATCCTCTCTTATAATCCTTTAATTTAAATCCTTCGTATCCTGTTACCTTATACTCAATTCTCTCTGTATCTAGTGTATTTCCGGGAAAAATCAAAGTGTTCGGAATTGGATTCTGACGATCTTTACATACACTCATATATCATATAGAGTACTGATAAAATCTCAGAACATCCATAACAGAACCCCTACATAGTGTGGCATGAAAAGTTTTCTCATTCAGCTAAAACACTATTCACAAGGGTTACAAAAAGTTCAAAATTTTGGGGGTTATTACACTACCCCTTCCAGTGAAGGAAGTGAATATTCAAGGCTGATCCACTTATGCTAGTTCAGGAATCTTTGGCCAGAGTTAATGAAATTAGAAAGGAGTTTCTAATTTGCATAGAACTACGCATAGTAAATGGTAAGCAAGTGATTGAATTAGATAGGCTTGACACGAGATCCATGTCTTGTATTTAATCGGGACATTGTAGGGTAGAAGGAGTTTATTGTACGGTAACTATTCACTGAATATGTTCTTGGTATTTTAAGCAGTGAATTCATATTATCCGGATAGTCGCGATATGCTGAGAAGTATCGCTCACGATGTAGAATAAATGTGATTAATTAATTAATCATATTTAATAAATTAAAGAATTTATATAAATAATGATAAAATAATTTTATTATTATTTATTTCTACTACTGGCTTAATATTGAACCTATAGGGTCACACCATAAAAAGAGAATGATTTAATGGTGGAGGAATTTATTAATAATGGCTAATAATTATTTATTTATGAAATAAATAATTAATTTGCAAATTTAATAATTGATTAAATGAGATTTAATTGATTATAAATTAATTAAGAAAAGTTCTTAATATTATTAATTAAAGGATTTAATTTTTGGAAATTAAATCAAGAGAGAGAATTATTTCTAAAGTGTTTAGAAA
Organism: Apium graveolens; assembly: GCF_009905375.1. Classification (NCBI taxonomy): domain Eukaryota; kingdom Viridiplantae; phylum Streptophyta; class Magnoliopsida; order Apiales; family Apiaceae; genus Apium; species Apium graveolens. The sequence continues at coordinate 92,706,233 of NC_133651.1, forward strand.
AAAGATTAATAATTAAAAGGTGTTTTAATTATTAATGAGAATAATAAATGGGATAATAATAATAATATTTATGGGAAAATTTCAGCTGAAAATTTTGCCTGTAAATACACTATTATAGACCCTATTTTTATTCGAACCTACGAACCCGAAAACCCAAAACGTTTGGAAAACCCAATTCTCTCCACCTCCTTCCTCCTCCTTAACATCGTTTTCTTGGTGGATACCGGTGGAGAGCTTCACACTTGAGGAGCAACTGCTAAGGATCTCTGATCGTTGTCTCCGAATTATTTTAAAGGTTAGATTTGATCCCTATATTTTTACCACGATTTATATGCTTTTATTTGGATTTTATATGTGTAAAAGTGTTTTGTCATGCCCCGCTGCGTTTTAAAAATCCAACATTGGTATCAGAGCATAGGTTGTATGCATATAGATCTGTGGTAAAAAATTCAGAATTTTATGTGCTTGTATGAATTAATTATGATTTTTACAAGTTATATCATGGATTAATTTTGTCTGATGAGAAATCGTTTCTCAGAATAATTTTGAATGTTGATCTGGGTTCTACAAGTGTTGTAGATCGTCTGGGTATTTTTTTCATAATTTTATGATGTATAGATTTTTTATTATGAATTTTTGAAGTTCTTACAATTAAATTCATAATTAAATAATCATATATATATATTATTTGTTAGTATGTATATGTATATCTGTATTGTTGTTGTCTGCATAGTCTGAATGCACGGACAGAAAAGTAGACAGACCAGAACACAGAGAAGTCAGGTGCGGCGCGGTTTCCGAGAAAGAATTCTGTCGGCTGCTGCAAAAAATAAATAAATAGGGGTGTCACGCATTCCGGGAATGCGTTACACACCTGTGGCGCATTCACGGAATGCGTTATACCCTTTAATGGCTTAAAAGGGGTGTAACGCATCACCAGAATGCGTTACAGAGCTTGTAATGCGTTCCTGTAATGCGTTACAACCCGTCTGTTGATATTAAAATTGATTTTCTGGGAGTTTCGTAACTCCGTTTTGGGCGTGCAATATACCGTTGGATTCGTTTTTCCGAGATGGATCTAATGGAGTGATCAATTTTAGTTTATATAAAAGTTTTGAACTGTTTATATTTCCATGAATTATTTTAAAGATGTTTTTGACTGTTTTAATTGCTTTTAAATGCTTCATGTGATACATAGAGATGTATAATGCTTAGACTAATGTGCTAGATGATGTAACATGCCTACCTTGATGTTTATTCATGTTTATATATGTGATATATGCTTAGTTTATCATGCGATGATAGATTTAGGTGAACTTAAATGAACATAAGGCGTTTGTTAGACAACCTGGTATAATGAAATTGTTTCATAACCTTAATAATAATATTATGAATACAATCATGAGATTCTTGTGTTTATGAAACACGTAATTGAATATGAATTTTCGATATGAGAGAAAGGATGATTCTGTCAACAACAGATTTCTATCTGTAAGAAAGGGTTATTAAGTGACGCCTCTTGACAATGCTCCACCCGATCTGGGAATCATCTGATTATTGATTATTGATTTGAAATATTTAATTTAAAAGGAAGAATCTCTTTATAATATGATTATGATTGTAACGTAATATAATCCCTCTAAAATTAAATAATATCAAGTAGTAATTGGCCAATGACACAACGGGCTTGTGTCGGTCATAGCCTTCCAACATGGTAGAAAGTAGTTCTTATTTTTGAATCATTGTCGTTTCGTGCCACAGCCGAGGGCTTTGATTTCGAAATAAGAAATACTTGTCTATTACATAGAGATGTGTACATTGAATAAGAATCTAAAGGTCGTTACGTGCCACAGCCGTGGGCCTTGGGGACTGATTCAATTGTACGAAATGTTGGGTTAGACTTGACTTAGAATATTGAGTTTGTCGTGCCACAGCCGTGACTCAATTATTCAAGAGGCTAAAGTTTGATTAGGGAATAACATTAGATGTAATTGACAAGAGTTGTCTGCCTATTGAACATTACATGGCGTTTCGTGCCACAGCCGGGGTTGTGTAATAGAATGTAGGATCCCTATTCCCACTAGCATTATGAATGCTTAATTTTTCATGTAGGGGGTTGAATAAATTAGGAAAACTAGTGGGAGCCACTTATGAATAAAGACCCGATTCATATAGTGTTTTGAAATGAAATTGAATATTTGATAAGTGTTGTTATGTGTTTATCATTTACAGATTTACTTTGTACGTTATGTCTTCTGCACTATCACTCGGGAGCATACTAGATGCTCACAAATTGACTGGTCCAAATTATGCTGACTGGCTTCGAAACTTGAGAATTGTTCTCAGGATTGAGAAGCTGGAATACGTGATTGACTCACCTAAGCCTACCGAACCTGCTAGTGATGCCCATAATGATGAACATGTTGTGTATCGTAAGTGGATAGATGATGCAAATGTTGCTCAATGCATCATGCTAGCTTCCATGAACATTGAGCTACAGAAGCAACATGAGCATATGGATGCTCACACTATCCTCATGCATCTACAAGAGTTGTATGATGTGGCGGGGAGGACAGCTCGATATGAGATATCGAAGGAGCTGTTCGGGTGTAGGATGTCTGAGGGATCATCTATGAATGACCATGTACTTAAGATGATCAATTTGATTGAACGTCCTGGACAACTTGGTTTTGCCATGGATGGGGAGCTGAGCCAAGACTTGGTCTTGCAATCGCTTCCGAGTTTGTTCTCGCAGTTTATTGTGAACTTTCACATGAATAAGTTGGATGTCAGCCTGCCTGAACTCCACAACATGTTGAAGACTGCGGAATCGAATTTTCCCCCTAAGAAGAGTTCTGTTCTTCTAATTGGTGAAGGTTCCAATCCTAAGAAAAGGAAGAGGAACCCTTCTAAGAAGAAGAAAGTTGGTGAGAAAATGCCGGTTCCACCAAAAGCTGAAGACCCCAAGAGCAAAGTTGTTTGCTTTCACTGTAACAAGGTGGGGCACTGGAAGAGGAACTGCAAGGTTTACCTTGCAGAATTGAAGAAGAAGAAGGGTAGTGAGACTACCGCTTCTGATTCAGGTATGTTCATGATAGAAATGAATATGTCATTAAATCAAATTTCTACTTGGGTATTAGATACCGCCTGTGGTTCTCAAATCTGCAATTTGTTACAGGGACCAAGGAGAAGTAGGACTCTTAAGGAAGAGGAGGTGATTCTACTGATGGAAATGGAGCAAGAGTTGCTGCTGAAGATGTAGAATCATTTCATTTACATAGGCCTACGGGCAAGACTATTGTTTGAAATAATTGTTATTTTGTTCCCTCGATTGTGAGGAATATTATTCCCATGTTAGACTTGGCTGGATTTTCATTTATTATTGAGAATAATGAATATTCTATTCTTAGAGATAATATTCTTTATGGACGTGGTGCTTTAAATAATGGTCTGTATGTATGTGACATAATTTATTTCAGATTGAACAAACTAATAAAAGAAAAGGGATGATGAAAATCTCACTTTATAGTGGCATTGCAGTCTCCATTTAGTAGACATGGAGAGAGGGCTGCAAATTTGTTAGGAATGGTACACACAGATGTATGTGGACCAATGTCTACGCAAGCCATGGGTGAATTTTCATACTTCATTACTTTCATAGATGATAGATCTGGATTCAGATATGTGTTTGATGAAACACAAGTCTGATGCCTTTGAAAAGTTCAAAGAATATAAGTATGAAGTGGAGAAACAACCAAACATAGTATTATAACTCTTCGATTATATCGAGCTGGTGAATACTTGGATGGAGAGTTTCTGGATTATCTCAAAGTAAATGGTATAGTCTCCCAGTGGACTCCTCCAGATTAGTATCTGAAAGGAGAAATCGAACTTTGTTAGACATAGTTCGGTCCATGATGAGCTATGCAAATCTTCCAATATTCCTATGGGGTTATGCATTGGAAACCTCAGCATATTTACTGAATAAGGTGCCTTCCAAAATCTGTTCCTCAAACTTCGTATGAGATATAGAAAGAAAGGAAACCGAGTCTTAAACACGTTAAGATTTGGGGATTTCCATCTTATGTCAAGAAAGTTGACCCAGATAAGCTGGAATATTGATCCGGAAAATATAGTTTTGTGGGATATCCTAAAGAGACTTTAGGGTATTACTTTTGCACCGATCATCGGGTGTTTGTCTCCAGACATGCTACCTTCTTGGAAAAGGAGTTTATCCTTGAAGGAAATAGTGGGAGCAAAATTGAACTTGATGAAGTTCAAGAAGCACAAACTACTACAGATCGAGTGGAAACACCTGTTCTGACTGAACAACCTTTTGTGGAACAGCCCATTCATAGGTCAGGGAGAGTGTCTCGCCAACCTGAGAGGTAATATGGCCTTGTCATTGAGAATGACAATGAGTTGTCGATCGTTAATGATGACGACCCTGTGACCTATAATGAGGCTATGAGTAGTGTTGACTCAGAGAAATGGCATAGTGCCATAAAATCCAGAATGGGATCTATGTATACGGTATACAAAAGATAGATTATAGCAGATGGCCAGGTGGAGACCTTTAAGGCCAGGCTTTTGGGAAAAGGATTCAAACAAAGGCAATGGATTGACTTTGATGAAACCTTTTACCTGTAGCCCTGTTAAAATCAGTGCGGATTTTGCTTGCGAATGCTGCTTACTACGACTATGTGATCTGGCAAATAGCCAGATGGTTTTCTTTCCAAGGGAAATGAAAACCTAGTGTGTAAGCTGCTGCGAACCATATGTGGTTTAAAGCAAGCTTCTCGAAAGATGGAACATTCATTTTGATGAGACAATCAAAGAGTTTGATTTTATCAAAAAAACGTAGATGAACCATACGTCTACAAAAGGGTTAGTGGGAGCGCGGTAATATTTCTTGTATTGTATTGAATTAGAGTTGACACACATAACAACATAGCAGACCCACTCACAAAGCTACTTTATGAAAGTCACTTTGATCGTCATAAAGACAAGATGGGTATTAGATACCAGAGTGATTGGCTTTAGTACAAGTGGGAGATTGAAAGGAATATGTCCTAAGTCCAATCATGTATAAGGATTTAGGAATAACTTTTATGTAATCTGTTTTGATTTCATTGATATTAATAAAAGACTTGTTTTGTTTTTATTACGGGCTTTATCTATTTAAGTGTTTAAATAAGATATACCATAGTTTAGAGTAAAGCTTTTTATGGATTATGATGAGATCATAATAGTGAGACGTAAAAAGATGATAACTCTAAACTTAAATAGTTCCTGGTCATAGGATTACTAACTGGTAATTAATAATCCGCAAAGATCGGTACATACTATGCTTGCTTCATTATGAAGGATGTCTGTTCTCATAGAAATTTGTGTGGTGACACTATAGCTAGTATGTAGGTGCTTATTATAGAATAAGTTCACTGAACATGACTCACACAGCTGAACAACTGATGGAGTTCACTCACGTGTCAGCAGTTGTTCACATAGTGATAGTTGTACAAGTATCCTTAGACTTGAGGTCATCATAGTCATCTTGTGTACACTGAACTATGCTTTGGTTTAGTTCTTAGTCTCCAGGGACAATTATTAGGGCTCTTCTGGGTATAGGAATTTGTACACGAAGATAGTGTATGATCAATAAAGGATCTACCCCTTCCAGTGAAGGAAGCGAATGTTCAAGGCTGATCCACTTATGCTAGCTCAGGAATCTCTGGCCAGAGTGAATGAAATTAGAAAGGAGTTTCTAATTTGCATAGAACTACGCATAGTAAATGGTAAGCAAGTGATTGAATTAGATAGGCTTGACACGAGATCCATGCCTTGTATTTAATCGGGACATTGTAGGGTAGAAGGAGTTTATTGTACGGTAACTATTCACTGAATAGGTTCTTGGTATTCTAAGCAGTGAATTCATATTATCCGGATAGTCGCGATATTCTGAGAAGTATCCCTCACGATGTAGAAAAAATGTGATTAATTAATTAATCATATTTAATAAATTAGAGAATTTATATAAATAATGATAAAATAGTTGTATTATTATTTATTTCTACTACCGACTTAATATTGAACCTACAAGGTCACACCATAAAAAGAGAATGATTTAATGGTGGATGAATTAATTAATAATGGCTAATAATTATTTATTTATGAAATAAATAATTAATTGGCAAATTTAATAATTGATTAAATGAGATTTAATTGATTATAAATTAATTAAGAAAAGTTCTTAATATTATTAATTAAAGGATTTAATTTTTGGAAATTAAATCAAGAGAGAGAATTATTTCTAAAGTGTTTAGAAAAAGGATTAATAATTAAAAGGTGTTTTAATTATTAATGAGAATAATAAATGGGATAATAATAATAATAATATTTATGGGAAAATTTTAGCTGAAAATTTTGCCTATAAATACACTATTATAGACCCTATTTTTATTCGAACCTACGAACCCGAAAACCCAAAAAGTTTGGAAAACCCAATTCTCTCCACCTCCTTCCTCCTCCTTAACATCGTTTTCTTGGTGGATACCGGTGCAGTGCTTCACACTTGAGGAGCAACTGCTAAGGATCTCTGATCGTTGTCTCCGAATTATTTTAAAGGTTATATTCGATCCCTATGTTTTTACCACGATTTATATGCTTTTATTTGGATTTTATATGTGAAAAGTGTTTTGCCATGCCCCGCTGCGTTAAAAATCCAACAGAGAAATAAAAACCTAGTGTGTAAGCTGCTGCGAACCATATGTGGTTTAAAGCAAGCTTCTCGTAGATGGAACATCCGTTTTGATGAGACAATCAAAGAGTTTGGTTTTATGAAAAACGTAGATGAACCTTGTGTCTACAAAAGGGTAAGTGGGAGCGCGGTAACATTTCTTGTATTGTATTGAAAGAGAGTTGACACACATAACAACATAGCAGACCCACTCACAAAGCTACTTTATGAAAGTCACTTTGATCGTCATAAAGATTAGATGGGTATTAGATACCAGAGTGATTAGCTTTAGTACAAGTGGGAGATTGAAAGGAATATATCCTAAGTCCAATCATGTATTAGGATTTAGGAATAACTTCTTGTGTAATCTGTTTTGATTTCATTGATATTAATAAAAGACTTGTTTTGTTTTTATTACGGGCTTTATCTATTTAAGTGTTTAAATAAGATATACCATTATTTAGAGTAAAGCTTTTTATGGATTATGATGAGATCATAATAGTGAGACCTAAAAGATGATAACTCTAAACTTAAATAGTTCCTGGTCGAAGGATTACTAACTGGTAATTAATAATCCGCAGAGATCGGTACATACTATGCTTGCTTCATTATGAAGGATGTCTGTTCTTATAGACATTTGTGTGGTGACACTATAGCTAGTATGTAGGTGCTTATTATAGAATAAGTTAACTGAACATGACTCGCCCAGCTGAACAACTGATGGAGTTCACTCACGTGTCAGTAGTTGTTCACATAGTGATAGTTGAACAAGTATCCTTAGACTTGAGGTCATCATAGTCATCTTGTGTACACTGAACTATGCTTTTGTTTAGTTCTTAGTCTCCAGGGACAATTATTAGGGCTCTACTGGGTATAGAAATTTGTACACGAAGATAGTGTATGATCAATAAAGGATCTACCCCTTCCAGTGAAGGAAGCGAATGTTCAAGGCTGATCCACTTATGCTAGTTCAGGAATCTCTGGACAGAGTGAATGAAATTAGAAAGGAGTTTCTAATTTACATAGAACTGAGCATAGTAAATGGTAAGCAAGTGATTAAATTAGATAGGCTTGACACGAGATCCATGCCTTGTATTTAATCGGAACATTGTAGGGTAGAAGGAGTTTATTGTACGGTAACTATTCACTGAATAGGTTCTTGGTATTCTAAGCAGTGAATTCATATTATCCGGATAGTCGCGATATGCTGAGAAGTATCCCTCACGATGTAGAATAAATGTGATTAATTAATTAATCATATTTAATAAATTAGAGAATTTATATAAATAATGATAAAATAGTTTTATTATTATTTATTTCTACTACCGGCTTAATATTGAACCTACAGGGTCACACCATAAAAGGAGAATGATTTAATGGTGGAGGAATTAATTAATAATGGCTAATAATTATTTATTTGTGAAATAAATAATTAATTGGCAAATTTAATAATTGATTAAATGAGATTTAATTGATTATAAATTAATTAAGAAAAGTTCTTAATATTATTAATTAAGGATTTAATTTTTTGGAAATTAAATCAAGAGATAGAATTATTTCTAAAGTGTTTAGAAAAAGGATTAATAATTAAAAGGTGTTTTGATTATTAATGAGAATAATAAATGGGATAATAATAATAATATTTATGGGAAAATTTCAGCTGAAAATTTTGCCTATAAATATACTATTATAAACCCTATTTTTATTTGAACCCCAATTTTTAGAAAAACCTAATTCTCTCCACCTCCTCCTCCTCCTTAACGTCATTTTCTTGGTGGATACTGGTGGAGTGCTTCACGTTTGAGGAGCAGCTGCTAAGAATCTCCGATCGTTGCTTTTGGATTACATATTAAAGGTTAGTATACGTTCCCTATGTTTTTACCACGATTTATATGCTTTTATTTGGATTTTGTATGTGTAAAAGTGTTTTACCATGCCTCCGCTGCGATTAAAATCCAACACTTACCAACCTTGAAAAGGTGGATTCATCCAGTGGCTTGGTAAAGATATCTGCAAGTTGCTTCTCACTTGGAACAAAATGTAGCTCCACAGTACCATTCATTACATGTTCCCTTATGAAATGGTACTTGATATCTATGTGCTTTGTCCTTGAATGTTGTACTGGATTTTCAGTGATGGCAATTGCACTTGTGTTATCACAGAAAATAAGAATCCTCTCAACTTGCAAACCATAGTCTAGCAATTGATTTCTCATCCATAAAATCCGTGCACAGCAACTGCCAGCAGCAATATATTCAGCTTCAGCTGTGGAAGTAGAGACTGAATTTTGCTTTTTACTGAACCAGGACACAAGCTTGTTTTCTAGAAATTGACAGGTTCCTGTAGTACTCTTTCTATCAATTCTACAACCTGCATAATCTGCATCTGAATAACCAGTTAGATCAAAACCAGAATCTCTAGGGTACCAAATGCCAAGGTTTGGTGTTCCCTTGAGATATCTGTAAATTCTCTTAATAGCTATTAGGTGAGATTCTCTAGGATCAGCCTGAAATCTAGCACATAAACATGTAGCAAACATTATACCTGGCCTACTAGCTGTTAAGTACAGAAGTGAGCTAACCATGCCTCTATAACTTGAAATATCCACAGACTTTTCAGTAGTGTTTAATTCAAGCTTAGTTGCTGTGGCCATGGGAGTTTTTGCAGATGTGCAATCCATTATTGTAATAACCCCAATTTTTTTGGAAATTTTTGAAACACGGATGAATAGTAACTTTTGCTGATGATGCTGATTAAGGAAAATTATCAGACCACACTATATAGGAGTACTGTTATGGAAATTCTAAGATCGTATTAGTACTCCATAAAGTAAATAAGTGTATGTAAAGATCGTCAGAATCCAAATTCGAATACTTTGATTTTTCCCGAAAATCCACCAGATACCGAAAGAATTGAGTATAAGGTAACATGATTAAAAGGATTTAAATTCAAGGATTATAAGAGAGGATCATAAAAGGAATACAAAATATTGAGAAAGGTTTAGGGGAACCCAAGTAATAAGATCTCGGATATGATCCCTCAAACGACGAACGAAAACAAATGATAAACGAACCGTATAACAGATCAGCGGTCATTAGCCAAGTAATTAAGGGATTAATCAAAAAGGTAGTGGATGATGATGTCATCACATGACACAAGCTTGCTTGCATAAGCATGACAAAGGAGTTTTGTTTGTTGGGTGATTTTGGGCCATACAAAATTAACCATGGTAAAAAGGTTAAAACAAATTTCAAGATAAAAAGAAGAATCAACCAAGCAAATAACATAAATCGAAAAGAGAAGAGTTGACTTTGCAAGAAGAAGCTCTCGGCCAAAATAAACACAGCAACTTTAAACTGCCATATCTCCTTCAATACTCACTCAAATGTTGTGTTCTATAGCTCGTTAGAAAGGTATTGAGATGGCCTACAACTCTTGTTCACAAGTCTCGTCCAAATAAGCATGGTAATACCCTCATTTTTACAGTTCTTTCAATCGGACTTTTAGAAACTTTAAAGCCTAACTTTGTGTTTTTGATTTCTTTGGAAAGATCAAGCTTGTAGGAGGCTCCATAAGGCTTCCTAGCAACTTAACACCTCCCAAGGAAGGTATAAACTTCAAACCCTAGCCTTTAATTTGATTATTAGTTAGTTTGATGGTTGGTTTTCTAAATGAGAAGCATGATCTGTGATTACTAGTAGTTGATTTGAATTTAGAGTGATTTGGTGAATGAATCTTGTTATAGTTAATAGAAATTGATTGTGGTTGGTTGAGATGAAAAATCTGGAGAATAAGGACTGATATAATATTATTTAGTTGAGGTTTTGATGTGTTAATAACTGTGGGTTGTTTGGTGAGGTTTTGGTGTAGTGAGAAACTTGGAAAACTCGTAAACATAGCCGTCGTAATGCCCATTTTCCTTAGACTGTTGTACATGAATCTCGGACCAGATAAATCACTGATCAATTGTAACATTGCCATGATTAGCTAGAGCGTGTCGTAAGCTTCGTTTTGATATGTGGGTCGCTTGAATCCGATGTACGGTTTAGGATAAACGACCGTTTTAAGTAACGGCGTTTCGCGAACGAACCATTACCCCTCGCCTTACTTTGAAACCTTGGTTAAGAACTTTAAATGACTAATTGGGATATGAAACAATTATGTTAAGTGGATTAGGCAGTTGGTAAGGTACTCGCGAAAGAATCGCCTTAAAACTCTTAAGGGTTAATTTATTAAAAATGGTGGAGCCGAGGGTACTCGAGCGACTTAAGTGAATCGTTAAGCGCAAAAGCGAACATTAGGGCTCTAAATGGTTAAAGTCTAGTTTCTTAAGCGACCGTGATTTAATTCCGGCTTATGTTGTTGTTCATAGGTTACCGGACCCACTCTAAGCTTAAGTCTGCCCCGGAACACTCAGGCAAGTTTTCTACCCGTTATACTGTTGTTGTGACGTATATATATGTATATGCATTATCTTGTGATAGATGCATGGTGGTTAATTAGCAAATCTTGCGATATATTGGAGGATGTGATATAGTATATATGCATGTCTGTTTCGTAATCTTGATATATATAGTTGATTCAATTGCTTATAAGTTGCATAATACCTATGCTAGAGATAAGCAGTAGTTGCGTATACCCTTAGTATAGGGGACCCAAAGGTGAACATTTTCTAAAACCGGGAGTTGATGTTCCCGAGTATATTGTATATATTTACATATATATATAGATATAGTTTTCAAAACTATGAATCGAATAAGGTTTATTCGATAACTTTATTTTTATTAATGAATATTATTTTGAATATTCATTCGAGGGCTTATGACTCCGTTTATTTTATTAATGAATATTATTTTGAATATTCATTCGAGAACATATGACTCCGTTTATTTTATTAATGAATATTATTTTGAATATTCATTCGAGGACATATGACTCCGTTTATTTTATTTGATGAATATTATTATTTGAATATTCATTCGAGGACTTATGACTCCGATTATTTACTAATTATTATTCTTAATTTTATTAAAGAATAATGTGTCGATAATCAAACTCACTTTTGATTATTCAAATAAAGATAGTACTTTCGTATAAGTATATCTTTGGTTATTTAATATTCATTTCAAGTATAAGTTTTAAAACTTCTACTTCAATTATTTTTATAAAGATTATTCTTTATGGGAATATTATTTAAATAATAATATTCAGATATTTTCTAATATATTGGGACTGATTTATTTTATTAAATCAGCATCACTCCAAACATTCTTAAAAATATTTTCGAGTCTTCAAAATGATTTTAAAGGTTAGGGCGGATCCCAAAACTCATTTTTATATTTAAGATCCTCCTTTCGAAGGGGATTTAAATACTCGCTCAAAACCTGAGGGATCCGGCTCTGTGGTGTATTTTATATTCGCAACAAGGTTGCTATTATGATAAAAGAGTTTTCGATTACTTACCCAACACTCGGGAAGTAAAATTCTTGGAACAAGTTAATCCATTAACAGGCATCGCCTGGGAAATATCAGTGAGTTTTCCTTTCCAACTAGATACGACTTCTTGGTGGAGCCGTATCAACAAGTTTCTACTTGGGGAAAGTGGGGACGAGCTTTACGTTTCAGAGTCATGGATTTCATCTGAACTAGGAGTGGCGTAAGTGGTCGAGTGGCGCCGGCCCAGCCTTATTATATTGGCCCAATTGGCCTGGAAGTTCCGCTAAGACGGTCCATTCCTTAGGAGTCCAGTATTCGGTTGACAAGTAAATCCGACATGTTCTCCTCTACATATAGAAAATGGTGGGGTTGCACTACTGCGACTGATCATCGTGAGTGGTCTTCCTGGCGCGGCAAACTCCCGTAATGCGTTCATCATCCAATTGGATATTTCTGCAACACTACCCTGAGCACTTCGATAGAAAGGCTACGGTTAGGAGATTGTTGAGTGTTGGCAGGGTCGAGTTTTCAAAATGATGTTTTCATCAAATGAAGTATCTCGCAACTTCATTTCATTTTGAGGATATTTCAAAGATTGAATCTATTCAAGTCTTTTCTTGTAGTCTCATCTATGTGATGAACTTTTGAAACTGATGATACCTTGAATGGTGGTAGTTCAAGTAGTATCCGGAAAAGATATAAGTATATTGGAGTATCTTGTAACTTCATCTTTTAAACTTATATCTAGTAAATGATTATCTTATGCATGACAAAGATTTTCAGAAAAACGTTGAGACAAGGTTTGATATATGAGATCACCTTGCAACGATATTTTTATACAGTTATAAACTGGAACTCTGTGTATATTATACATGTCAGAGGATTTCAAAGATTGTGAAAAGTATATATGTATATATATACTGAATATTTTGCGACTTGGTTGAAAGGCATATGTCATAGCCTATTTGTTTATTCGAGGATTTAACTCAACTCAAATAAGAATGTAATAAGTAAATAGCGGATCTATCGTCAGAGAGATCTCACAGAGTAACATATGTCAAAGGATTAAGAAGCATTGTTCAACTACAGACTTGATGACTTAATTCACTGGAAGAAGCTCAAGCAATTGATCAAGCCTCAGTGATATAAATCAAGATTGTGGATTTAATCAAGTGACAGAGATCTCGTCAGGGTATCAATTAATTACAAGGATTTAGTCTGACGAAAATCAAGATTATCAAGGTCAAGGCATGAAGAAACGTCACGGAAGTTAGTCACACATGAACCAGACAGTACATCGAGTGTCAACATTGAAGTGGTGGAATTGATTCATATATTTCAGTGATTTTCAGAAGATATACAGAAGAATGGATGCTGCTCAAGATTAGTATTAATTCTCTATTAATTAATTAAGTCATATAATTTAATTAAGAAAATAAATTAAATCTTCAAAGATTAATTTATTTGATTAATTGAATTAATTGATTAATTAATTCTGAATTAATATTAAGAATTTTCAGCATTTAAATTGGTTTAATAATATGTTTTAATTCAACAAGATAACTGATTGTATTAGTATGACAATCGGTATGATAATCAATAGTCATACCGAAAGTCATGCTAATTCAAAAGGATTGTCTTACCAGAATTATTATAGGATTTAAATCTATTTATTTTCAGCAAAAACAATCTGATTGTCCTACCGAAAGTCTTGCTAGTTCATTCTGATTATCTTGCTAGCTCTAAAGATAGTTCTACTGATTGTCTTGCTGAGCCAAGGGATTGTCATTGCAGTTCATTTCCATTCGGCTGTTTTAATAAAAGAAGCAGAAGACATTCATTCTAATAAGAACATACAGAACACACAAGTCAAGAACACAGCAGAAACAAAAGCAAATCATTTCATTTTTCATCTGCTTTATTCAAGATCAAAATTCTAGATTGTAAAGTTAAATCCAAACCACTAGAATTATTTATCTTGTTCTTGTGTAACAATCTAGCCACTACACCATAAATGACCTACGGGAACATCTCGTAGCTGGGTGTTGCTAAATTATGTTACATTAGCTATGCCACTTTTGGCATAGTAAAACACTTTATTTTTTATGTTACCTTAGCTATAAAGTGGTGTTACTTTTGGCTAAAAAATGTTTCATATTGCAACATGTTAGGATAAGTTGCCTTAGGTCATTTATAAACAATTTTATTACTAATTTCCTGCATAAAATTTTAAAAATAATTTTTTAAGTTATATTTATTTTCAAATGAACTGATTTTTTATAAAATGTAAGAGTTTAATTTATAAATGAGTTATTAGGTTTAATATGATAAAGTATTTATTTATAAAATTTAAATTTAATAGTTTTTACAAGAAAACAAATTCACATAAACATAATTTTTTTTAATAAACTAGTAAAAATGGCACGGAGACCCGTGAAAATGCTGAGCGGTAAAATTTACCCGATTTTCCAAATTATTTGGGCCGCCTATCCAAATAACCACTCACCGTGTCTGTCTCGTCTCTCTCGCCTCACTCTTTCTCAGTCTCACTCTCTGTCTCTCAACTCTCTCTAGCAAATCTCTTTGTCCAGTTTATATCGTAATTCTTCAAAAATATCTGATTTTAAATAAGGGCATCTATAGAGACTGGATTTGAGGACTTGGTTTCTTCAAATTAGGCCTCTTTGAAATCAGGGTTTTTTGAAATTAAGGTTATTTATTAATTTTATTCTTTTTATACTTTAATTAATTGATCTCTCCTTTTGAAATTAAGGTTATTGATTCCAGTTCAATTAGGGATTATATAATTGGGAATCTACTTCTAGTTAGATTGGCATTGGAATGAGTGGGATGGAAGGGATGCAAGCTGCAACTAGTTAATTTGTAATTGCACAGTTTCATTTTCTTGCAGATCTACTTCTTTATTCATTGGCGATGGTCATCTTAGAATATGCAAGGTAACGTTTTTATCTTCAGAGAACGCCATTATCTCTTTATGATTGTTTTCAGACTTTGTGTAATGTTATTTTATTGGTGTGATTATACATTATTTTGTTGATGTGATTATATATTATGTCATTTTATTTTTGTTTTCAGACTTTGTATAATGTTATATTATCATAAACCAGCAACTTTTATTGATGTAGTTATGAACTATGACTCTCGGGCTTGCCCTTGTTTATTTGTCATATTCTTGGTGATGGCTATTGAGCTCTTAACCACTCTTAATGGTGTTTAATATATCCTGGAAGTTGTTTTAGTCTTTACTTGCTAGTTAAAGAGCCTGTAAGCCATCCTAACTTATATGACTTGGAGGTTAGTTGTCTCTAAGGAGTATTCATCTTGTTAGAGGTGTTATTTTCCTTTTTCTTTTCAAATTTTTATCCTATATTTATCTATTTAAGATTGTTAGTTGTTTTTGATATGCAAGATAGTCTACTAGAGTTGCATTGTATTAGTAGAAAATTGCTAACAGTCCAGACATATATTTATGATGTTAAAACAGAACGAAAGCTTAGTGTTAAATTTCAGTCAGTAGATGATAACCCTCTGTATAGAGATGGTGTTGGCGCATGTCCAGAATACACAGGAGTGCCAATAACTTATCTTCCCCTTCATAAAGGAAGAACTGTGACCTTTTATGGAGATGCCCAAGTACCTCAAAATATTCATCCTGAAATGAATTGCTAATGAGAAGATGATCAAAACTAGTTGCAAATGTTGTGGATGGTTTGTCAGATTAGAGTTTCGACAAAATCATGTTAGTTTAGTTCTAGATATTTTCCACTTTCATATTTAACTTTACGTGCATTCAATCGAAATATTAGTCTTCTGACTCACCTGCTTCTATTTTTCAAGTTATTATCTTTACGTTATGTTTTTCAGCTGGCTGTTGTGGCCAAATGTTAACAATGACAAACATGGAATACGGAAGCTATTTATCAAGCACGGAACTTATAGTTGTACATAGCAGCAAAAAAATGTATACACGTTTTCTAGGTCCTAAGGTAAAGCTTTAATATTTATATTCCTCTCGAGGTCCTAAGTATATGTTATTAACTAGTTGCAGTTCTTTATGTCATGTAATACCTATCAACCAAGATTACCATGCTTGGTTTCACTGAATTGCAATGTTTTGGAAAGGTCATATGCAACAATAATAATCAAAGAATGTTGCATATCTTTGCTGATTTTCTTTTCCATCCTGCAATACCTATAAGCTGAGAAGTTTACTATCGGTGAATACTGGCAGATCAGAGTTGCAAGAAAAATATATTATTTGTTAATCTACATAAAATCGAGTAATTATTATCATTATTAGAAAGCCTCCATTTATGAACATTTATTTATTAGCTCCACCTTTGCAGGTTAAGCGAGATTACATAGAAGGTCTAAATGATTCTCTTGATTTACTTCTGATTGGTGCTTGGCATGGGAATGGAAGAAAGGCAGGATGGTAATAAGAAATATAATACTATAATCATCCTGGTCTCTTTAGTGCTTTTACCAAATAATATCCTCTCATTCTCTTTTCGTTTAAATATATAAATGAATGGTTGTAGCTAATAGAGTCTTAAGGACTCCTATAATGTTTAACCTTTTTAATGCAAATGTCATTAAGTTTGATACTTATTTTTTAAAGGATGTAACATATTTATGTGTGTGTACAATCCCTATATTGTCCTATTACTTGAAACCAAATATTGCATGTACAATCCCTTGTAGGTTTTGGCTTATAAGCATCCCATTGGCATGCTACAATCCCGATATTGAGGAATTTCAATCTGTGTCGTGTGATGTCTGGGATTTCAGATTCATTCTACACAGAGGTAATTAAATTCTCTTGCTCTATAATATAGTTATACAAGTCTGGTGCTATTATTTTAATATCTTCTGCTAAAGCCTTGAGAATTGCAAAGGAATTCGACAAATTAAATAGTCCAAATCAGATGAGGTATGTAAATCAACTAATTAAATTGTTCATTTACATCTCAGATTTGCAACTTTTGCTTAGGAAAATTAAACTTTAGATACACTATGTTGAATGCAGGAGTTCTAGTTATGTGCTTACATAACTTGTACTAACGTAATAACATAGATTTATCTAGTTATGTAATAATAGTTACAAGCTTAACCAGGGGAACAATGCCTACTAATTCGCTATACTAGTCATGTATTTTATTCAGTTTATACGACTATTTAATTTAGAGTAGTCTTTAATGGTTTTGTTGAAGTCCAGAACTTATACCCTTATGTTTAAATGTTTCCTGTAATGTTTTTTTTTCCAATTGTTAACCAGTTGGCTAATTTATTATTGTCTGAAAAACCTCCATGGTCATTGGAGGTATATGGACAGGTTGTAGTCAAATGTTCTAGCTCTTGCATCAGGAACCTTATCTAAGGCGCCAACTGGGGGTTGGGCATGTAGAAGGGGACTGTTAGAAATGTCCTCAATACTTGTAGTTAAGAATATTGTGGTTGTCATTTTATACTTGTGATTTTTAATTAAGAAATGGTATAATTTTAAATAATAGTTTTTCATTTTATTTCTTGTAAAATGTTACAGTAGCTTATTAAAGTGTTACAATAGCTTGTTAAATTATTTCAATAGCCAAGGTACATATGTTACAAAAGCTACTAAAATATTACCCTAGGTACATTATTGATACAAGAAAAAACTGGGACCCACATGCCACATCACCATTGTGGGCCCATATTCCAGTATAGAGTTTGCAAGCCATGTTAGCATTGTGGGCCCCACAAATGCCATGTCAGCATGCCATGTCATCATGTCACATCACGACAGTGTGGGGCCATATTGGGTCCCTTTTTAAAAAAACTTTGTGCCACTCAAAGGTAACATATATTTAAGTTACAATAGACATGTTTTATGTTACCTTAGGGGTCTAGGGTAACATAAACATATATATTGCAGTAGCGGGGTCACATGTTACCTTAGACCCCTAAGGCGACATTGAAAAACCTATCTTTAAGAAAATGTTACCTTAGCTTAAAAGTGGGTCAAGAGCAACATATTTACCCCCTAATGTAACGTTTTTTTAGTGTTACAGTAGGCATTTTATGGTGTAGTGAGCGGATCAAAATCCCTAGAACTTAATCTCAAATCGCATTTAGCATTTGATCTTTTTATTGCAAAAATAGAAAAAGTTCATGTCGAATTTATTCTAGATTTGTAATAATTGATTTGAGATTAATCCCTTGTAACAGATACCGTTGTTGTAACACCTTTCAAGTTTAATAAAAGTTTTATTTAACTTGAATTTTGTTTCACCTTTTTATTCCGCATTTTATTCGATTAAACGGTATAGTTTGTATTCAACCCCCCCTTCTACAAACATATTGGGACCTAACAATTGGTATCAGAGCCTTCTGATTAACGAACAAATCAAGATCCTAGACTTTTGTGTTTCTTTCACTCCTTGAATTTTTTATTCACTCTCAAAAAATTCATAATGACTACACAAAAAGTTGGAACCGTTAAAATTCCACTATTCGATAAAGAAAATTATGTTATGTGGAAGAAGAAGATGCTATTGTTTTTACAAGTTGCAAATTCCAAATATCTGGAAGTGTTAAAGAAGGGTCCTAAAATTCCGATGGTTATTGAACCAGAGGTAATAGAAAATGATGTGGTGATTACCAAAGCAAGAACTTATGTGAAAGATCCTGAGGATTTCTCTCCTGCTGAAAAAGAAGAAGCCTCCCTGGACGCTAGCCTTCAATTAATTTTAGTAGATTCCCTTGATCCCTTGATGAATAGACATGTGATGAACTGCAAAGATTCCAAACATATCTGGGAAACTATTGAGGTTATTAATGAAGGCACAGAGGAAGTTAGGGAGAACAAGTTAGAAATCCTAACCTCTGAGTATGAATACTTTAAATCCAATCCAGGAGAAGGAATCACTGAAGTGTTTGAGAGGTACAATGCATTGATCAACAACCTGAACATTAATGGTAAATACTATTCCATCAGGGAGGTCAACAAAAAGTTCATTTTAACACTGCCAACTCATCTCGAACATAGAATCACTACCATAAGAGAAGCAAGAGATCTGAGTGAGATTTCTTTGGAAAGGCTCTATGGTGTGTTAAAGACTTATGAGTTGGAGCAGATTCAGCAGAAGGAAGTTTATGGGAAAGGAAGAGTGGTCAGCACATCTACTGCTCTAGTAGCTGATGAACAACAACAACAACCACAACATCAACAATCTTAACAGTCAGAAAGAATGGTACAGTCTTCCAAGGTTGAAGAAAATGTGATAGTAGCAGAATTTGATCCTCCTACTACAAATGAATCAGGAGATGATTTTTATTCCTTGGAAGAACTGGAGCAATTGGAGGATGAGTCAATGGCCCTGATTGTCAAGAGATTCTCAAATGTCAGATTCAAAAGGAATCCCAAGTTCAAGTACAAGTCCAACTACAACAGATTCCAGAAAGGTGGATCTTCATCCTCTAACACCAGCAGTGGTGGGTACAAGACAGGGATGGTTGATCGAAGCACCATTCGATGCTTCAACTGTAATGAGTTGGGACACTTTGCCACAGAATGCAGGAAGCCAAAACAATTTAAGAAGAACTCTTATGATTCTAATCAGAAGAGTAAATCTGAAAGGGCTTACCTGGCAAAGGGAAGAAGCTGGGATGATATTAACAGTGAAGATGAAGAAGTTGGGAATCTTGCTCTCATGGCTAGTGATGCAAATACCTCATCGTCAAGAAAAGAGGTAAAATTTACTGAAGCTGAATTAGTTTATCATCTAGGAGGTTCCTTAGATTGTGCTCGTCGTGATAATGAATTGTTAAATCAACAAATCAAAGACATTGAGAAAGAGGTCAATGAATTAAGACTTGTGCACATTAATCAAGATAAATTAAAAGAACAAGTATATTTTCTAGAGAATAGAGTTGACTGTTATAGACAACTGGAAACTATTCTCAAAGACAAGATCACCGGTCTTGAGGCTAAGGTTAAAGCTTACTTTAATTCTTGTTCGAAGTCCAAAGAGTTTTACAATAAGCAAGCTGTTAATCAAACATCTGGAATAGGTTATGATTACAATGCTGCTATTGGAAAATTAGGCATAAACTCCCCTCCTCATGTCTGTGCTAAAGGCATGGAAGTACCACATATGCTTAAGGGTGTTGATGAACCCCTCTATAAAGAATCAATTGCTGAACCATTTGATGAGACCTCATTTATTATTCAAGAAGAAATCCGTGCGGAAGATAATGCTAATGAGAAAG